>NC_090024.1:54010860-54323360 GCF_037176765.1 Anolis sagrei | reverse complement strand
CCCATCATCCATGGCATGCCCTACTCCAAACCGTATTAGGATGTAGAGTGGGTCATGGGGGCTCTGTGTGCCAAGTTTGGTTTTGTTTGGACATTAGATGAGGGTTTCAGCAGTCTTGGGAAGGGAGTGGAGGTACTTCAAGTCCCATCATCCATGGTCTGTCCTCCTCGAAAGTGCACCAGGATGTAGAGTGGGTCATGGGGACTCTGCTTGCCAAGTTTGGTCTTGATCAGTCATTGGCGAGGGTCGCAGTGATCTCAGGAAGTGAGTGAAATGATTGCAAGTCCCATCATCCATTGCCAAATTCTTCCAAACCGCACCAGGATGTAGAGTGGGTCATGCAGGCTCTCAGTGTAAATTGTGGTCCTGATCCATCATTGTTGGCAGTTGTAATGGTCTTAGGAAGGGAGTTTAGGTATTGTAAGTCCCATCGTCCATGGTGCATCCTCCTTCAAACTGCACCTGGATGTAGAGTGCGTCATGGAGACTCAGTGTGCCAAGTTTGGTATTTATCGGTAATTGGATGAGGGTTGCAATGGTCTGAAGAATTGAGCAATGGTACTGCAAGTCCCATAATCCACGGTCCATCCCCGGCCAAACCACACCAGGACGTACAGTGGGTCATGAGAGGTCTATGTGCGAAGTTTGGTCCTGATTAGTCATTGGATGAGGTTAACAGCGGTCTCAGAATGTGAGTGGTGGTACTGCAAGTCCCATCATCCATGGTTCATCCTCCTCCAAACTGCAGTAGGATGTAGAGTGGGTGATGGGGGCTCTGTGTGCCTATTTCGGTCTGTATTGGGAGTGTTCTGACCCAGCCCCCTTTGGCCTTTCCTTTCCTCTCTCATCTCGGAATCTTGCATTTGAGGCTGGCCAATCAGAGACCATATGCAAATTTCCTTCTGTCATGCCCCGTTTCTGCCATGAACCCTCTTCTCCACCAGGGGCTCCTATTGAAGCTGCCCAATCAGAGACCATATGCAAATAGCACCACTGCGGCAGCCAATCCGAATGTTGGAACTTTCAGGCTGGCCAATTAGAACGCTGCCACATACCCCTTCCGCCCTTCCGCCCTCCGCCCTTCCTCTGTCCGATACAAACAAACACTCTTCTTTATTATATATATAGATATAGATATGGATATAGATTTTAAAAAACCCACTGGACCAACATCCCCAGAAGCAAGTATAGACTCTGCTTTCATTTAATTAATTCAGTGTCTGTAGTTTAACAAGACGAGTCTTTGATTATGTCCAACATTAGCAATGTTCCTATTCCTAATCACATTTGTTTGAACTAAACTCAACTGATTTTAAGCCCATTTCTAAACAATGATGAAAACATTTGCTATCTCATACTAATGTTGAAAAATCATGCAAAGCAGTAACATACACAGCAGCATTCAGTGATTCATTAAGGTAGCCTACAGTATTTTATTAATGAATATTAAAAGCACTAATATTATTCCTACTACCTGTTTTCAATTATTATAGACATTGGATTCCAGAGCCAAATATTTTTAAAGGCTACAATAGTCAGAAAGAACAGCAAAGAGTATCAGAATCCCATGAAATTTAAAAAATGTATTCATTCTAAATATAGCAACATATACGTCTTCTTTTCACAGTTGCTATTTAATTTCATAGCTCTAAATTTGTCTGCAAAGAGTATCTTGTTCCCAGTAATACAACAGAAAAAAGCAGGGAGGAAATATTTTTGGAAAGTTCAGTTTCTTAAAACAAACTTGGCAGCTTTAATACAAACAAATGCATACATACATATAAATGGTGAAGAACTTTAATCCCATCTTGAAATTATAAGGGTATTTATCTAGATTGCAAAATGGCATTCGGCATCACGTTTTTTCTCCAAATATTTCTCACCAGAAACTAAAAAACTGAAAAAAAAAATCATTTTAAAAAAATTGGTATTTCTAGTGTATTAACATATGAGTTGTAAGTATAAATAGCAGAGACATCTATGTGCCAGTTATTCTGCTATTTTCCTAACTTGGAAGCCCTTGAGCCTTTACAGTAAACATTTCACCTTCCTAAGCACTTACAATATCTTGTGAACATGGAAGCATCTTACCTTGCTTCCATTTTCTTTTGCCTCTTGCTCCATCTTAAGATCAGATACTAGGATGTTCTTGTACGTGTTCTTTCCATCACTGCTTTGGTCATCTAACCTGTATTCTGAAGTCAGCTGAGTAGAGAAGGGGCTGTCACTCAAGTTCAGAGGCTGGTCGTCCGGTTCCAGAGTTGTTTTTCCATTACTGTTGGCTTCTGCCATTTCCCTGCAGTGTGTTCCCCCTGAAGCACTGGAACTGTGTCCCGCAATCTCATTTCCGTTAACACTCTCTGCAGCCGAATCATCTATGAAACACAAGGATTGACAGATTTTCAAAGGTGTGACATCAACATCATCACTGCCTAAACAAAATACATACATACACACCACTACAGATCCAGTTTTGACTCACACAATATATCCAACCATGCAGCTGAAAGTGTCTATGTGATTGCTAGCCCTCTAATATTTGTCACATTAAGAACACTAAGTGAAACATCCACCAGAGGACAATGATTGATGACCTAGGCAGCAAGGAAAGGAATAATTCATCTTTCCAATTTGCATGTGACATCATGGCTCACTTGCTTAAAACATATCAAGCAAAGGACTTTTAACATGTTTCTATAAATTATAAAACACTACGACAGAGCATAAAACATGTAGAGTTGGATCCAAATTCTCCCTTCTTCTGATAAAAGGAGACTTTCTTCTGATAAAAGAATTCCTTCCATTTAGAAGAAAGAATAGAATGCGTATTGCTATATGCATTAGTGGAGCTGAACTTTTCAGAACATGATTTCTTCACATTGAAACACAGGTAGTTCCATGTGTTATCTAGGTGTAGGTGACTCTAGAATATATATTTTTTTATTTTACCAGCTATGCTATTAGGTGTGATGAATTCTATATATCTATATCTATAGAGAGAGAGAGCCTCTGCTATCCTTTTTTGTATATAAAATCAAAAGCTGAGGTGTATCCTATATTTTCTATCATGTGCAACTTATGTATTGGAAACACACTTCAGTAAGGCTTTAAATATGCTTTCTCCATATAAACATGAAATAATGGCATAAAGAATAGCATGGCAATTTATTCTCTAGATGTTACCTGGGTAACTAATTCCCACACATTTTAGTATGTTTCATCTTGGGACAATATATTTTATGGTGGAAAACAACTTTTCAAAGATCTGCTTTTTCTCAGATTTCCAAAATCCCCAACTCACAAGAAGGTTTCTCTGAAATAATTCAATTGATTATAAGCCACTTTTCAGCACTGGTTCTTTTTTGTAAATATAGTCAGTGCCTGTACAACTTTCCTGAAAATTTTCTTCCTATTTTGTTTCCCCTTTTTTCCCTGACCTGGATGTAAATTAGCTTATTAAAATTAAAAGACAAATATGTACTGGTGAAAATATTGAAAGGATTAAAAGCAATTTAAGAATATATTCATTGAAAAGAAATAGTATGGACAAAATAAC
The DNA here is from genome assembly GCF_037176765.1 of Anolis sagrei. Lineage (NCBI taxonomy): Eukaryota > Metazoa > Chordata > Lepidosauria > Squamata > Anolidae > Anolis > Anolis sagrei. The sequence continues at coordinate 54,319,804 of NC_090024.1, read as the reverse complement.
ACATTATTTAAAATGGCATCCATATATAGTCAATTCCCAAAGATTTGTTGAAACAGTCTTCCTATTGCCAAAAAGACATTATGGAAGAATCCTGAAAGTAACAGATGTTCCAGAGCTTAGGAGCAGCCCCAAGAAATCCATAACCCCGTTCAGCAGCTAATTCTATTACCTTTTAGCAATACTTTGATCTTACATTTATTTGTTTGTTTGTTTGTTTATTTATTTATTTAACTTGTATACCGCTACTCCTAATTTGGCTCGGAGCGGTTTACAGAAGCAGATTAAAACAATACAATTAGCTTTAAAATAACAATAAGCAGCGAGGATGGACATAGCCCCAAGTTGTGCACCCATCAAAAGCTTGTCGGAAAAGAAAAGTTTTACAGGCTTTCCGAAAAACAAGTAGGTCTTGGATGGTTCGAGTTTCAACTGGCAAGGCATTCCATAAATAAGGGGCTACAATCGAGACGGCTCTCAGCCTAGTAGATGACAAATTATAAGTCCGAATGGTAGGGACTTCAAGCAAATTTTGGTCTTCAGACTGGAGTAATCTCTGGGGTTCGTAGGGGGATAAGCGGGCCCTCAGGTACACCGGCCCCAGACCATATAAGGCCTTAAAGATTAATACCAACACCTTAAAAGTAATCCGGTACTCAATTGGTAGCCAGTGCAGCTGTTAGAGAATTGGGGTGATACGACACCTCGCCGGCAACCCAGCAAGAAGACAAGCTGCCGCATTTTGCACCAGCTTCAGTTTCCGGATCACTGACAAAGGAAGGCCAATGTAGAGGGCGTTACAGTAGTCAAGCCTCGAGATGACCATCGCCTGGATTACTGTAGCCAGGTCGTTCCTAGATAGGTAGGGAATCAGTCGTCTAGACTGATTTAGATGGAAAACGCACATCTGCTCACAGCAGAGACCTGGGCCTCCATTGTGAGCAGAGGGTCCAATAAGACACCAAGACATTTTACAGAAGATGACGGATGTAGTGTCTTGCCATCCAGGGTAGGCAGCTGGATCTCCCTCCCACCCGGATGGCCCAGCCAAAGGATCTCTGTCTTCGTTGGATTCACCCTCAACCTGCTGGCACGCAACCATCCAGTAACAGGCTCAAGGCACTGATGGAAATTTTCAGGTACGGAGTCCGGCCGGCCTTCCATCCTCAGAATGAGCTGAGTGTCATCAGCGTACTGGTAGCACTCAAGCCTAAAGCTTCTCACCAGTCTGGCAAGTGGTCGCATATAGATGTTAAATAACAGAGGAGAGAGGATAGCTCCCTGCAGGACCCCGCATATTAACGGAGACCTCTCAGAAACCATCCCTCCCCTCACCACACGCTGTCCCCGATTCTGGAGGAAGCAGGACACCCACTTAAGGGGTATCCCCCTAACCCAAGTCATGGCTAGGCAGTGGTCAGAACCGTATCAAATGCTGCAGTGAGGTCCAATAACACTAGCAGTGCTGATCTGCCTTGATCCATCTGGCAGTGAAACTGATCTGTGATGGCAACTAGCACAGTCTCCGTCCCGTGCCCACTATGAAAGCTGGACTGAAAGGGATCGAGTCCAGCTGTGTCATTTAGGAACTGCTGCAACTGTTCCGCTGCTGCCCTCTCAACCACCTTGCCCAGAAACGGAAGGTTCGAGACTGGGCGGTAGCTAGAGGGAACCGAACCATCTAAGTCTGGTTTCTTCAGCAGCAGAGATACCATCGCCTCTTTTAAACCCTCTGGAAAAACTCCTTGCTCAAGGAAGCTATTTCTTATATTCAACAGAGGTTCACGTAATCCCTCCAGGCAAGATTTTACTAGCCAGGAGGGACACGGATCGAGGGAGCAGGTGATCGGCCTAGTTGCGGTCATGATCCTATCGACAGCCTCTGCATCCAGCGGGGTAAACTGGTCGAGGATGGGCCCAGCGAGTGGCCACAGAGTCTCAAGTTCACTTACTGTATCAATCGTGGCAGGGAGATCCCGGCAGAGAATTGTCTGTGAAATAGCTCTGAAAAACCTCAGCAGAAGGTGCCAGATCATTATTGTTTGGGACGGAAGGGATTGTTGTCAGAGATCTAATAATCTTAAATAGTTGTGCTGGGTGTGAGCTCGCAGACATGAGCTCACAAACATGAGAGTTTACACATAACCAGTTTTGGTATATACACTTAGAATGCATCTACACTGACCTAATAAACCAAACCTGATCCTCTGTAGCATACATTAGATCAGTAGTGGTATAGGTCACAATGGCACTGTCCCAGATGCAGTGGAAGCAGGAGAGAGTCTCAACTGCCCAGAAGTCTTAAACACGGTTCAGCACTGCTGGACAGTCACCCTTATAACCCCTCACCATCCACCATGTTGTGATGTAGTTCCTAACATCACCTGGTCATGGGGAGATAAAGTGATGAGGGAGCAGTAGAGGAAAATGAAGAATTCCCCCTCCTCTGGAGGGAAGCCAGCCGGCAATACTTCCCCCCTATGGGATAAGGTAAGAGGTAATGTGAGGAGTGGGACAAACGGTTCCCCATGCCAGGCCCCACCAATTTGCCACAATCCATGGCAAATCCTCCCCTCAATGTGATGAGGTACTAAATATGTCAATTTGAAACATGAGTAAGAGAAATAAAGGATACTTAAATTAGGTTAAGGAATTTCTTAGGTATATAGAATGATAATATTTTAAAACTTTGAATAAAAATGCCAAACTCAGCTTTTTGAATGAGGGGGGGCTCAACCATTCTGAAAAACAACAGCTGTTTCTACAGTGAACAAATGTTACAAAGACATCAGTTAGGCCTGGGTAACAACGGAAAAAATTGTTTCTAAAATCGATTCGTTTTTGGGGGGTTTTTGCGTTTCGATTTTTAAAAGAATTCCGAAATTTTTCTTTTAAAAAGTTCGATATTTACGAAATTTCGTAAATGTTAAAAAAAATACGAAACAATAACGAAACAATTACAAAACAATAATGAATTGATTCGTTAATGGCGGACGCCACCGTGAAATACGCTAAAAAACCTCCAAATGGGACAGGGGGAACTTCTGAAGCTTCCCTCTCCCTCTGTTGTTGACTGTTGGTGTGATATTATAATTTTTTTTCACTAATTAAACAAAAAACAACTATAAAACTTGCCCCAGCCATGCGGAAATAATAACGAAACGACTTCAAAACGATAACGAAACGAATACATAACGAATCCGAAACAATTACGAAACGAATTTAAAAATTCGTTTCGTTTTTAAGTTGCTCCAGAATGGTTCGTTATCGCTTCGTTATAAAAAAATAACGAATTTTTAACTAATTACGAATTAACGAAACCGCCCAGCCCTAACATCAGTGAAATAGGCAGATACGATATTTATAGTAAATTAATAACCACAAGAAAAAACATCAAAGAAAATATGACAGGTTGGGAGCATCCTGATTGATTCTAGGACTGATTTTTTTCTCATTTGGGTCAATGCTGTAGCCTTACCTATGGATTGATGGTCTACATTGGCCATCTACTTTAGCAAGAGTCAAGAAGTGGGGGGAAAGTTGATTGCTTTCAGACTTTTCTAGAAACCTTCTGATTCCCAGAATACTTAATCTGTTTCTGGGAATATCTGAAAGGTCAAACACACATAAAACTATGAACAATTAATAATTTGCTTTTCTTCCTGTCTCTAATATAATGGAGAGACATAGTATAATAAATCATTTAAAAAACTATTCAAAAAAGTATTTCTATATTGCTACTTTCCCCCCTTTATGAACTAAGATCACAAATCATATTGAAATAATGTCCAAATTTGTGTGTTCAAAATGGTTTGTGTGTTTCAGCACTTCAAAAGCAAAACTAGCCATATTATACATAAATAGCTTCCACATGCTTTCTCGACTCATTTTCAGTCCAATCTTCAGGGGTTTTAAAATCTTAGATACACTAAAGCCCTTAATGCACTTGATGTTCACTCCAGTTTGTCATACCACACTTATCACTGCTCCATAGCTATGCTTTATAGCAACATAGTCCTGGGCATTTTCCCCTGGGTTTATTTATGAAACAGAAGCTTTGAATGTCTTATTTAAAAATGCCTCTTAAAACCATGTATATATTGATATTCCAGGCATCGCTGTCTCATGTCATTTCACTGTGGGCCTGGGATATTCTTCAACTAGACTTAGAAAACCCTGATCCAATATTCCACTCAGGAGGAGCTGACACTTACTGTGAATTCTGCTCTTCAACTTAAATACCAGAGTCTGTGGCAGGCCAATTCTATCATTGCAGATACAGCATCCCCTCAGGCGAGGACCAACCTTTTTCTTGCAGTGCACCCAGGGATTAGCTTGACTTCCCCTCCATGCTCTCCACTACACAGCAAGAGCTAATCTTTCCTGGATGAGGCAAGGGATGGGGTTGCTATGACAACACTTTCTAGCAGTGGGACGATGGAGATGAGCTGAAAAGATGACAGGGAGACATGCACTCAGCCTCCCTCCAGGGCTGTGGGCTTCTGCCTTGAGGACTTAATGCCTCCCAAGTTTGCTGACAGGCTGGGATGTTAATTATCTATGCTTTTGGCTGGCGGGTGATTAGTTAGTTAGCAATACATGGTTGGGATATTAGACTGTTCTTTAGTGGAATTGTCCATTCACTCTGTGTTACATTTTGAATGCACTGTGGCCAGTTCTAAACCACTATATATTCCTATTTAACATCCCTACAATGAAGTGAACCGTCATTATGTGAAAGAAAAAGAAAAAGGCACATGCCAAGCCCAGTCTTGTATGTAGCATTGGCTTTTACCATAAACTTGATTTTCAGTATCAGTATCAAGGTGAGGATATGCTGGTAAAGGCTAATTAACAAAGGCTGGACATCTCATAGGACCTACTATGTACACATATGTGTCTGCGTATGTAAATGTCTGTGTGTGTGTGTACACACACACACACATGCATATTAGGGCTGGGCGGTTTCGTTTCGTTAATTCGTAATTCGTTAATAATTCGTTAATTTTTTCAATTACAAAACAATAACGAACCATTCTGGAGCATTTTTTTTAAAAAACGAATTTTTAAAAAGTTTTGTAAATGCTTCGTATTTCATTATTGTATTCGTTTCGTTATTGTTCTGAGGTCGTTTCGTTATTATTTCCGCATGTCTGGGGCAAGTTTTTTGTTTAATTAGTGAAAAAAAATTATAATATCACACCAGCAGTCAACAACAGAGGGAGAGGGAAGCTTCAGAAGTTTTTGGAGGTTTTTAGCGTATTTCGCGGTCGTGTCCGCCATTAACGAATCGATTTGTTATTGTTTCGGAAATCGATTCGTTAATGTTTTGTAATTTTTTTCACATTTACGAAATTTCGTAAATATCAAACTTTTTTAAGGGAAAATTTTGTAATTATTTTAAATATCGAAACAAAAAAACCCCCCAAATACAAATCGATTTTAGAAACAAATTTTTCTGTTGTTACCCAGGCCTAATGCATATATATCTCTTAAGAGAGCCCTTCATCATAAGGAATAAGGCAATTCAGTTATTCAAAGAGTGCATAACAAATACTGAACTTCTACCTAACAACAAATGTTGTCTTTTTGGCATCAAAAACAATAAAATAAAGATGAAACCCATTCCTTCTATTATGTCCATTTGCCAAATAATCAAATTTGGTTTAGTGGCTTTCTGGTAGTTTTATTTCATTAAATGTAAAGGGTGGTGTGTGTTCTTTTTTCAAAAAGATAATTGCATTTTTCACCCTTGTGCTCTGTAGAACTGGAGAAGGACCAAACCCTCAACTGACATATGGTTCTCCAATTAAAACCAATGAACCAGAAGCCTAGAGATGAATTTCTCTGCTAAATTATATTCATTTCATCAGGCAAAATGTTCCACCTGGTCTTCCAGTAGAGTTGAGATAACAATTTCCCTATGTTTCCCTATATGTTGCATACCTAATAGTATGTAACTAAAATTATTGCAGCTGATTCTTCCAAGAGATAGAACAAAGAGGATAGCTTAGTAAATAGATCTGAAATGTCATGAAGACATAACAAAAGGCTCTTTGCATACTTTTAAATACTAACAGCCATATTCGTCTTGACTTAAAGATGCACTTGCCCTTACTGGATCTCTATGCACCAGCACTCCAACTACAGTAGAGTCTTGCTTTTTCAACCTTCACTCATCCAATGTTCTGTATTATCCAACACAGTTTGCCTCCTGCCCAGATCCACAGCTGTTTCAATACAGTGCAATGTTTTGGTGCTAAAATCATAAATACAGTAATTACTACACAATGTTCCCATGTATTAAATGGCTTTTTCTGTCAATTTGTTGTAAAACATGATGTTTTGGTGCTTAATTTGTAAAATCATAATGTAATTTGACGTTTAATGGGTTTTTCCTTAATCCCTCCTTATTATCCAACATTTTTGTTTATCAACGTTCTGCTGGCCCGTTTATATTGGAAAAGTGGGGCTCTACTGTATTACCTCACTTTAGCCAAGGTAAGTGTTCAGAAAGGAGGAAGAACTGGAAAAGCTGGGCACAATCTCTGCTGATCCTGGTCTTCCCAAGAATCACCCTTCCCCATTTCAAAAAAGTCTCAGCACAGATGTATATCTTTATCGCTCCTGATTATTTACCCCCTCAGCAAGATAAGATCATCATTCCACTTCTTTAACTAACACAGATGTTGCATTTCCTCTCCAGTTATTGGTCAAAATTAAGTTATAGACAGAAATACCACCTGCTTTCCCCTTGATAGGATTTTGGAATTTTATACTGGCAAAGTGCAGCAGTAAGTGCTGAGCTTACAGCTGTTGAAGAGATCATGTACTCTGGCAATTAATCGAAAACCATGCACAGTTATTATTTCTGGAAATCCACTTAGGGATACAACACAAGGAAAAAAATCCAACCTCAGTTGCAAAAGAATCTAGAGCTGGCTATCATCTGTGCATATATATCAATTTAGCAGGGACAATCCAGATTAATTCTCTGTATTCTCACTTTTTTCAAATGTTTTAAAATGCACAAGTATTTCTCTTTTTCTCTGTCTTTACCCTTTTCTTACATTGCAGCAAGGTGGATTCAAGGTGCAAGGTTTGCACTCAGATAGCTCCACTGGCTGCCGATCCAGTTCCGAGCACAATTCAAAGTGCTGGTTTTGACCTATAAAACCCTATACGGCTCCGGCCCAGCATACCTGTCCGAACGTATCTGCTTCTATGTCCCACCTCGGAGTTTAAGATCTTCTGGGGAGGCCCTGCTCTCGGCCCCACTTCTATCACAAGTGAGGCTGGTAGGGATGAGGGACAGGGCCTTCTCAGTGGTGGCCCCTCACCTGTGGAATTCACTCCCTGGGGAAATTAGGTCATCAATATCCCTCCTCTCCTTTAGAAGGAAGCTGAAAACATGGATATGGGACCAGGCCTTTGGGTAATCTCGCAGACTGGCAAGGTAATGATGACCAGAATCTGGAAAGGACTATGGTAATGCTGAATGGACTTACAGATTTTAGAACTCGGTGAATGTTGGCCACTAGATTGGCTTTTAGTTGTTATTGTATTAATTGAATGTTTTAACTATTGTGGTTATTGCTGTTATGTATTTTATCTGTTGAATTGTTGGCATCGAATTGTGCTGGTTGTAAGCCGCCTTGAGTCCGTCCCCCCCCCCCCCAGGGGGTTGAGAAGGGCGGGGTAGAAGTGCCCAAAATAAATAAATAAATAAATAACACAGCAGGCGATGAGGGAGTAGATGGGGAAGTAGATAAGGGAAAAGACGTAGCCTCCTCTGATTATTAATTATGGTGCCCAGATGTGCCCTAACATTGAAGATATCACTGACATCTCTGTGTGTGTATGTGTGTGTATATCACACACACAAAATCACCAATAAGGACTTTTAAGTCTTTCTCCCAATAATGAAATTGTTCTTTCTTCACTGCTGTTATCAATGAGGAAAAAACAATCTACATTAGGATTACCAAACAATGGTATGCAGAGCATTTGCAGGCAGTTGCCTAAACCCAATTGCATCACATGCAGCACCGAGGCCATAAAAGGTTGTGAAGACCCTTTTCAAATAATTGCATCTGACATGTTCATGCATGAGAAGACACAGTTTCCCAGGATATGCAATGGTGAGAAGCCTAAGTGGCAGATCATCCTGCCTGATCTGTACTACATGTGCTAATATGTATTTCAATGCAGCTATGTTTATGATGTTCTTCTGAGTGAAGCTTAGAGAAAAAACTGCAGGGGCTCATAAACCCAGTTTAAAACCTAGCTTTACAAGTCTTGAAATGCTTCTTCACTATCGATTGAAATCTGAACTAAAGAGTTTCTAGCTGTCTCACACACAATTCTATACAAAAACAAAGCTTTCCCTACATGATCAGGGACCTGGGGAACAGGGCAGGGCCTTTTTATTGTGTGGATAGAGACAATGTGCCCAAACTTATATACATGCAGGCTTTTTGCAGACACTAGACTAAATGTATGAGTGTCAGAAGAAGCAGTGCATGTGCCATTCCCTTTCCACACAATTATTTATGCCCTGGATCTGTCTATAAGGAGATGAACAATGAAGCAAATCAAATAGCATTATAGTGGTATCTAGTGATGGAATGTAAGTATTACAACAAATAACACTGTGAAGATAGATTTCCCAAGGAGTGTTGAACCAGCAGCCTATACCTTAGGAACTCTTAACCAAGCACAAATGCTGAAGGAACAGCATATACTGAAGAAACATGTATTAAATTTTACCAATTATGTCTAAGGAACTGCTTCCACAGAACAATTGCAGTCAGCACTGAGAACAATTTAAAAAAACCTAATGGAAGATCTGTATACGCCTTTGTATTAAGGTGAGTCAAAATTATTGTACAAGGATTATCTGCACTCTGGTTATAGTAAAACTTATATTGGCAACACTGTCTTATCATTGCCCATACTCTCACCACTTTCCAAAACATTTTGAAGCGTTAGAACATGCTTCCTATAGTCCTGTTATTTCCCATCAGACTATTACCTGTTTTAACCCCTGAAAGTTCTATGAAAGTGGCTCTCAACCTGGGGTCCCCAGATGTTTTTGGTCTTCAACTTTCAGAAATCCTAACAACTGGTAAACTGGCTGGGATTTCTGGGAGTTGTAGGCCAAAAACATCTGGGGACCCCAGATTGAGAACCACTGCTCTATGAGGATGAAAAATCAGTCCAATGAAAAAGTAAAAGCAGTAGTGCATTCATGGTTTGCAGCTCAGCCTAAATCATTTTAATAAAGAAATACAAAAGCTTGTTGACAAATGGACAAAGTGTATTGAAAATCAGGAAGATTGTGTGGGAAAACAATGTCTTTGTCTTTTCTGAAAGTTAATTAAAATAAATTCTACATCCAGAGTGAAGATAATTTTTGACTCACGCTTGTATATGTTCTGAGTGAAATATAAATTAATTTCTGGTCACAAGCTTAACTTGTGAGCCATTTTGATAGATGCTTAAAATATCATGCCTAATGATTTCACCAGTCCATATTCATTGTGACATCACCAGCCCTGTATCTGACCTGGCAACCCTACTAATGGCTGCATATTGTGAAAGTCTGGGACTGGAAAAATATGCAGAAATGGGCTATGAAGGAGGTATGTACAGATCAGGAACCCCATTTTCTCTACAATAGCTTATCTAGAGATGGTATGTTTGCCACTGGGAAAGTGACACTGAGCTAGTCACTGGAATCAAGGTATTGTAGTATATCTACAGCACATGTTCTTGAACAGTTACAAAAGCTGTTAAACCATCTATTTTTTCACTGAATTCTTGCTTGTATAGTAAAGAGATGTGAACTGGGGCAAGGAATTGTAATTATATGTGTCAGTAGCAAATGTCTGTATCGAGCCCTATCCCCCATTACAGTGTGGTCTAATTAAACACTGTATCTTTCAGAAGTGTAAATGAAACTCTTATAAAAATTGGACTTGTCAATAATTTAGAGATGAGAGAAGGATATTTCCATTTATATGTAATCCTTTCTGTCTGAAACAGAAAGGGAAAATACAAAATTCTCCCAGAGTCAAACAAATTTTAGCAAACCAATCAAGTGTTATCATTGGGGGTTGCATAAAATTTAGTTGAGCTCAATCATCTATGTGAAAACCACATTTTTTGCATCATCAAAATTTGTTTTCAGAATGTGTGCAACATGCCTCAAGCAGTCACATATTTCGAAGGCTTGAAGAACATAAAGTGCTAAACAAACAATGTACTTATTTCAACATGTGCTAAATTCTGCATTTAGTGTTTTACCCACTCCAATGACTGAACTTGTTATGAGACTTCAAAAAAACTAGAAACATTTTGAACTTTCAAACACATTGTTTACCAGATAATCCCATCTACACGTTTGTTGGCACAATAAAATAATCAATATTTGTCAGCTTCTTAGGGTATTTGTTAGGGTAATATCAATGATGTTGCAGTATATCAGTGGGAAATCAACTATCCCAGTTTGGATTGAGCTGCTTATATCAACAGAATCCAACCACTGCATCATGGCCTGTGCAAAGTATGTTAAAAAAAATACAAAATCGTTCTTTTAGAACAGTTTTTCACATCTTGGCATTAAACTTCAACTCGTCCGATAATCAGTATTGTATTGGCCCTAGGATATTTTGCTTTCCAAATTCTCATTAATGCAGTACCAATATTGAAACAAGTTTGGACCCTTGGAGGTGTACTCTTGGTTTGAATGGATTAATCACTTGTAAATAGTTAGCTAGCCTCAAATTCAGAATGCAATTTTTGACTCTAAAATACCCCTAAACACACTCTAGGGAGGATGAAGGACATTTTTTGAAGGTTTCCTGCCCTCCACCGCCCTCTGGGTAAAAATTCTCTTTGCCAATTTCTCAAATCGATTGCTCCAAAATACTGCAAAATGTGTTTGTTTGTGGGAGAAATACAACCCTACAAAGTTTTCTGGAGGCTAATACACCCCCCTAACCTTTCACAGTTGTCCATCCTTGCTCTAATGGCTTCCTAAACACAAAAATCATACATCATTAATGCTTGAAGCAAAATCCTTACAAAATCCTTACATTAGCCCTCAGAGTAATTTTCTATGGAAAATAATCATGTTGATATGTAAGAAAGTGTCTTCTAGTGGTGATACTTGTTTCTGTATTTATTTCAACGCCTTTCTTATTTTTTCATCATGTGCTCATGCATACAATTGTCCTCTAAAACTGCATTCCTGGGTCTGCATATTTTGAAATAAAATAAAATTTTAACAGATCTTCTGAGTAAACAAACTCAACTCAGTCTCCACAAAAAAACAAGCCCATGGGATAAAAACATTACACACAGTGACGTGATCCATTCATGCTTAAGAACTGAGTGAAACTGGAACATTAGAAACAGATTAATGTTGCTTAACTTTTGCAGCAGACCTCTAGTGGCTATTAATGTGACTGAATATTTCTGTCTTTACTATTTCAGATTGGAAAGACAGTTACAGTTACAAAGAAAGGAAAGAACCAATAATGAAATATCACACTAAAGAAACATCTCAATAATAATTAAGAGAGATGTACCCCTACTAAAATCATTATCTACTTTGAACTGGATTATCGAGCCAATTTTGGTGGTATATGCTGGATCCTCTCCATTTGAGCCACTCCATCCCACTTCCAGTGGGGCTCCGTCATACAAATGGTGGCAACACGGGAGGCTTCACATGTTACATAGGGGTCAATGGGGGGAAGTCGAGCAGCAGACTCTTCCCCCTGTGGGATCAGTTAAGGGGAAATACAGGCAATGCAGGAAGTAGGGCGTCAGGTATCCCACATCCCACGACAGACAGTGCCAGATTCACCACAATGCGTGACAATTCCGGTGGCCAATATGATAAGGTCTTTAGTCTCTAAGCTGCAACAAGATTCCTTTGCAAAGTAACAATTGAGACTAAAATGGCTATGCTCTTGAATATATATATATATATATATATATATATATATATATAATCTCATAGCCCCATTTATGTGACTAACAGATGAACCTAATGGAAATCATGGACATGCAGGTAGTCAAGTGATTTGAATGCATAGAGGCACAGCTTATATTGAGCTGTGGTTATGCAACACCAACAAAGGTAAGTACAATAATGTAAAAAGGTAATGGTTCAAACAATAAGATTTTTATAATAGAAAAGAAATGGATGATTCATGCACCCAACATGTTTGGGATGTATATAGAACCAATACCTATTTTAAAAGCACATTTGCTAATAGATCAATGACAACACGTCAAAAATAATATTGTGCAAACAACTCTGAGGCTAGATCTCTTCATATAGTATTTTGGATATTTTGTGTCAGTTTTGTCAGCAGTTTGGAAAATGCCTGCTTACCAAACAGATGATTTTTCTTTTTAGTCTTGACAACACTGATTACCCATTTAACAGTAGATATCTGAGTATGCATTGCACCACTGAGCTATGAATCATCCAAAACTGAAGTATAATTTTTCCCCATGATTCTCTTTGATACAGGTGCCTCAAAGTAATAAAATATACATGCCTTAGTGGGCAGATGGTTTCTAAAGTACCAGTTTTCCTCTGTGAAATGTGGGAAGATAAGTTTTTTGTTCCGACCTATTACAGGGATCCATCCTTCCCTGGGAGGGAACACACATTTTGGTGCCTCAAATGTTAGACCTGTTTCTGGGTATATTTGACCCGCTGGTTCCAAAACAAACACCAGTTTTCCCTTATCCACTCTAATTTTTTTTGCTATAGCACATATACCATATACCTGTCCTCATCTGATTGCCCATAGGCAATCATGATAACTATATCTAAGACGTTAGAGCTGATGTGGTCTATCCAATGGAATTTTCTGAAGCAGTGCCCCAAATAATCTTGGGCACAGGTCTAAAAGCAAAGACACCAATAATTTGACAGAGGAGGGGGGTGTTATCTAACTACAGGAATCAGGATGGCTAGTCTTGAAATAGTCTTTAGAGAATACATCACCTAAGACTCAGTTCTATTACCTGGAGCAAAGAAATACTGACATTCATCAGCTAGAAGACTGTAATGCTTCCTGTGCAACTACTGCATCAATTCCCATCAATAAAGTTTATATGTCTCAATTTTCAGTACCAAAGAAAGGGAACTCTTGAATTGTGTCAATTTCCATCCCAGAACAAAGCCTCAGATCACATCAGTTCTGAACAGCATACATATGTTTGCCTTTGGGAATCTATTGCTGAGCATAAAAGGTCAAGTGAGAAAAGAGAAACAGTATTTCGTAAAGTGGTAAAAACAAGAAGCAAATAACTCCATGGAAACACCTTACAGAAGCCTCTATTTGCTCAATACAAGTATCGGCAATGTCTTTTCTCACCTAAAATTTAGACAAATTTGAAATGTATGTGGATGTAATAAATCAGTGGTACACAAGCATTCTGTCATTACTGGTCATACCATTAATTCTTCGTGGTAGAAATGCAACACAAGAGAGGCCTTTAAAAGAAGTAAATAAGGAAAATAGCTTGTCATTGTTTCTAAAATACATCTAGATTGGTTTGTAGAAATGAATTTCATAAATTACTCCAAAGACAAGGATGATGGAGATCAATTTGTACAATCACTTTTAGTGCATTTTATATACATTTGTAAAATTTAAAACATTTTAAATAAAAAGGATAAAATATTCATATAAAATGCCTGTGTATTATATAAAATCTTATATCATAATTTTTTGAAAAAATGCATACATGAATTGGTATCCAGTTCATCATCACATTCTTATTTGGAGAAGTATATAGTGAGATTTAGTTCCAGAACCTATAATAGATAGATACCAACATCTGTAGATGCCTAAGTATCATTATATGCAATGATATAGTAAAATGGTTTTCTCTATATAAAATAGTAACATCAAGGTTTGGGGGGGTGGAATGGGGGGGGAGGTATTTTCAAGTCATGGTTGGTAAAAATCCATGATTTTTAAAGAAGTGGATAGATAAAGGTGACTATAGCTGTGTGTATTCCATTACCTCTGTCAAGATTTTGCACCAGATATTTTGCCCAAATTCTGTCACTAGGAAAAATGGGGGAATCTCTTGACAGCTGTGGACTTCATTTCTATTAAGAGGCAGTGATGTTTAAAGAGAAAAACAATTCAGAGAGAAAAGCTTTAAATGTTTTAAATCCTGTTAATATTAATTCCAAACCATATCAGAAACCTGCAATTACTCAGAATAAATGAACCTCAACTTCAAAAGGCATTTACTGCACTATGCAACTAAGGTCCTCATCACAAAGGCCCATAGATTCGCCACACATTGTGGCAAATCCATGGACTCCTGGTGGGGGTGTGGAGAAGCCATTACTGCACTCCCCCCCCCCCCACACACACCTTGCCTTCTTCCCCATCCCATGTGGGAAGCATCACCACCTGGCTTCCCCCCACCCCTTTACTGATAAGGCAACACAAGAAGGCTCCTGTGTTTCCGCGGTAGCAGCATGCGCCACTTGCTCTCCCTTTTCTTGACAGAGCCCACCCAGAAGTAACATGTGGGCTCTGTCCTGAAAGGGGAGAACAAGTGCCACAGGATAGGCCAAGTATCCCATTTGATGAGGTCGCTAATTTCTAATTTACAAAATATGTTATGTATGAGATCCTTCTTCACCCATATGAGAAAGCTCATCTTTATATAAACAAAAGAAAAGAGAAAACATATTTCTTACAGAAATTCCACCCGGCCCTGCCTTGTATTGCAAAGAACACAAACTTCTGGGACGCTTAAGAGAAGTTCAGTGAGCTGAAGCTCTCCAAACTGCCATAGACAAAAGCAGTTTTGCATAAGAATTTGAGTCCTGGTCAATCTCTTTGGTAAAATCTCGTGGTGCAGCAATTTTTTGCACTCTTATAGTCAACAAATGTAATACTGTACTGTTAGGGGTGGAAAGATAGCAGTTGAGAAATAGGGAAGAATAGCAAGGAATGGGTTAGTGTGGAGTAAATCTTAATTTACCCCTGCATCTTTTGTTTCTTAAAAATTCTCAGTTTTGGAAATATGAACACTCTAAACTGGGAGCCTCCCATGATTTCTTTGCTTTAAAAAAACACTTCACTGTTCAACTATAAGACAGGATTAGTAGATGAGAGGTGCATCCAAATTGTGGCTTAAATGAGTGCCCTTTTATGACTTCACATATCTAGACTCTAGAGCTGCTCAACTGTGTGGTAGGGGGAAGTTGTGTCCCCAGATTTAAAGCTGAATCTCCAGATCACATCAAATATATAAAAATGATGGGAGGGGGGAAATATCATAAAGAACAACACAGACAACATGTGATTGAGAAATGACAGGAGGTTGCTTAAGGGGATAGAGCATTCGCTCTGTGCTTGAGAGGAGGAGCTTCTGCTCTGTGTTCAAGAGGTGGGGCTTCAGCTAGGTCATCTGTCCTTTCTGGGGGCCTAGCCGGCAGTTGAGCTCTAGCAGCACGTGTCTCGCAGTGCGCACAACTTATCCAACACTAATCTTGGAAAAGCATAGTGAACAGTAGAACTGAGAAGAAGGAGCACAGTTTAGTAAAAGCTCTTATTTGGTAACCTGAGGCACCAGAATATGAATTGGGGCAAGCTGTTCCTTTCACATGCAGCGGTTGTGGGATGTTCATCTTATTGACAGAACATCTAGTGAGCTACATCTGCAGCAAATGCAAACAACTCACTTTAATGGAAAATAAACTGAGCAATACGGAGCAGACAAGGTAATAGGAGAAATGCAACCCAAAATAAGTTTTTAAAAAAGTAGTCTAGGAATATCTGGCAACTCTAAATGAATTCAAGTCTCCAGAGCTAGATGAACTACATCCAAGAGCATTGGAGGAACAAGCAGAAGTCATTTCAAAACCACTGGCAATAATCTTTGAGAATTCTTGGAGAACAGGAGAAATCCCAGCAGACTGGAGGAGAGCAAATGCTGTCACTATCTTCAAGATGGGAAAAAGAGGACCCAAACAATTACCATCCAGTCAGCCTGATATCAATACCAGGAAAGATTTTGGAGCAGATCATTAAGGAGGCAGTCTGCAGTCATTTAGAAAAGAATAGTGAAAAAATTAGGATGGATTCCTCAAAAAAAAAAAAGTCATGCCAGACTAATCTCATCTCTTTTTTTCAATAGAGTTACAAGCTTGACAGATGCAGGGAATGTTGTGGATGAAGCATATCTTGATTTCAGTAAGACCTTTGACACAGTCCCCCATTGCCTTCTTGAAAGCAAACTAGTCAAATGTGGGCTAGGCAATGCTACCATTAGGTGGATCTGTAATTTAGGGTTACCTAATCCAAAGGGTGCTCACCAATAGTTCTACTTCATCCTGGAAAGAAGTGACTAGGGGATTGGATGAAGGTTTAGAGAGCATGATTATCAAGTTTGCAGGTGACACCAAATTAGAAGGGATAGCTAATACCCCAGAGGACAGGATCAGAATTCAAAATTACATTAACAGATTAGAGAGCTGGGCCAAAACTAACAAAATGAATTTCAACAAGGACAAATGTAAGATACTGCAGATGCAGAAAAAATTAAATGCAAAGATCCAAAATGGGTGATGCCTGGCTTGACAAATCCATGTGAGAAAAGAATTGGCATTTGTGTGGACAAAAAGTTGAACATGAGCCAAAAGTGTGATGCAGCAGCTAAAAAAGCCAATGGGATTTTGGGCTGCATCAAAAAGAGTATAGTGTCTAGATTGAGGGAAATCATGTTCCCTCTGTATTTGGCTTTGGTTAGACCTCACCTGGAATACTGTGTCCAATTCTGGGCACCACAGTTCAAAAGAAATATTGACAACGTGAAAGGTGTCCAGAGGAAGGCAACTAAAATGATCAAAGGTCTGAAGACCATGCCCTAAAAAAACAGGGTATGTTTAGCCTGTAAAAGAGAAGGTTGAGAAGAGACATGATAGCCATGTATAAATATATGAAAGGGTGTCATAAGGAAGAGGGAGCAGACTTGTTTTCTGCTGCCCTTGGAACTAGGACTAGCAGCAATGGGTTCAAATTTCAGGAAAGGGGATTCCACCTGAACATTAGGAAGAACTTCCTGACCGTACAAGCTGTTCAGCAGTGGAACTCTTTGCCTCAGAATGTGATGGAAACTCCTTCCTTGGAGACTTTTAAACAGAGGCTGGATGGCCATCTGTTAGGGATACTTTAGTTGTGTTTTTCCTGCATGGCAGGAGGTTGGACTAGATGGCCCATTAGCCAATGTGGTCTCCTCCAACTGTATTATTCTATGATTTTAGGTGTTGAGGCTCATGGATTGTTTTACACATTATTTTATATCAGCCCCCCACTTGCAAACCTAGAGATTTGCAGGAATAAATAGGTCTTTATCACACAGTCACATTACTGGAGATAATGGGTACAGACAGGCAGAGCAATATCACGCCTCTCCTCATTAATGCAATTGTGGTCCTACAATCAGTATTCCACACACTCTCATAACCCTTCCTTCTAGCACTATTCCCTACCCAGAATGTCTTGCATTATTATTATTATTATTATTATTATTATTATTATTTCATCATCATCATCATCATCATCATCATTATATTATTAGTATTTGCAATGTGATCAAACACTTTTAGCATTACTGTGTATATGAGTGTGTGTGTGTGTGTGTTGTATAGCATTCGCTTTAGGAGAGGTTGAGAATCCCACCCGCCCATCATCATCATCATCATCATCATCATCATGTCTCTGCCAGGTAAGTAGTGGGAATGGGGATGAGGAGATACTGACAGGTTTTACCCATCAATAGCTAGGGATAACTGAATAACAAGGGCTATAACAATCCAATAGAGAGATAAATATTGTGCCATATGATAGCTACTGTCACCAAAGGCTACAGTCTATCTGCAATGCGGGTTTGCTTGCCTCATGTGAGAAAGTCCTAACATTCCTGCAAGACATAAATATGGGTTTCTGAGGTCTCCCAGCAGGTTTCAAATTAGCTTTTAACATATATGTGCCATAGAATTTCCACAAATCAGAAATTATTTGAAATAACACAACAGCAACAAAATATGCTATGTACCCAACTGAAATCACTTAGTGAAAGAACAAGGGAGGAGAGAAAATCCATTTAATAATTTGATTTTTCACATGAAGGAAATTCATGAAAGTGTTTGAAGATCATGCCTACTTTTGGATATATTTTCCAAGTTTTAGCAGTTCACTAGTTCTGCCCAAAGGGATAAAATCATTCATATCATTGTCTGATTCATTTAAATTAGGAAAGATTTTGGACTAAAGTGTCACAAATTTATTTCTGCATTGTCTCACACAAAAAGGAGGCAATATCATTTTTATTTGGGGGCTTAAAGTCTTTGCTTATATAATTTATGCAACAGTAAGATCTTGATTATAACCAATTGTTAGTAGA
The DNA here is from genome assembly GCF_037176765.1 of Anolis sagrei. Classification (NCBI taxonomy): domain Eukaryota; kingdom Metazoa; phylum Chordata; class Lepidosauria; order Squamata; family Anolidae; genus Anolis; species Anolis sagrei. Next base: position 54,301,339 of record NC_090024.1, on the reverse strand, counting down.
TTGTTGCTAACAAGTCAAACATAGCAAACAATTTTGAGGCAATTATTGTCATTACAAGACACATTCAATTGTTCAAGGCAAGAGTAATAGAAAGTGACAGTTGTACAGCTGGGATAGTGGTGTGGAAAATGTAATTGTTTCCTGATCACAGTGGTCCAGTCAGAACTCTGCATTCCATCTGCTAAATACATAATTCATGTCATTTAATAAAATTTATGTCTGCTACTGAAAGCAAATTACAGAGTAAAATAAAACATCAACAAGCACACTTTTTTGCTGAAAAAAGAAAGCAATTTGAAAAAGGACCAAAAAGGATTTAATTTTTTAAGGCTTATTAACTTTGCAATTTAATAACTTTGCCCTATTTCTTAATTATCATTTTTACTGAATTGGTCTACAGCAAACCTGGACATTGATATACTGGGCAGTTCATTTAAAGACTATGGTACTTGGGTTGGATGTATACTCTGATCTTTTTATCTTAACAATTTGAGGTTTGTTGGGCTGAGAGTGACTTTTCCAAAGCCAGTCAACTGGCATTGCATGATCAAACCAGATCTCCCTTTCTCACACAGGTAGTATATTATTATACCAGTCTAGTGTACCATTTTACAGAAGAAAATAACAATAGTTTATTTGAAGAGTTGTCCAGCCTTTAGAGGCACCAGGTTTTATCTAATGGAAGCTTAGCAGGGCCTGACGTAATTAATACTTAGATGGGAGAATGCAATTGAGACTGAAAAACTTTCATGTCATTATTGTGCAACCTAAGCTATGTTTCACTGAAGCGTAATATAGTTTTGAAAAGTATCAATGGTCTTTTAGCCCAAGTGCAAACACGTAAAAATTAATGGTCAGAAACAATATTATGCAAACAGAATCAGTGTGTAAAGACCATACATACTAGACAGTTGACTTGTGGGCTTCATAAACAGGCAACATAATATCTAGTCTTAACTTTAGAGATACACCGGGCACAATCCTATGCTCCAGAAATAGGAAATTGGGGAGGGGTGGGAACCATTTCTCCCTCTATATGAGCCACACTAACTCAACTGGTAGTTCTGGGGTTTTTGTTGTTTATTTGTTCAGTTGCTTCCGACTCTTCATGACCTCATGGATCAGCCCACGCCAGAGCTCCCTGTCAGCCATTGCCACCCCCAGCTCCTTCACGGTCAAGCCAGTCACTTCAAAGATTACATCCATCCATCTTGCCCTTGCTTGGCCCCTCTTCCTTTTTCCTTCCTTTTTCCCCAGCATCATTGTCTTCTAATTATGTGGCCAAAGTACTTCATCTTTGCCTCTAATATCCTTTCCTCCAGTGAGCAGATGGGAATTATTTCCTGGAGAATTGACTGGTTGATCTTCTTGCAGTCCAAGGCACTCTCAGAATTTTTCTCCAGCACCACAGTTCAAAAGCATCTGTCCTCCTTCGCTCAGCCTTCCTTATGGTCCAGCTCTCGCATCTATAGGTTACTATGGAGAATACCATTGCTTTAACTATGCAGATCTTTGTGGCCAGTGTGATGTCTCTACTCTTCACTATTTTATCGGGGTTGGTCATTGCTTATGTCTATTGACCAAAGTAAAACAGCAGTACATCCCTCTTAACAACATAGTTTTGTTGCCAGGTGGAATGCTCTGGCTCTGCATGTGACCAGATTTATCAGAAATATTTTATCTATCTTTAAGCAAGCAATCATTTTCGCTATCACTAATAGCAACTTACAAATGGATGTTATACCAGCAGCGGGGGCGGAAAGCTACCAAAGTGTCTCTTTAACATATACTAGACTTCTTCTGGCAGTAATTGTTAGTGTGTTCTTTTGCAGTTGCTATTAACTTGTGAAAGGCTAACTGCACCGCAGAAAGCTCAATGGGCATTGCTCCTTTCTTCGACGCAACTGAATATAATTTAAGTAAGTGAAGTAGTGATATATGCCAGTTTCACTTAAACTCTTCACAGGTGACAAAGGCATTAATTTTCTTCAGTGCTGTGATATCACTTACTTCCAGTCTGCAGAAACTTTTGTAGTTTTGCCATGAAAAAATAACACTTCAATTAATTTCCAGCTCAGCCCTGAGGCTTATTCTGAAACACGTAGATGTAAATGTTCCATTTCTTTTTTCTCTGTATTGACAAATGAATTCAGTGCTTGTAAAAGGTGACAGACTGAAAATCTTGCAGGCAGAGAAGATCTTTTTATCCCCAGAGCTGCCATTGTACAATAGAATTGTGGGATTTCTCCATATTAATCTACTAGCTCACCTCAGCCAAGGGAGTTTCATTTTCTACATTATATTGTGTCTAGTCCACATATTTTCATTAGGGTTGTGAAGAGGAATAGTAGCCTAAATATCCACTTTAGATTCTGAAAGTCTGGCTTTGCTATCAACAGAAGTGTTATTTGAGTGTGGTATTACTTGATTCTTAATTCTTAAAAAGCGATTTTTGGCTTATATGTGAATTAAAATAGGCACCTGCCAGATAGCTGCTGGTAATATTTACTTTTGAATGCTATATTGGATCTGGCAATTGCGACACAGCTAAATGAAAATGGAATTTCTTAGGATCTTGTATAACCTGTTTTATGCATAACCTCAATGGCCTGAGGTTAGGGAATTTTTAATGGTATGTTGTAAGTTATTAATTTGTTGTATATTGTATAGGCAAATTGGGTTATTTGTTTTAATTAGCTTTGATGTTAATTGGCTTTCAATGTGTATTTTATGTATTCCTGTTTTTTAAACCATTGTACACCACTTTGAATCTCACCCATGGGAAAAAAGCAAAATGAAATAATAATAACAATAATAATAATAATAATAATAATAATAATAATAATAAGGCAAAGGCTCTGGCATAAAACAGTACAGGTGGTCCCAGTAGTCATTGGTGCACTGGGAACCATGCCAAAAAATCTCAGCCGGCATTTGGAAACAATAAACATCAACAAAATCACGATCTGTCAACTGCAAAAGGCCATCTTACTTGGATCTGCGCGCATCATTCGAAAATACATCACACGGTCCTAGACGCTTGAGAAGTGTTCGACTTGTGATTTTGTGATACGAAATCCAGAATATCGATCTCGTTTGCTGTGACATACTGTACTTTTGTGTCAATAATAATAATAATAATAATAATATGTGCAGTCTTGCTTTTAGTTGCATTACTTTAGAATTAGATTTCAGGATCATATTCATAGACACAGGTATTGGTAAGGCTTTATAAGAAGTAAGTATCACCATTATCTTTTGATTTGATTTGATTTACTTTCAAATATAGGATTCATGCAATTATTGATTTCAACAGTATTCATATTTGATTCCTTTTCAGTTTAGCTTTCTTTGCAGTTCAGATACTAATGGGATCCTTTGCCTGAATATTTTTCTCAAATCAAAATAAGCCTAAATTAAAAAGTCACCCCAGCTTCTTTTGTAGGTTTTGAGAAGTCAATAAGCTGCACCTGCTCTAACGAGGAATCAGAAAAGAAGTAGGTCATAAACTAGATGAGTCAGCAAGAACTCTCTGCACCCCAAGGAAGAGATGTGCATTTTTTGTAAACATGGCCAGATTCTGTTTCTTAATCTTAATCAACTCAAAAAAATTATCTTCAGGAATGAGTCCTTTCTGGGGTTTGTCTTTAGAAAGCACAGTTAGAATATGAATTTAATACATGTGTGCTTAGAGATAAGTCTCAGTGAGATCAGGAGGGCTTACTCCCAAGTGCATGCATCTAGGTTTGCAGACCAAGTTAACAAAAATATTTATATAGTGTATCTAATAGCCTTCCATTTAAAGGGGCAATAATCAGAAAATAACTGTTTTCAGAGCAGGAATTTTTTACAGACTCTCCATTTAGATTTACTTTGAGGCAGCACTGGTGGCTCTGACATACTAATATCATAAGCTGAAACCCCCTGAGGAACAACAAGGAGAACAGAAGCTGAGCCCCAGCTGCTAAACTGGAATGCTGCTTGAGGAGTCTATCAGAATGAATTAGTTTAGGACGGCAGGGCAGGAAGCTGCAAGGAGGGCAGTCAAAGACTAAGGATGAGATTCCAGGAATGGGTATATTGGGAGTCCAATCTTCGATAAAGGCTGCTTTGTAGCAGTGGAGACTGCAAAATTTCATAGGTTGGATCCCGTGGCATTGGACAATCATCTACCATGAATGCTATGCCTGAAAAATTATCAGTACAAACAGATCTCCAGCAGGCACTTTTCTAGACTCCTTTTTTCATTTTTAATCCTTACACGAATACTACCTTGGGCAGCTAGCTAACCAGTAGTCTTATCAGACTACACTTCCATGAGCAAATGAATTATACCTTCATCTACTAGTTACACAGGTCCAATGTTTTATTGTTTTCAACAGTGAATCCTATTTATGTTCTCACAGTAAGAGGACCTACACTAAGGGCCAGGCGTGAAGTTGCATTAATCCATTACCCTGCAACACGCCCCACCCCACCCCCAGAAGATCACACCATCCTACATTCTAGGGATCAGAGGATCCCTTTGGTGGAGCTATTGGTGCAGCTATTGTGGCCTTTATAAACTGGTCTGTTCCAGCCTATTCCAGCCTGACTTCTACGCAGCCGCGGAGGCAGATTAATGGCTTCGTAATCCAGACAAACTAGCTGAACCTTATCAAACCCTGCGATGGTACTGGGGGACTTCAACATCCACGCCGAGACTAGCCTGTCGAGCGTGGCTCAGGACTTCATGGCTGCCATAACAACAATGGGGCTGTCCCAGGTTATATCTGGCCCCACCCATGCTGCTGGATACACACTGAACTTGGTCTTCTGCACAGGATGTGATGAAAATGGTGGTGTAGTGGAGGAAATATCAACAATTCCGTTGTCATGGACTGACCATTATCTGATCAGGTTTAGATTAACTGAGGCTCTGAACCTCTGCAGGGGTGGGGGGCAATGAAAATGGTTTGCCCCAGGAGGCTTATGGATCCAGATGGATTCCTGACAGCTCTTGGGGATTTTCCTGCCACTATGGAAGGCCCTGGCAGATCTCTGGAATACAGAGATAGCCTGGGCAGTAGACATAATTGCTCCATGGAGCCAGATTAGCTCCATGGTATAATGCAGAGCTGGCAGTGATGAAGCCAATGTGTAGGAGACTAGAGCGATGTTCACACTGAACTCTCACTGAATCTGACCGAACACAGAGTATAGTGTATTGGAAGCGCTACTTCATGGCAATGAAGGTAGCTGAGAAATCTTTTACAGCAGCCAACATTGCATGTGCAAGGAATTGACTAGCGGAGCTGTTCCGGGTGGTAAGGGGGCTCCTTGATTCTCAGGTGGAGTCCTCTGGCCACTCAGCGACTCACTGTGAATAATTTGCAAGGTTCTTTGCAGATAAAGTAGCTCAGATCCATTTCGGCCTAGACGTCTCTATTGATACAGTTGCTGCGGATGTAACTCAGGTGTCTGCTTGTCGAGCTTTAATGAATTCATTTCAGTTGGTGCAATCTGAGGATGTAGACAGGATCCTTAGAGAAGCAAGACCCACCACATGTATTCTAGATCCTTGCCCTTCCTAGTTAAACAAACCAGAGGCGGGTTCGTTGACTAGGTGATGAGGGAGGCAAATGCTTCCCTCAACCAAGGCAAATTTCCATCCAGCCTGAAAATGGCTGTAGTAAGACTGTTATTAAAGAAATCACCATCCCTCCTTAATGTGGACTATAAGATCTTTGCCAGTATACTTGCCGAGAGACTCAAACTATTCCTGAAAGAGTGGGTGAAAGAAGAGCAAGCAGGATTTCTGCCTAATAGGCAATTAAAAGATAACATTAGAATAATTTTAAACACCATAGAATATTTTGAGAAGAACAACCAAGAAGAGCTAGCACTTCTAAGCCTTGACGCCGAAAAGGCGTTTGATAATCTCAACTGGGATTATCTAAAACTACTAAATAAAGAACTAGACTTAGGATATCAGTTCTACAACGCCATCAACTCAATTTATATCACCCAGGAGGCCAGGATGATAATAAACATGCAAGAATCAAACCCTCTGAAAATCTGCAAAGGCACGAGACAAGGCTGCCCCCTGTCGCCTCTATTATTCATCCTGAGTTTAGAAATGCTTCTCAATTCCATCAGAGATGACCCTGATTTAAAAGGCATTAAAATAAACAAGGAAAGTTATAAACTAAGGGCGTTTGCGGATGACTTAATATGTATTATCAGTAACCCCATAGAAACAATCTCCAAATGGACAACTAAAATTAAAGAATACGGGTCCGTAGCGGGCCTAAGGATAAACAAAAGGAAGACGGAGATACTAACTAAAAATATGTCCCAAAAGAGAAAGGAAGAGCTCTCCACTCTAACAGAATTCAACGTAGTAGAGAAGATACGCTATTTAGGAATAATGCTAACAGCTAAAAATTCACAACTAATAAAAAATAATTATGAAAAGAAATGGAAGGAAATTCAAAAAGACCTAGATAACTGGAAAAACTTGAAGCTTTCTCTGCTAGGGAGAATCTCCATAATAAAGATGAACGTCTTGCCCAAGATGCTATTTTTATTCCAATGCTTGCCGGTAATGAGAAATGCAAACATCTTCAGGGAATGGAATAAAACTATTTCTAAATTCGTTTGGCAAGGGAAAAAGCCCAGGATCAAACGCCTGATATTGATTGATGATAAAAGAAGAGGCGGGCTCGGTCTTCCAGACCTGAGGTGCTACTATGAAGCCTGCTGTCTCATTTGGATCAGAGACTGGATCCTACTAACAAACAGAAACCTGCTCTCCCTAAAAGGTGTAGATCTTAGGCGAGGCTGGCATGCCTACTTGCATTACGACAAAACAAAGATTGAAAGGAATTTTGGGAATCACTACATAAGAGCGGGTCTAATGAAAGTATGGGAGAGACACAAAAAAAGACTATATAATAAAACTCCACTATGGCTTTCATCCCTAGAAGCCCTCCATCGGAGAGAAATGGGTTGGCAACGCTGGCCCACCTATCGCGACATCTTAGAAAAGACAGAAGGAAAATATGTACTTAGAGAGGAAAAAAAAATAAAAGAAACTTTTCCCAACCTTTCTTGGCTGAACTATAGACAACTGATGGATTATTACAAGATAGATAAAACCGCAGAATTTGGTGACCAAAATGGCTTTTTTGACAGCATATTGAAATCAAATAGCAAGCTTATTACAAAACTCTACAAGAAATTACTAGAGTGGACCACCGAAACAGAACTAATAAAGGATTCAATGATTAAGTGGGCTCAAAATATAGGCCACCAAATAGAACTGAACAAATGGGAGAGAGTTTGGAACCAAAGAATGAAATTATCTTACTCATTTGAATTGAAAGAAAACCTTGTTAAAATGATCCATCGGTGGTACTTGACACCCCAAATAATTTCAAAATGTTATAAAAACGCTTCAAACAAATGTTGGAAGTGCGAAGACCAGATTGGGACTTTCTTCCACATTTGGTGGTCCTGCCCCGTAGCTAAAAGATATTGGATAATGATTCAAAAAGATATTCAAGAGATTTTAGGAATACAATTAGAAAACAAACCAGAATTTTTTCTCCTAGAAATGTATGACATCGAGGGGGGAAAAAACAACGACAAACTATTTCACTACCTAATTACAGCAGCACGTATTGTATACGCGAAAAAATGGAAACAGAGAGAAGCCCCTCAACGAGAAGACTGGCTTAACAAAATCCTAGATATAATGACCATGGACGAATTGACCTATTGGTTAACACCAAATCATGGCATTCCAAACAAACCTACGAATTGGGATTTGGTAAAGGCCTTCCTTAAGAAATGGAAAATCGACATCATTTATTAACAATAACAACAATAAGAATAATAATAATAACAAAAAGGAAAGGGAAAAAAAGTAAATCACAAAAACAGTATCACAAGGAAGGAAGAAGTGCTAACGAATTCAAACGGAATATATTTATATATAAAAATCCTCATCGAATAGATGGAAGTTCATTGTTTTTAACTACCCTACTATCAACCCATCCCCTTCTTCCCCTCCACTCCTCCCCTCTATACCACTTCCCCTGTATGTTTCCCTTACCCATCCCCTCCCCTACCTCACCCTCCCCCCCCACACACCCTTTGGGAGACTCACTAACAACAGGGCTTCCCTGTACTTTTCGTACTATACTATCTGCTATATATTGTTCTCCCTCTATCTATGTATTTATATTTAACTTTAATAAAATTTATAATTCTAAAAAAAGAAAAAAAAAGAAATCACCATTGGACCCGTCCATAATGGGTAATTAATGACCAGTTTCTAACGTCTCCTTCCTGGGCAAGGTTTTGGAGTATGTGGTGGCATCGCAACTCCAGGGATTCCTGGCTGAAATGGATTATCTAGATTCATTTCTGTCTGGTTTTAGGCCCAGCTATGGGACTGAGATGGCTTTGGTCGCCTTGGTGGATGATCTATGCAGGGAACCAGACAGGAGGAGTGCATCCCTGTTGGTTCTCCTGAACTTCTCAGCGGCCTTTGATATCATCAACCATCGTATCCTTCTGGGTTGTCTGGCTGGGATGGGACTCTGTGGCACTGTTTTACAGTGGCTCCAGTCCTTCCTGGAAGGATGGAACCAGAATGTGGTATTGGGGATGCTTGCTCGACCCCATGGCCATTGTCCTATGGGGTACTGCAGGGCTCGGTCGGTACTTTCCCCCATGTTCTTTAACATCTACATGAAGCTGCTGGGAGAAATCATCTGGAGTTTTGGAGTTTAGTGTCACCTGTATGCAAATGACATCCAACTCTATTACTCATTTCCACCAGAAGCCAAGAAAGCAGCCCAGACCCTGAACCGGTGCCTGTCAGCTGTAATGAACTGGACAAAGACAAACAAATTGAAATAAAATCCAGACAAGAGGTCCTTGTGGTCCTCCGTGAGGCAAATCAGGGTATAGGGTGGCAACCTCTGCTGGATGAGGTAACACTACCTCTGAAATCACAGGTCCGCAGTTTGGGGGTCCTCCTGGACTTGTGCAAAATATACTATTTAATTGCTGAGTCTCCACAATCATTGTAATTGGTGTTAAATGTTTTTAATGCTTAATATTTTTATATCTCATTTCTGGACATTATTATGCGTTGTGTGATCTTTGTCTTGTATTTTATGTTAAATGTGCTTTAATTTGTACTGTATTGTGTAGTGAGCGATTTAGGGTCCCATTAGGGGAAAAAATGGGATATTATTATTATTGTTATTGTTATTACTGTTATTATTATTATTAACTGGATATGTCCCTGGATAATAGCCTCGAAGGAAGATAAACCAGCCAATTTGGCATACAATTTGCCACATATGTAGTGCCCTGTCGATCATTCACAAGCAAATTACTGTATGAAAACTAGTTGAAATATTTTCACTTCCTTTTCTAGACTCCTTTTTCATTTTTAATCCTCACACACACACTACCTTGGGCAGCTATCTAACCTTATATATTTAATTATACTTTTTAATTAAATACTATAGCTACTACTAATTCATTTAGTAGTAGCTATAGTATAGCAATTGTATTGTACAAATCACACACCTTTGAAAATTAATAAAGAAGTAGGCAATCAAGGACACTCAGCTTCATTTGCTAAACACTAAGCTTACCATCTTGCTGGCCCTGAAGATTCTGTGGACTTTGAATTCTTTCTTCCAGATTGGAACTGAGGTCAGAGTTTACAGCAGACATCCTGGTGGAATCACTCAGATCAAATTCATCACTTTCTATGGAGCTTTCATCCTGAAAATATAGAATTCTATTTCACAAGCATATTAAGAAATGTCAAGGTAATTTTCCAGGCATAGCATTCATTGTAGATTAGAGCTTACCAGGCAATTACTAAATGCTGTTCAGCACAGGACAGACAACCTCAAATACTTTGATTCTTTATAATTAGACTAAGAGATCTTACAAGAGTAAATAACTGGATATTGTAACCAGTGACATGCACTTAAATTCAACTGATGTGTGTAAATGAACCCAGGATTAGAGATTCTATGGAAATAAGATTTTAAGCGAATGCAAGTAGAATTTCCATGAGTAACTGATGTACCATAACTACTGATAAAATATGGAATAAAATAGTTCAACTTAGCTAAACTAACCATAGTAGATTTGCCACTCTATTTTTTTTTTTTAGAAAAAATAATAGAATAGTTAGAAAAATTAGTCTGACGGCATTGTTTAAAATAACTTTTTTCATTCTTGGTAAAGTATTCTATACATTTCAAAAATCATCAGTGCTTCCCTGGAAATTCTGTTTCTCCAGGAATTTTTAAAAAAAAAAACATAAGCGATTTTTCCAACCCCGGTGCAGCTGGGGGGGGGGGTGAGAGAAGTTTGCCTCCTCCCCGGGACTGGACTTGGTTGGTTCCATGGAACCATCCAGAAGGGGGCAGAGCCAGGCTAATGCCTAGATTGGCCTCCTTCTGTCTCATTCAGTTCCTGCTCAGCAACCCACCCCATTAACAGTATAATTATTGGTTGTCATTTGGGGCCAGGTAGGAATTTTTCCCTTTCCTATGTTCTAGGAAGGTTTTTTCACCTACCCTATACTGTTTTAGGGGGTAGCTGGGATAGTATGATTTTTAAATAGGCTTAGCGTAATTAGATAGGAAAAATCTGAAAGTCAGCATGCACCCAAGGCACCCCTCTCAGGGGTGAAGGCCAGCAACTAAAACATTCACCTGCCAATCGTTTGGACAGGGTGAGGTGAAAAAGCATCGGCCTTAAATTTCAGGAGTCTGGCCTCCATATCTTTGAGGGAGACTTCTCTGAATATTTTCCTTAGGGGTTGCCCAGTTTTAAGTTACCAGAGAACCCAAGTGCTTTTGCCCAAGTGGTTGGGGTGAGTGGTCCAGAGATGGACACCACCATGGCTTTGCCACACCAAGTTCAAAGAAACACCTAAGTTAGATTAGTTAAAAGTTAAATAGGTAACCTTTAATAAAGTTGCCCAATCTGAACCCAAGAAAATGGTTGCCTAGTCTCATTATTTCAGGGGTTGGCAGGCAATAATGTTATCAAGGTGAAGTGGGCCATAAATGGGAAGTTTAGGAACATATTGGAGCCCCTGTTGGCATAGTGGGTTAAACCACTGAGCCGCCGAACTTGCAGACCAAAAGGTCAGCATTTCAAATCCAGGGAACAGGGTGAGCTTCCACTGTTAGCCCCACCTTCTGCCAAGCTAGTAGTTCAAAAATATACAAATGTGAGTTGATCAATAGGTACTGCTTCTGCAGGAAGGTAACGGTGCTCCATGCAGTCATGTTGGCCACATGACCTTTGAGGCATCTACGGACAATGCCGGCTCTTCAGCTTAGAAATGGAGATGAGCACCACCACTCATAGTTGGACACGACTACACTTAATGTTAAAGGGAAGCCTTTACCTTTTATTTTTCCAATTAAGAACTTCTATGCTGATAATGAGCTAAGATCAAACCTCTACAAAATATAAATTCAACTTGTAATTAGCTAAACTCTTTTAACTGCAACATTTTTTCCTCAAAGTTGGCATATCTTAGAAACTGGATCTCCAATCTCCAGTTTTTGTGGATCATCTCCAGTTGGGAGATAAGTACACAAATTCTCCAGGTTTCTTTTTTCTTTTCTTTTTTGGCGGGGGGGGGGGGGGGGGACAGCCAATTAAATGCAATTAAAAATATGTTAAAATCTCCAGCTCAACTCATAGAGCAACATTCCCTGGTTTTCAGAGATATAAAACACTTTAAGAAAAACAATAAAACTCTTAAAAAGAGGGACCACAAAACCTACCCAACACACAATGCTGAAATTGTGGTAGACAATGAGAAAGAAGAGGAAGGGAGTGAAGCGAGATAAACTGGAGAGGTCCATGACTGACTGAAACTGTTACTGGGGTCACTCAACATGACAATATTTTGTTGCAGGGCCCAGTTTTAACCACATGAAGACACACCAAAGATTAAGACGTTTTGGGGCTGCCCATGCACAGTCCTCACTGGGCTGCTTTTAGGCCTGCCTCCCTTAAGGTTTCTTCTTCTTTCATATTTTGTGTACTGCAAGATGCTTCCTTCATTTCCAATGTAATTGCACTCATTTCCAAAGGGCTTGCTCCAAAATAAGAGGATATAGGATTGCAGCGTAAGCCTTTCAACAAGACAACACTGGCTTTTTATCTACCACCTTGAAAACATATATAAACTTCTCATGGCTTAAAATGATTGTAATAGCTATAATATATTACATGATTTCTTAGACTCCATCTAAGTATCATATGATTGGATCCTTTCACCTCCACTAGCTATACCACTGAAAATTCAGGTTTAAAAAATATGGAAAAGAGGAAAATTATAGATCAGGTCTCCCTTAATTCTCTGATAATTAGATAGACTGTTCTTTGCATTCATCTTACTAATCCCACTTAGAACACCCACACTCAGAAAAGCTATTAAACATGCTTAGTTTTATGCATATTCTGAAATCCCACTTGCATGAACCAGACTCAAGGGTTTTCCCATAAATCTAAGCAATGATTCACTTGTGAAGCTTGGCTGAAGTGCCTTGTTTGGCTGGAATCCTTTTAAAATTATATCAAAGTGCTTTTGTGAGCTGTGGGCTGGGGTACACAACTTAATTCCTTTTAAATGATCACTCTCATCCTTCTTGCCACATCTTTAGTATGTAGACAACTAATGATGTGAATAAAATGGTTTTGCTTTAACACTTGAGCATGCCAGTTCTATGATATATATAGAAAATTCTGGTATACATAAAGGTATACTTCAAAATGTAATCACCACTTACTTGGGTTTCTCTGTCAATTTCCCCAACATTCATGTAGTCAAAATTAAAGTTACTATAAAAGGTCATGGATATAAAAGGCTATAACTTTTATATTTTAAGTATGCCATAATTCCTTAGTTAAGGCTATCATACTAGCCACTGAAGGAAGGAATTGCGAAATTAAACTCCCTTCTTTTTTCCTCTCTCTTTCTTCACATTAAAAGACCCAAAACATATTATACACCAGAGATTTGTGATTGATTCTCGTAACTTTTCGCTGGAGAAGAATTTACAACATGATTTCCAGAGAACTGTGTTTTGAACCAAATGTTGATTCAGAAACTTCAGATTAGACTGTAAATTCATCTCCATCCTGAATTAAAACAAAAAGCAAAAGATGATGAGAGTCAAACACAAATTAGTGGTGTATAACAAGTTGCATTTAAAATATGTGCATGAATATCTACTGATTTCCATGAATGCTGATTTCCATGAATTCTTTTTTTTTTTAAAAAAAAAGAAGGAAATCAGAAATGTGATTAACAGTGTCCTTACTGTATTTTTTATTGTTTATTCTATGAACATGTTGAAAGCCTCAGATCACGCACAATTTACAGAACTCTGTATAAACATGAGTCTATTCTAATCTCATAATTTCTTGAACCTTAAGCTTAGTGGATAGAAGTCCTTGGGGTGCACCAGCAGGAGTCTAAAGGTAGATTTTATATCACATTTTGCCCATACTAAATGTACTGCTTGGTCAAAGAACAGAATTTCTATGGGATGTCATCATTTACTGTTATGCCTACAAAAGGTGATAAAGAAGCCTGAATTCTTTAGGCCTTTCTTGGGAACCACTCCCAGTGATGAAATCCTTCAAGATACAAATGGGAGGGCAGGAGAATGGTTCTGCCATCCTGCCAACCTCACATTCCTGATCAAGTCTCATCTGGTACTCTCACTCTGTGATGTTCTTCTTCAAAATATGATATAATATTCAATGGTTCAGTCCATTGCTCCCTTATGTACTCAGTCACCTGACCAGAGTGGAACAATATCCAGGCCACACTGGCTGGGTGTGGGCACTCAGCCAACCAATGGGCATGTAACACGCAGCTACAAACCCACTGGGTGGACACATCACAAGCAGCCACATGGCATGGCATCTCCACCTGATCCCGAACCGCAACTTGGTTACTCAGCAAGTCAAGCGCCAGATTTCTGTGAATCAGTCTCTATATTCACCTCATCTTGTTGGGAGTGCAATAGCTGTAGTTTCATGTGCTTCATGTAGGCCATTGTAATTGGCATATTGTAATCAATCATGCTGGTCACCAAAGTTGGAGGTTTTCCATTATCTGTAAAGATAAATATATATTAAATGTGGTCCAAAATAATAGAGTTTACACCAGAATTAAGTGCATTTACACAGGCTTGTAAAAACAGACTTTCCCTTCTGCACCCCAGACAGCAATTCCCACAGCTTCATCTAAGGATACCCAAGCATTCTACAGAGAAGATTGGGAGACTCTACTGAATGTGGTGAGCTGTGGTATGTGAGGAGGAGACTCACAGAGTGTTGTATTAGGAAAACAGATTACAATATCTTTTGTTTTTTATGCCTCTCATCCTACAAGAGCTACAGATGAAAAACACAAGAGATTTTTTAAAAAATCTATAAAAATTGACAAACTTTAAAAAAATAATCAACATTTTTGAAGAACATGCATTCAGAACCCAAGAATACAGTAGGATTAAAGACTAAAAAATCTTGAGGGAAAAAGTTTTGACTGCCCTCTGAAAGCCTAACAAGGATAAAGCCATTCCTGGGGAGTGAGGGAAAATCCACAAATGAGGTGCAGCTACAGTGTAGACTCCATAGGGCACTTTGAAAAAAAAATCTATAAGCACTTTGTAAGTGGATTTTCTCATTCATTTATGATATTTATTTTCTACTTAGAACTCAAGATAGGTGACACAGTGTTCCCAGGAAGCTACCTATATGAGAGCCAGCCAAAACCAGATTAATTTCAACAAAGCTATATGTATTAGACTCTGTACTGTAGTTACAGTATGTGATGCTAAATACACTGCCTTGGAATCTTGGGATATAGTGTAAGATATAAACATTATATACTTTGTGTGAAGGATGGGGGTATGCGTTTCAGAAAATTTCTCATTTTTAAGAACTCTTCCAGGTTTTCTTGACATTAATCTGAACTCTTACCTTTAAAATTAACTTTGCTTGGAATTCAGCTCATAGTTGTAGTATGGACAGGTTTAAGCATGCACATGTACATACATGTAATCAGAAGAAAAAGTATTCTTAGACACACAGGCTAATAAAAATCTGTTTGGTTTGCACTCAGTGCATGGTTCCCCTGTACTTTAAGCTACCCTAATCTTCTAGATTTGAGATTTGAAAGATGCTCCACCATACTACAATGACACACGCAAGCAAATACATACAGATGGTTTCTTCTTTAAGTGTGCTTATAAAAGGGAAAAAAAGGAAACTGTTTGGCTTAGGGAAAATCTGGAGAAATATGATATTACCAATAATGTGGAATACACACTAATATTGCCAGATCCCTTCCAGTTCTTGTTCAATTCTGCTCAGTATCTACCTTCTGGCTGAAAAACAAGAGTGAGGGCTTGTCTACACTGGCTCTAGATGTTGCATTGGGGCATAAGTTACTCCTGGGCATCCTTACCCACTACAATCTGATTTGTATGATTTTTAAAATCCCATCCCATCCTTTATTGGATGATCACAGGGCAGCACACAGTAGTAACAATTTAAAATGCTTCCAGATTAAAACCATAAATAACTGAGGCAAAATAAGAGCATTGTTAAACAAAATGTTTAAAACCAAAACTGGAATAGTTTAAAATCATTTATGTGTACACTTTGAAACAAGTTAGTCCCAGAAGGATTTTAAAAAGTCATTTTTGCCTTGTCACAAGATAGAAACAAATGTTGGCATTAGTCAGGCCTCCGGGGGGGGGGGGGGCACAAATGGAGAACCACGGCTGAAAAGGCCCTCTCCAATCTCTTCTCACTTTGTACTACCCACACTAGTGAGCACAGAGCGGTATCCCTGTTCTCAGACAGGTATATTTAAGGAGGGGGTGCTTTCAATTATTGAGGTCTCGAGCCACTTAGGGTTCCAAACATTACCACCAGCACCTTAACCAGACCAGAGGTAAATTGTGGCCAGTAAATTAGATTATGTGACTTGTGGGCCCATTTTAGTGTATGGACTTTTTATGACTTTTCACTTAAAACAGGAAAATATAAATGGACATTATGATTGAAATTACTTCATATTCTACCATTTGCCACAAATGTTACCTTTATGATCAGCTCCGTCTGGGTTTAAATGCATTCTTTTCTGGCATTCTGAACAACTCATTAGAAATCGTGTCACTGCTTCTCTTGGTAGAAAGGCATAGGTCTCTGAAATCTGAAATGAGTACCAAAACATAGGCATCATTATAGAAGCTGACTGGACATGATTTAACAGCACTAAAAATTGTATTTCTGAAGATGGTACATGATATAACTTCTGGAAGGGCAATGAAAGCATGTACCAAATACTACGCGGATCTTCAAGAAACTGCATATCAAAGCAGGAGCTTGATGTTTAAAAATAGGACAATCAAATAGACTTTGTTTTTGTTTAGAACAAGTAAAATGTTTTTCAGCAAGAAAATAATAAGCATAAAAATGTGTTTTGAAAAAAGCTGTTTCCATGTGATCTATGTGTCCTTGTCTACCAGAGATAGTTCTTGATCTCACCTTGGGGGTGGAGTGGGGGGGGGGGGGATAATCACCATCATTATAATACTATCTAGTTTTACCTGCCAGAAAACCTTGTTAAACATTGGAAGAGAATGATTGACCAGTACAGTGGGCCTTTAGTGTTTGCTGGGGATTGATTCCAGGAGCTCATGTCCCATTATATACAATAGTGTAGAAAAATTGTGTCCCTTATATAAAATGATGTCCCTTATATAAAATGGCATAATCAAGTTTTGCGTTTGGGATATTTTTAAATATTTTCAATCCATCAATGGTAGAATCTGAGGATACAAAAAATATGGATATCGGGGGGGGGGGGGCGGGGAGAGAGAGAGAGAGAGAGAGAGTTTTGTTTCATGTATATGCCCATTTTTTCTTTGAGTGCAACCCAAGATAAAAATAAAATAATCAGCTAAAACCAGAACAATCGCATTTTAAGAATAATTCAGTTATTAAAACAATACACATTAGATTAAACAATAAAGTAGAAAATAATCAAAAAGCATACAAAAGTTAAAATAAACTATGTGCCCACACCTGTACACAAACAGGCTGCCTACAAGCAGCCAGTCATTAAAAGCTTGCTTGGGGGGGGGGGGGGAGCCTTCATCTGAGGGTGGACAAAAGCGGAGGGGGGGGGGGCAAAATTGGGAATTCCAGAAGGTGGGAGCAGCCACTGAGAAGTCTCTCTCCCATTTCTCATTAAATAAGCCTATAATGATAGTGGAATTTAAAGAAAGTCTTTCCCTGTAGATCTTAAATCTTTAAGAGGCTTGTGTAGGGAAGATATGGTATTTCAAAAAGTCTGGACTTCAGACACACAGGGCTTGCTTGATAGGTCATGATGAGAAATAAGCCAGTGACTACTGAAGCTATTTTAACAAAGGAGTTCTATGATTCTTAAAACAAACCCCAGTCAGCATTTTGAAGTTTCTGACCAGTTTCCAAAGGCAGCCTTATGTAGAATATGTTGTAGTAGTGCCGACTGGATGTAGTTAAGGCATGTGTTACCATAACCACCTGGTTTCTTGAGGAACAACTGCAGCTAGCACAGTAGTCTTAACTATACAAATGAACTCCTGACCATCACTGAAACATGACGTTCAGGCTAAGGGGTGCATCTAGACTGAAAATCTGAGATTTCACAGGGAGGATGGGCTCCCATCATAGGTGGAATCATTATTCCCTGTTCTGCCTTTCAGCTGACTTGGAGCATCTGTTATCTTTTTTGGACTGTACTTGCTTATCTTCATCTAGTCCATTGATAACAACAGATATTGATGCAATATCAAGACAGGTTCCTTGGTGTCAGATGAGAAGAAGAGATAGTTGGATTTCATTGGCATATTAGTTAGACTGAACTCCAAAACCCATTATCTCCTTCAGCAATTTTATATGTTAAAAACATGGGGGAAAGGGAGGAAACTGAACAGGGCAATTCCCAGAGTTTGGAGTTGCCTAGTATCACCTTCTGAGATTATCCACTCCTGACAGATGGTCATCAAGCCTACTACTAAGAAACAAAAAATTCTACTGTGAAAGACCCCTAAGTACAGAACCCTAGCATTCACCAAAGGGTATTCACAATCTCATCCACTACTCTTGGATTTGCTGTGGGCAGCAGAAGAAAATATATCATGTAGCATTCATTCTTCATGCCTGAAATTTACACCAGAGAATGCAGACCTATTTCCCAGCATACAATTGCCATTCTGACTCATGTTGAAGAAGAAGGAAGACAGCAGTCAGTGACCCATCAATCCTCTTCTGACACAACTCCACAGTCTAGTTACAGTAAGGAACAATTACACTGGGTACTGCCATACTGCTGCCAGTCAGCTTGAACCAGTGAATCATTAAAATTAAGACTGAAAATAGCCCTTATAAATGCTTTTAACAGAACATTAGCATATTCAGAATTTGGCTGCATTGAAAATTAATGGAGCATTCCTGTAGATTCATTAGCAGTCTGGATTTTTTGGGAATGCTTCATTTATTTTAATCAGATATTCCTGTTGGATTCTCAATCCACGCAAGAGGGATGCTAACCTTGCACTAGGAAACAATAGACCAGAGTCTCTGAATCGGTGCACAGCTTGTCTAATTCACTGGAACTTGATTTTACATTTTAGATACCCATATGAAAAATTGTCTACATGGCAGAACATTTTCACTTGGTTTTCTGAGAATGAGCCAAACATGCAAGAGGTTCATTTGTGAATATTGCTATCCTTGGCTAACTATCTTCCCCCTGTAAGGTAACATATTAGCTCATTATAGAAAGACCGCAGAGTACCTTTAGTACCGACCAGTTATAACCTGCTTTATTTCAATCATTTTAATAATCCCAAGATCACTTCTGCTTGGCCTCTGCTATTGATTTGTAACAAGTAATTTCAAAGTGATATTTCTGTATATTCCACCCATACACTGTAAAGGACCATATGTGGGCAAATAAAACTGCACTATAGCTGAGTCCAAAATAGCATTTGCTGACAGTGTGAATCACCAAGAAGAGAGTGGTGAAAAGGAAACAGATGAAGATGTAACACCTTATCTGTATCTCACCTGTTCTTGCATGCCCAGACATTCTCCTTTAGTAATCCAGTAGGCTAGAGGGGTGGATGACTGAAAAAACAGTCTATGTTTTGATTTTACAAAGCCATGCATTCTGCTTTTCCTTTCTTTACTAAGGTCAATCACATGATTCCCACTCTATTCCGAGTAATCGGAATTGTAAATAACATCATCTTGTATCCTTCTCCAACTGGGTTCCATGAATTGCACTGCTACAAATGGTTCTTGAGGGAATCCAGGCAAGAATGGAGGGTGAAAGGGAGAAACGTGTGAAGAGGAAGATGCGTCAAGCCAACCCTGGCTGGGACCACCTTCCACCTGGAAATCGATGTCCTCACTGTGGATTCCCCAGGCAGTAAGAAGCCAGACCTTGAAACTGCTATGCCATTAAATGCTAATCAAGGTGGACAATTGAAACATTCATACCTATCTCAAATAGACAGACATATAAACTCCCTTTTCCTAGTTTCCAATAGACCTCACAACCTATGAGGATGCCTGCCATAGATGCAGGAGAAACAGGGGAGAATGCTTCAGTAAAATGGCCATATAGCCCAGAAAATTCACAACAACCCAGTGATTCTGGCCATGAAAGCCTTCAAAAATACATTAATGTATGACATTGTTTAGCTCCAGCATCTAGAAAGCTAATTTTATTTATTTATTTATTTATTTACTTCATTTCTACTCTGCCTTTCTCGACGCTGGAGGGGAAATTATCTTCAAATGGAAATTATGTTTAAAGTAGTGGAGATGCATTTGAATGATTAAAACTTTCAATTTTATTGTCTAAACTTTATAATAAAAACCTGGCATTTAAAGATGCTGGCCAGTGGTGCTATTTTTTTCTAGTTTGATCTCAAATCAAACTACCAAAGATTTCAGATTGATGTCCAAAAGAATTCTATTCAAAGAGACACTTTTAAAAAGTAGATGCTTTCTGAAATATTATTTTGACAAAAATAATGGCATTGTGGGTATTTTAATTCCAGAAGTTCTGATGGCATTCTGATGGCATAATTTTGAAAATGTTTTCTTGCTACAGGTAGTCAGGTAATAAATATATTGTTATATATTTATTAGCAGCAGTGAAAGCAGATCTTGCTAGCAAGTAGCAAGCTAATGAGCTCCCAACTGGTTGGTCAGATATAGGATGCATTTTCCATGAAAATTTAACCAAATAGGGAGCAATAGCAATGGGCAAGAGAAAGGTCATTGTGGGTGGCTAGTTTCTGCGTTAGCCATGTTGATGGCCCAGACTTACAGCTTATTTTTTAAATACTTTATACAAATAATGTTTTATTTTTATTGATTACTAGTATGATACTTTACCTTTATTAGACACAGTTTTTTCTCTTGCTTTAATTCTGCACATAAATTCAGTTGCTAAACGTGGAAGATGTTTTAAACAACATAATGATTCAGAGCAGCGGTGCGAAATTCTTCTTGTACTATAGGATTATTGTGTTTCTGCTATTGCTTAACTTGTTATTTTATAGCCTAGACCAGGAGTCCTCAAACTTTTTAAGCAGAGGGCCAGGTCACAGTCCCTCAAACTGTTGGGAGGGCTAGATTATAATTTGAAAAAACAACATGAATGAATTTCTATGCACACTGCACATATCTTATTTGTAGTGCAAAAAACCACAATTAAAACAATACAATAATTAAAATGAAGAACAGTTTTAACAAATATAAACTTATTAGTATTTCAATGGGAAGTGTAGGCCTGCTTTTGGCTGATGAGATAGGATTGTTGTTGTTGTGTGCTTTCAAGTCATTTCAGACTTAGGTCGACCCTGAGTGAGGGCCAGGTAAATCCAGCCCCTGGGTCTTAATTTGGGGACCCCTGGCCTAAACTGAGTTCTGTCCATTGTTTTTTGGGTGGAGGGGGTGGAGCATATCCTCCAACTATCCCAGTTAGATTGGAACAGTCCCAGTTTAATGCCATGTCATCTCTCTTTTTCAAGCTGCTTTTTAAAAGTTCCAGTTACTATCTATCTCCTTCTCAATTTACTTCAACTGCTGCTGAGGACAAGCTCAGTGGACAGGAGCTAAGCTAATGCAACAAGGATGTTTTGCATGGGTGTGGTGATAGAGACAGCATAAAGTGACTTTGAACATGCAAGGTTAAAAATTCCCAGCCCAGGAGCATCTTTGGGAGAGTTTGTTGGATGAAAGGTGTTGTGTCCTTTGGAGTATGGTTGTTTGTTTGTGTGAGGTAGGAGATGGCTTGCTAGCTTGTGTGCTTATTAGTGTTTCGTTGTTCTAGTGTGTGTATCCCTAGGTCCTCTGCATAAGCATATAGTCTCAAAGGGGCAGGTCATCTGTTGAAAGGAAGTCAGTATGATACTTGGTTGATAGAAGGGCTAGTAGACACTTCCTCTCTATATAACCAAAGCCCCAAACATGTGTTTGACTAATCGGAAAAGGCCAAATGGGATGTTTTGCATGGTTGTTTAGTGAGCAAGTTTTGATGGTGTGGGAGCTGCTGCTCTCACCTGCAACAACTATAGCATGTTTATGTCCTTTCCAGAGGTAGTGGGTAGCTATACCTGCAGCAAGTGCAGGTTGGTGCCCCTCTTGGAAGAGAATGTCCAGCAACTAGTATCTACTAAGGAGCATGAGGTTTTCTTAGATGGAGTGGACTAGATTGTTGATGCCTGTGAAGCCTCGGAGGATAAGGACAAGGATTTTTAGTTGAGCCTGTGGGGGAAAGTGAAAGTGTTTTTGAGATGATGGGAATGTTTTGAGTAGATCTGTTGTCAGGAAAACAAGCATTGATTCTCATGAGAATCAGCCAGGGATTTGTGCCAAAAAGAATGTGGAGGGGACAGGAAGATTACAGATAACTCTGCGTTTACAGATCCGATGGGATAGTAGAGACAAATCCAGTATTCCCAGGGACTGAAAGACAAACAAAGGGAACACAGGTGTGAGAAAGAGTGATGTCATAGGCAAGAGGGAGTATTCTTAAGGAACTGGAGTCAGTGTTTGGTGAGGAGATCAACATTGTATTTTCATGTGTCAAATTGCCTGTCTTGGGAGCTCCGAGTTAGAGTTCTGTTGTTGGATCTGTATCTTGTTTTCCTGTTTAAGTTCCAGGACTTGGATTATACATTTTGTTTCAAGTTTCAAAGCTTTGGGATTATAGTCAAGCTAAAGTATCAATCCAGTGGTTCCCAACTTGTGGTCCAGAAGAACTAAAATATGGTCTGCGGCCTCACCATTACTACACTGTTGCAACAGGAGTGACTGGTCCCATGAAACCCTGTTATAGTGCTGAGATTTATTAAATACGGTTTTCTGTGGGTGAGCAGATGGCAGCTACTGTATGGCGTATGTTCTGTATCAGAAACTAAAGCTGATGTGGTCTTTCCAATGCAATTTTCTGAATCAGCACCTCAAATAACCAAACCAAATCTAAAGTTGACTAAAAACTGATTTGTAACCCTTTTGGTACTAACGTTGGAGAGTGGTCCCTGGTCAGAAAAAGATTGGGAACCACTCCTTTGGATTATGGTCGTATTCATGCTTTCAAGATTTTAGATATATGTAATCCTAGTTTAAGTGCAACAACCCACGGATTACAGTTTCTTGCTTTTGCCTTAAGTGATTATTCCTATTCAGAGTTGGTTCTTGCTTGTTGCTGAGCTTTTGGAAATCTAGCTCATGGGTTTTGGAACTGCTTTTATATCAGATACCCTTTTCTTAATAAACTTATTATTCTTGTTCACGTGTGTGGTGTTTGGCTGAAAAAGGGTTCAAGTAGGTGGCTGGGCTGCAACATGGACTATCCTGTCTGAGAAACAACCAGGGAATGTCTATTAAGAGAAAGTCAATGCCAATCTCAAAAGGTAGACATCTGGAGGAATGTGATAAATAGAGGGACCAGAGATCATTCTGTGCATTTGGAGCTATAGAAGCTCTCTTCCCTATCAGTGATTACAAGGAACAAGGAAAAACAAATAAGCCACTGGGGCAGGATGTGGTAGGGGGCTATCATTTTAGATGTTTCTATAGTAAGCACAGACACGCTATTGGAAGTGTAGATCTTCATTATGTGGCTGCCTGTTTTGGGATGGGAATCTTGGCTTCCCACCCCAAACTTCAGGCCTGTATTTTCACCTCATGCTGGGCTGCATATTGGGCTCATCCTAGAAGAGGCTGTTTGCTTTGCTGCCACAGAGGGTGCCATTTTATACAATGTTTGAGAGGGCTTGGCAGGTCCTGCTTGGCAGGCTCATAGTCTAGCCCCCTGAAAGGCTCTGAAGTTAAGCAGTCACACTCTCTCAGCCATAGGGTAAGGTACACACATTCAGGTTAAAAATAAATCTTCATTATACTGTATTCATTATGGTGAATATCCTGACAGTGTCTTTTAGGGATCTGCTTTTGTCTTATGCCAAACCCCATCCCTTTGGGGGATTGTATCCCAAAAACCTCTATAAGAAAAACTTAAGTTTAAATACACTTTAAGATGTTTCCAGGTATATAACAACTGTCATCATTTTTTGCTTGCTTTTAAAGTTTATACTATAATTTTTCCTAAACTATCAAATAATTTTTGAATAATTAGGTACCAGATTAAAGGTATTTTATGGATTTTCTAAAACTTTGGTAATATATATGGGTCATTGATCTTGATTTTTAGATATGCCAAGGTAAAGTGTGTGTGTGTGGATAGGTTGTTTTCAACTCTTAAATGTTTTAAAACATACATAAGAAGCACAATGGGGCAAGAAAGACTGACTGGACTTCCACTCTTGAGTGTCCACTGACGTTTACCGATGGAGCCTGATTTCTGCCAAAGTGTATTGACACAGTTTTCAAGTGTTTCTAACTGATGTTGTGGTATTCTTTTGTAACTATAAATTATGAATCAATAGTCATTTTCAGTTATTTTAAGACCTGAGACTTTGTAACTAAAATAGAAAAGTGATTTAATCAAGTCTATATAAAAATATAGAATGAACCATACTATTTAAATTATTTTGTGTTATGGAACTACTCTTCATGATTCACTAAGAACCCCCTCTCCCCCAAAAAAATTCTGGCTATGGCCCTGCTTGCACCATTGTGTATATAAGGAATACATCTGTACATAATTCAATATTTCCACATTTCAAAATTAATAATTATCAATCAATCAGAATAAAAGCAATGTTAAGTTAAAATATGTTTAATTTTACATCCTTTAGGTTTAGCTTGCATTAGGAGAAAATATGGAGAATCGTATCCATACAACTAAAGCCTTTTTTGTTTCTGTAAGAGCCAGGTTTCATATAAAATTTTAAACCCGTCAGATAGAATTTTGAGAAAGCTGCTTTAACTGATATGAAAAGGAAGGCTGGTTGCTCATGTACTTTGACTTCACAAACAGAAAAGCTGTTAGACATAGCAGATAAATTGCTAGATGCCAGGATAGTTGGCATACAACATCTATGAGTTTACTTTACCTGTCACATGAAGCATCCATTACTAGTCATCTATCTGACCAAAAACTACCCTACAGGCGCAACATCTTTGACATGACAGAACTCTTAACAATTCATGTAAACATCTCTCTTCCAAGTGATTTTTGTATTTTATTTTCTATATAGTAGTTGGTAGTAGCATAGCATGATAGCAGGGGAGCTCAAAAATGCTTCTTTTAAAAAACTATTTTTATATCCATTTTGAGAAAATTATATGCAACTAAAATCAGCTACCTCTTTTAGCCATGTGATTTTACTATTTATACTAGTTTTAATGTTTTAACTTAATTTTTAAATGTTGTTTATGCCTTATGTTTAATGGTTTTAATTATTTTAATTTATAGTTATATGTTAGTGTTTAGTTAGTATGATTTTTTTCCTTTCTACATGTATGTTGCCATTGATTTTATGTCATTCATATGTTGTAAACCGCTTTGAGTGCCCCCAGGAGTGAGAAAGGTGGTATGTAAATAGAGCAAATAAATAAATAAAGAGTGGCATTATGATATTTGGGGGGAAGTAGGAATATACCAACCCAAGAGGTCCAGGGTGGCACTTCTTGGTTCATTTTCATGTCTTTTGGCCTTACCAATTTGCTTTCTGTAAAACACTCCATTTATTACACTATGTGGCATAAGCAGTTTGCTATTAGGGGCTCAGGCTTTACCTCTCCTTTTTAATTGAATTCCTTGGTGTAACGAATTAGGAGAGAGGAGGAACGATTTATTATTTATTACTCTTAATGGTGCCACCAATGTGTGATGTGAGGTATTATTGGGAGATATGGCACACTGGACGCAGAATTGATGGAGGTGAGGCAGTCTTCAAACAAAAGAGAACAAGTTTATTTGGTACAAAGCGTGTGGTTACGAGTTGTTGAATGACTTCTGGAACTTTAAGTAACACTCTTTCAAATGATACAGCTTATAGCAACTGTTAGTGAAATGTAGCACTTTGCTGAGCAATGTTTCCTGAGGCGAATAGCTTTCTAATTTGATCTGTCCTTGATCAAACTACTGATCTCTAGTCTTCTCCCGACTAGCGATCTTAACTAGCTTTCTTTAGCCTTCCCTGACTAAAGAAACTATCTAGGTTTCTCCCTCCCGCCTTCCTAGGCTGAAAAACCTACTGCTATTCCCTCTCACTGCTCTTCCACTAAACTACTATCTCCGACGGCTGACTGAAACGACCTCCTAACTGGAACTGCTCACTCCGAGCTCCAAACCCTAACTCCTCACTCCTCGGAACCTAAAACCTAACTGAACATAAACTGTCATTTTTCAAACTCTCCCCTCTAAGCTCCTCCCACTTCTCTCTCTACAGCATCGTCTCCATGGCAATGCACTCCTCTGACTTAGGCCGCTCCAGCATTACTGCAGCCAATCTAAACACAAATACAGTTAAAATCATACAATTTATAATCAACTTCTGTACACTTGGGAATATGGTTTATAGTTCTGCTCAACATACCGTATATTCCGGCATATAAGACGACTGGGCGTATAAGATTACCCCCAACTTTTCCAGTTAAAATATAGAGTTAAGACGACTCCCATGCATAAGACTACACCCACGTATAAGACGACCCCTGACTTATGAGAAGATTTTCTTGGGTTAAAAAGTAGTCTTATATGCCAGAATATACTGTATTTCAAAATGGTTATTAAGGAGGTGATTTTTTTATTAAAAAAATACTCCAGGACTAGAGTAACTTCCATGTGAGCAAAGGTGTACAAAAATGAACCCAAATATGGGGGTGAGGGGAGGACACCCCTTGAACACATATTGCCAAGAAAACCCCATAATAAGTTTGCTTCAGGGTTACTGTAAGTTAGAAATGAGTTGAAGGCCCCTATAGCAACAACAAAAAGCCCACTTTACAGAATTAAATCCCTAAAGCAAAAGGAAGAACTGAAAATCTCTAGCCTTTGCCTTTTGAGAAAAGCAATATACCAACAAAATAATTAGCAGAATTCCAAATGTGGGCTGAAAACAGATCTATTGCTTGATAAAAAAGAAAGAAGGAGGACAAAAACCAGAAGAATACAGAGCCCCCAGTGCACCAATTTCTCCTAAAAAGACAATTTACCTAGTTTGTAAGCAATCTACCTCATTTACTATGAAATCCATGACTACTTCCACGACTGCCTACCCTTTTTCTGAACCAAAGGATATGACTCCAGTATAACACAGTAAGATATAAACTGGCCTAGCATCTTGGAATCCAAGTTCAGAGGCTTCCAATGACTTTGTAAACACTCAGCTGCTGACTACTTTATGTGTTGCTAAAGTAAGCCAATAGCAACCAGAGGAGAGCCTATGTACCCTTGGCAACAAAACCTCATTATTATGTCAAAGTATGGCACACAGAAATATAAATGAGAAGGACAAGCAGAGAGAGTTTAAGAGACTGTTAATAAGAAGAGTAAAGCTGGACCATCAGGAAGGTCCAATAACTGTCAACTTAGTATATTTTACCACCAAGTAGTTCCCATGCCAGAAACTGGAGAAATTGGGAAGGTGAGAAGGTCAATCAAACTATCCATGGCTTTACTAAAGATTGTACTCATCTATGTATCTTTATTATGGGGATATATATCTTCATTTATTTTTTTCTAATGTAAAAGAATGAATAATTTAAAACAATCTCTCTGATTGGTGACATTATGTGGTTTGGCACAATTTTTGGATTACTTTTTCTGCTTTAAGGTATCTTTACAAAAAGAAATATTTTATACAAAAACCATTTGTGTGCATGAAAAAAATGTTGCTCAAAATGTTCTTTGGAGAATACCACATATTTGTGTGCAGAACAACATTTTTCATGCAAACTATTTTTCCATTAAAAAGGTTCTACAATACCAAACAAAAACAAAACACATAAAAAACACCTCACATTTTTGAGATGCATTTTCTAATCCAGGATGGTACAATTCAGAATTCTTCTTTATAGCTCACCGATTTTTGTCAAAATCATGAAATTTACTTTAGAATAAAAGAGAGGAGTTATTTTTTATTCCTGTTTAACTATTATAATATAAATTATTTTTTGAAATAGTTCATTAAAATTGAGTTTTAGAACACAAGGTAATACCAGACATCTATAAACAAACAATTTAAGTAAGAACAATATACTTCTTTCTCAGTGGCATATAAATGTCATATCGCATGTTTTCTTTAAAAATGCAACAATAGGTGTAAAAAAAGGTTCAGTATGTATAACCTATACCCTACTTTTAAGAAATAAGTCTTTTTAGTAATTTCTGCTCCAGCATCTCACAACAGTCACATCATTTGAATATAAACAAACCAAAAAAAGTTTTTTCTTAATGTTGTTTTTAAGTAATCTAAAGCTTTTGTAGAATAATTTTTTAAAATAACAGAAATCCATGTGGTTATTAGTTATGGTTTCATTTGGCCAAAGTACAAGAGAAATAAACAATCAGTTTAACTATGTAGCCTTAATAATATGTGTAAGGTGTTCCACTATTTCTCCCAGTCAGGTTATTTACTTACTGCTTTATACGTTCTTTTTTGTCCAGCGTGTTTCCTAATTTGTTCTCCATTGGGCCCTGTTTCCACATGCATGGAGTAGATTATGTCAAAGAAATCTTCAACAACAGCTACCCGTCTTAAAGACAGCTTCTCATCTACGCCAACTCCATCCTAAGAAAAAATGACAGGGAACAGAAAATGAATAGGTAAACAACCAGGAAACACATATCCTGTTAATTAGAGCTGATTAGATAAAGGCCTTAGCAGTGACATCTGAAAATCACTAACTCACAGTGATATCCAGCAACTCAATTTCACAACAAAACTAGAATGTTCAGAATACGATTCAGAGTGTATTATATTTGAAGCAGAGAGTTTGGATTATTTTAGAGTTCATATTCATAATCATTCCTTGTTATTTAAAACATTAAAACATTCCCAATACTTTGTTTATTTTGCATCAAAATGGCATTTAAAAATATCAGGCAACTTCTGCAATTGAAGTGGATTGGAACACACACTCCCAAGCACGCCAATTTTGTTCAGTGAATTTTTTTGCATGAAAAGTTGGGACAGTGCCCAAACATACCATTAGTCACTAAAGTTGTTTGCATAAGGATAAGAATATTGGATCATGTCCTACAATGGAACATTTTCTAATGCATGCATAATTATGAAGAAAGAATGCAAGATTTGGGCACAAGCATGTAGAAAAACTATTTGTGAGGCTGTTTTGGACATACAGATGTTAGAATAAGCATCTATGTATGACCATTTTTTTCGAGGAATAGTAGCAGAGGCTTTCAACTGTAGTTGGATTTGCTCAAAACTTGAGAAAGTTACAACTTTTGAAAAACAACTCCTCAAACCCACAAATGGGCATACTCATTCTGAGAACTGTAGTCCAAAAGTATAACTTTTCATAAGCTCTGAATTAGCAGATGCTGGCATTGAAGTCTGACTATAAATATTGCAATCTGATTTAGAAGCCCTTTCCCCAAGTCTCTGATGTGTGGGGACTCTTGTTATCAAGTAATGAGGAAATGCACTCTGCACTTGCTCTGGGGTTAATTAAATTATTTTACTTCATAGAATCAAGGGTTGAGCTCTGGCATTGGAAAAAATCTTAGGGGTTCAAATGCAATGAGCTTTGTAAAAAAAAACCCAAACCATGGTTTATCTTTCTTAAAAACAAATGTATGCATTTACAAGCATAATCAATGAATCACTGATCTCTTTTTAAACTGGTCAACAGATTATTCAGAACAGACTGCAAATTTATTTATTTATTTATAGCATTTCTGTCCCCTGTATTTGTATTGTCTGTGGGTGATTTACAATGAAATCATTTGTAGAAGTACAACAACATATAATACTCATTAACAAAAGAGATTTTACAGTGGGCAAGCAGAGTTTGCAGAATGAAATTTGTGTAATTATTTCAGAATATTTCAAGGTAGACCAAGAACTTGTGCTTAGTTTTTCCACTATGAGAGAGAGAATTCAGCTTTATAGATTTCATAGTTAACAGTGCCACCTACATCTCAAAATGTTGCAACTGATGTTCACATTATTACTAAGAAGCAAAGATAACTATGAATTCCCTTATTATCAAATCAAATCAAATCATTTATTTCGGTCATTGACCAGCACAGGAAATAGTCACATTTTCATACAAACTTGGTATGTTTGGTACATTAAAAATATAAATATAACTACTGAAGCACAATATGGGTGAGGGAGCAGAAGGGAAGGGGAAACTGGGTATTATATTTATGCACTTTGCACTGGCTCAAGCCGAGCACATATAAAATTAATGGCATTACTTAGCATGTACGGATCTAAGTGAGAATCTCTAATGAGTTGCACTTTGGAAAATATTCTATATAGACACTTTCTAACACATTCCTCCATATATATATATTTACTCAAAGATTTTTAATTCTGGTTAATCAACATTAAGGATATATTCTGACAAACAATTTTATGGGGGTCCACTGCTAGATCATGTGCAAGGAAAAACAAAACAAAAAAGGTTGTGTTGACATTTCCCATTGAAGTATTGTCTCACCTCTCTTCTTTTTGGATAATACTCTTAAAATTAATCATGAAATGAAATGTAGCAAGAACACAAGTCTGAACCAAGCTTTAAATGAATTGCAATATGATTTTTTTTCATGTCAGGAGTGACTTGAGAAACTCCAAGTCATTTTTGGTGTGAGAGAATTGGCTGTCTGCAAGGATGTTGCTCAGGGGATGCCCAGATGTTTTGATGTTTTACCATCCTTGTGGGAGGCTTCTCTCATGTTCCCACATGGAGACCAGGAGCTGACAGGGGGAGCTCATCCGCGCTCTCTCTGGATTCGAACCTCCGACCTGTCAGTCTTCAGTCCTACCGGCACAAGGGTTTAACCCATTGTGTAACCGGGGGCTCCATTGCAATATGATGAAGTATGCCAAGAGCAAAGGGTAAGCCAGAACATGGAACAGAACATACCAGCATGGTAGATAAGCAGCAAACAAAAAAATGTCAAGATACTCTAAACCAATGGTTCCCAAGCTATGATCCTCCAGGTGTTTTGCACTTCAACTCTCCAGCGAGCTTGCCCAATGGACAAAAATTCTGGGACCTAAGCTCCAAACACATGGAGGACCAAAGGTTCAAAACCCCTGCTCTAAACAACTGTGACCTACAACAATATAACATGGAACCAATCAAAAGACAAGTGACCCTGGACATCAAAATGGAATCCAGCTTCTAGTGAAGTTCAACTTATAGCAGCTTATCAGAAAAAAGACCTTGAAATCCATTTTCAAATAACAGTGAAAAGGGCAAATTCTCTAGTGGAGATCATTAGGAAGTGGATGGAAGATACAAAAACTCCAACACAGTAGCTGCCAGTTGACACTGGCCTAGAGGCCATATAGAATCATGCCTTCCCAGCCAACCCTTCCCATAAACTAAATGCTATTACTTTCTTTAAACAGTTTTAATGACTTTAGCTTAGGATGACAAAGGCTGGAAATAAATGGGGGAAAAAACTACTCCTAGAATGGAGTAGAATCTTAGAATTGGAAGAGACCAGAAGGGCCATACAGTCATCCTCCTACAATGCAGGAACCCAAAACCAAAGCACAGATAGCCACCCAGCCTCTGCTTAAAAACCTCCAAAGAGGTTTTGACACACTCAGAGGCAGCATATTCTACTATCAAACAGCCCTATCCATAAGGAAGTTTGAAAGAATAGATAGTAAATCAATTCAGCAGAAATAATTTTGTTCATAAATCTTTACATTACTAAAATGTTTAATCTGTATTATTAATATATTTGAATGAAAACACACTGTTTATGACTAATCATCACCCTAAGAAATTTTTTAGTCCCCTTTGGACTTTGTGATTAGCAAAAGCTTAAGGTACATAATAAAACTTTCATTATCTCCCACACAAGCTTGAATGGATCAAAATAATTGTGTAGGAGGTATCTTCGCTTGAAGTAAATCTATACTGTCCACTTAGGTCAGTGTGATCAGCCCCAAAGTGCAGCTTAATGTGAGGAAAGGCCACCCTAATATAGGGCGCTACTTAGGATTTGGCATTACTTGGCTTCTGCTACTTCCAAAGTGACTGAGGGTGTTTCTACTGGGTCGCCAAAAGTATTCAGCCCAATGTCCAGGACACCAGATTGAGCCCCTTTTGTGGTCAGTGTAGAACTTCCCTTGATACCAAATGTTTTGCAATATATTGCTTATTTTTTTCATTACTCTAACCCCCAGAGTCCCAGGCCCTCAAGAAGGGTCCCCATACCCCTTTCTCCACCCTGACTATTGACATCATAGTATCTTTGCACAAATCGGTGGTTCAGCCATACTTGGGAATACGGTTTACAGTTCTGCTCAACATACTTCAAAATGATTATTAAGAAGGTGAACTTTTTTAAAAAAAGACTCCAGGACAAGAGCAACTTCCATGTGAGCAAAGATGTACAAAAATGAACCCAAATATGGGGATGGGGGGACACCCCTTGTATACATATTGTCAAGAAAACCCCATAATAAGTTTGCTTCAGGGTTACAGTAAGTCGGAAATGAGTTGAAGGCCTATAGCAACAACAAAAAGCCCACTTTATGGAGTTAAATCCCTAAAGCAAAAGGAAAAACTGAAAATCTCTTGCTCTTATCAAAGGTGATGACAACAAACTTTGCATCATTGAAATTTTTCATTTTTTAAAATAAAAAATCAGAATCACTCAGCCTTCTTGATTAACTAGCATCAGTTCATCAGCAACCAATTATTGTTCCCCTTCTTTAACTTTCTAATTTTGATCAACTCAGAATTTTGGAGTTATCCCTGGCTCACTTCTGGTACTGGTTACTGATGCGTGAAAGTATGCATACATGTATTGGTTAAAAAACACAAAGAAACTCTGGTGCAAAAAATTTGATGGAATATTATCAGGAGTTCAAGGATTACCATCTAGGAAATGAACAAAAACATAATACTATAATATATCTTTCAAAAATGAGGTTGCTTGTTTTTTGTCAACTATATTTATGTATGATACTGGTTTCCAGAATTTTAAGAACCCATGCTGTTTAGATAGTTTTTGCCAATTTGCATATATATCCATACATAATAACATCAAGTAAGTATCCTTTTTATAAAATCCACAAATAGAAATGATAGCAAACAATCCATGTGTCAGTTCTGAAATTAAGGTGTTTTTTCTTCTTCAAATTAAATGAAAAGCAGACAGAATGGAATACAGAGCAAAGCCACCTAATGAACCAGAGAAATGGTTGGAGGTTGCAACTGGTAGCACATTAAGTCTTTTCCAGTCCTGTATTTTTATGATTTTGGATTTCACCATCCATGTATGTATGAATCTATGGATACATAAACTGACAATATGCCCCCTTGCTCTTGTAATCCTTTGACATTTTCAATAAAAACCAATGTAGATTTCTTGATTTAAAAAAATAATTGCAACTTTTGCTTATAGATCTATTTAGAAACAGATCCCATAAAATGTTTACAGCAAAAATGTCACTTTAAAAAAGAAGTATCAAAATATATTTTTTAAAATGTAAATGAAAAGATAAAAGCAAGTAATAATAATAATAATAACACTTTATTTGTATCCCGCTACCATCTCCCCAAGGGACTCAGTGCGGCTTACATGAGGCCGAGCCCAAATACAACAATACAAGCAATAATAACAACAATAAAAGCAATTAAAATAAAAAAAACATAGACAATAAAATATGCAACAATTAACAAAAGACAACACACAGTTAAAAACAGTGGGAAGGCCAATTGTAAAGTTAAAATTGGAAATGTACTTGCTCATTTAAATGTTTCCTTGTTCCATAATATTCTCTAATCTAAAGATATATAAAATTAAGTAACCTGCAACTTTTTGTTGACATTATATTTTTCTCTATAACAAAAAAAATACTTCCTAAGAATCTGTTACAAAGGTGAGATGCTTAAACAATGTTCAGTTTTTAAGGTAAAAGTAAAGATTTCCCCCTGACATTAAGTCAAGTCGAGTCTGACTTTGGGGGGGGGGGGTGCGCTCATCTTCATTTCTTAGCCCAAGAGCCGGCATTGTCCGTAGACATCTCCTAGGTCATGTGGCCATTACCTTCCTGCTGAAGCAGTACCTATTGATTTACTCACATTTCCATGTTTTCAAACTGCAAGGTTGGCAGAAGCTGGGGCTAACAACAGGAACTCACCCCGTCTAAGGATTCGAACCACCAACCTTCCAGATCAGCAACTTCTGCAGCTCAGCATTAACCATTTTAAATCCAAATTGACAGCAGGACAATTGTTAAGAATTCTCATATATAATATGTTGGCAACTTAGTTTATTTTGCCTTTGCACGCTGGCAAATATGAATTCATTCAGTACATGCACAAAAACATGTGTGTATAAAATTTATTTAGAAATGCCATTGCCTCTTCCCAAATATAATACCTTGATAAATTCAATCATATTGACCTGCAAGGTTATCACCCTATTTTTAGGAATCTATAATGATACCTCGTTACAACCGAAGTACAATTAAAATTCTATGAATTTCAATGGATTGAACCCTTGAAATAAAGCAGATACTATATATCACCTTTTTAAAAAAAAAAAATTACCAAATCTAGAAGTTTTTAAAAGTCAGGGCAATCTACCAAAGGATCTCTTTCTCCAGCCATCTGTCTCAGTATTGATATCGAGAGTTGCTCCAGCTGGGAATATGAACAATCAAAATATAATTAACTAGAATTTCTTTTCTGCTATAAAAGTTGAAACAGTGAAAGAGGCAAGAATCTTCCAAAGTAATAACTCTCCCCAGGAATGGGAATTGTCTAATATAACTCTGGGATTTTATCGGATTTATGTAAGTATAATAAAACCTCCCAAAAGATGGCAGACAGATAGGACTATGCACTCACTGTTAGATCTTCCAGAGGTATGAATCAAAGTATCCAGGGAAATCAATGGAGCTTTGACAATTCATGATCTGCCTCTTAGCCTGCAGCAGTTAGATAAACTAAGGCTGCACACCCAGATTAGAGTGTTGAAGTGCTTCAGTTAGACAGCATCACTTGTTTTCTTCCTTTATGCAGCCAGAGATCTTCTTTAAAAGGACTTGGTTTGATGATCTGATAGAATGAAGGGATTTTTTTCCCCTAGCACTGAATTTCAGTCTTGATATGAGATTATCTGGATTGTTCTTTATTCTGAATGCAATACCAAAACCAAAGACGTTCCTGTGGAATGTGCAGACTTCTTATTTGTTTACCACAAAGGATTAGGGAGAGATTGGAGCATATGCTGCTAGCAGATGAGGTGATTCAGAAAATTTCTTAGCAATGAAATAAAAATACAGGGAAGTAACAGATGTATGTGTAAGGAGATGGATGCTAAAAGATTATGAGCACATGCTCACAGACATGAACAAATAGAAAACCATACAAAACTATAGATATGGGATCAAGTTAGTAAAACAACACTTTAAAACATACGGTACAATTATATGGAGTTCTACTCTGAAATAAGTGTATGACAGCAGAGTATAGAATTGCAATAGTAGGTAAAAAGTTACAAAATTAATGTATTTTTAATATGAGTCCAAACATACCAATCATGTGGACGTTTTAAAAAAGTGACAGCACTGCAAACATTCATTTTGGGAGGAAATGCAAAAAAGAATATGGTGACTCTAAGATGACCCTATTATGGGTTTTTCTTGGCAAGATTTATGCAGAGGGGTTTGTCATTGTCTTTTCCTGAAGCTGAGAGTGTGTAATTTGCTCAAAGTCATGCAGTGGATTCCCACAGCCCTAGTCCAGCACTCCAACCGGTATACTACACTAGTTTCTGTTAAAACACACATGTTTTAAAATAGAATCCAAATTTAAAAAATATTAAAATAAATGTTTATAATCAAAATCATTACAGTAAAAAAGAAAAATGCTGTTGACTCTACCAACAACATAAAAAAATCTGTGATGGTTTCCTACACTTTCTGCTGTACTCATCTAGAGGTTGCACACTAAAAGTTACAAATTCATTATTTGCTCTGAAATCATCAAAAGGCTATGAGCATGACTGGCTTAAGATGTGGAGCCACTGGGTGCTCTTCTTGGGCATAAATTTGTTCTACATTATACATGAAAATAATATTTCAAAATATTTGAAACACGATTAAAATATGTCTTTCTCAACTGCCAGATAAGGAGAGAAGAATCCTGGACTGATGAGAATCTACACAGATAAGAACTTATTCTGTGCAAAATTTGCACATTGTGTTTTTGCTCAGAAAATTACATTAACTTTTTTAAAAATGTGCAAATTGTACATAGAATAAATGCTAACTACCGCATTTTCTGTGCAAGAAACATTTTATATCCAGAAAATCTGTGTGCAGAAATATAATTTTTCGTACACAAAGTGCACGTATAAAATGCTGTTTTCCAAACAAATATGCCATGTGGACAGAATAAGTTCTGAACTGTGACTAGTCTTCAAAAACCACACAGTTTTAAATTACTTTCTTACAGCAAGAAGGAAATTGCCTAAGACTCATTCTTTCCTTCAAATTGAAGATTTACATCCCCATTCAAGATTGAAACTAATAGAACCACAGCCTTACCCTGGTGGTTTTGTAATTTTCCACAAACCACAAAACTGGAAAACTGAAAAACTGACAAAAAGGGTCAGAAATAATGATCAGCTATCAAAATGACAGTTGGAAGACCACTGCCACATCCTGCCCTGGACAATAGATCAAACTTTTAATTAACAATTTTTTAAATTAACAATTAGCATTGAATCTCTGTTAATTGTGTCAAATTTTCTCCTCAGACCAAGCCGCATACCAAAATAGTTTGAACTGTCTGAACTGAAATGTGCAGCAGGTATCTAACTTATGTGAGGCAGGTTTGAGCTCATTTCTCTCTTTCTTCTTAGACTGTGCTGGAGGAATCAATCCTATAATGTCAAAACTGGATGACCCAATCATTTCTATCGTTGATCCTGCACTGCAGCAGCTGTATAGCCGCTTGTTGTAAACAGGATTATTGTTTCCACATTGTTCCCAGTGGACAACTATCTCTTTCCCAAAACTACTGCTATAACAAACTCTTAATTGGCACCTATACTAACAGTCTCAGGGAAACCAAACAGCAGTTCATTAGGCCAACCAAATCTGTATTTCCTACAGGTAAAGTTGTAGACAGACATGTAGCTCTAACTGACCTTTGTCTACTTCATATACCTTTCATTCCAATGCTGAACAAAGTATGCTTTTACTACAGGTACAAAATGGATCAGTTGTAGCAATTTGTACTCAAGTGTAAAGTGAATGGGGCTCTACCAATGAACCAATATCCTTGCAAATCCTGGATGTAACTGTAATACTTGGCATGGATATGAATGACAAGATCTGTAGAGGTGATGCCAACCAAAAGGGTGCAAAAGGCACCACAAGACCCATTATCAAGGACTTGGAGGCAGGCTGGCTGAGTTCAGAAATCCTAAGTGGATCTGCCACCTGTGAAGGGGCAAAGGAAGTGCACTGCCAGCAAGGACACCACATGACCATCTAACTTCACAGAAGAACCACTTAAAAGAAACAGCAGCATGGAGGTGTTGACAGGTCATTTCCAGATTAGCTGTAGTCTCAGGGATGAGACCTTGAGATAATGAAACAATGACACAGCAGTGTCTTGTTGGGAAGAGGCTGATGAACCAGTGGAGGCCTCATTCACCATCCAGCAGTGGGAGCAATTCTGATGCAAGGAGGAGCCATCAAGCCTGGAAAGGGCAAGTAAGCAAAGGGGAATGGGGAAGGAACAAGAGGCACAGGACAACTAGCAATAAAGATGGTTCACAAAGTAGTGTGACCACAAGTGAGTCTTCAGAGAAGGAATGCTGTGATAGGAGTGACTATTGGAGAGTAGCTGTACATACCCCTGGCCTTCATGGGTGATTAGACAATGAACAAAAGAGATTCAGGCAACCAAAGGTTTCAATAAGGTATGAGAAAAAGTGGAGGGTGTAAGAATCTTATGCTGCCTTTGCTAATCATGAGGATCCTCCAGACATCCATGTAGATAGGAAGACCAGGAAATAAATTCTGGGTTAATGGGTGTGGTTTAGGCAGTGTACCTAGACCAAGGTTAATACCTCTCTAAACTCCTGGGCATTGTCCTCAAGGCATTTGCCCTGCAAGGCAATATTGTGGCAATATAATATAGCATGGCATTTAGGAAAAGAGCCTCTCAGAGCAACAAAGTCAGATGTGAAAATCGAAATCAGACTTTGCCTTGTGTTGAATGCCTCCCTCATAAAAGGTTCCAAGTCATTTGTTGGGCAGGAAAGGATTTCCAAAGATAAGTTTGTTGGGGAATCAGGGGAAGTGCCAGTATCCTAGATGCAAGTTCAAGCACAACCATAAGATTTGCAACAGGGCTCATCTCAAGTTTGCATGCTCCCATCCAGCTAGTGAGAGCACATCCTTTTTGTTCAGGATACCCCACCACAGCTACCAGATGTAAAAAAAAGAAAAAAGGAAGGAAAGAAAGAAAGAAAAAAAGAAAGAAAGAAAAAGGGAGGGAGGGAGGGAGGGAGGGAGGGAGTATCCCTGTCAGCACCAGTGATACAAAGCAGTATGCAGAAAGGCATGAAAGGATTACGAACAAGTTACTTGAAGAGTCATACTCTATAAGAACTGGCCTATCTATTCAGAAGTTTGGTAGATATTCTCTTTCATGTACCACTCACATCAGAGAAGCATTTGGTAGGGGTGTAGGAGACCTTCTCAGCAGCTGCACCCATAGGCTGCCATCTAGCTTCTATTTCCGATGGGAAATCATTTCTGTTTAAGCAAGCCTTTGGATTTTTTTAAACAAAATGTCCTGTTATATTGATTTTTAGCCTTCAAAGTGGCTG
This sequence comes from Anolis sagrei, assembly GCF_037176765.1. Lineage (NCBI taxonomy): Eukaryota > Metazoa > Chordata > Lepidosauria > Squamata > Anolidae > Anolis > Anolis sagrei. The sequence goes on along the minus strand of NC_090024.1, from coordinate 54,262,710 downwards.
AATAGACATGTTTTGTATATAAGTGTACTTTTCTAGATCTATTGTTTTGAACTCTTGAGAAACAAGTATTTTATATGCAGAAAATCTCTGTGTAGAAATATTTTATGTACACAAAGTGCTGTTTCTTGCACAGAAAATGTTGCTTGAGCAAGTATGGAATACCAGGATAATTTTTAATGCATAAGTAAACAAATCAATATAAGGAAGGATCTAAGTAATTGTCATGTTTTTTGTCCTTAGCACTCATGCTTAGGAATAGCAGAACTGCTAGACTTTCATTAACTTGACATCTAATAAGAAAAACATGTATTACATGCCATATGAAACTTCCCCAATTAGATTATTTTATATGTATTACAAAATAATGGTTTTAAGAACTTCTTGCTCAAATAAATATACACATAATACTGCTGCCAATATGATTGAAGTGGGTCTATGTTCTACAGCAAGCCTGGACAACCTGTGGCCCTCCTGCTGTTTGGGCCTCTAACTCCCAGAAGCTTAACCATCTTGTCCAATGGTCAAAAATTCTGGGAGCTAAAGTTCAAAACACCTGGAGAGCCACGGGTTGTGCAGACCAGACCTGTTCTACAGTTTGGCATTCCAGAGGAGTTTCTGACTGCAAGTCATAGCTGGCATGCCCCATGAAGACCCTCACTGTTTACTCCTAGTTAAGCCCTTTTTAGTTGGGGGGATTAATATTTTATGTACAGTTTCTGGGGGGTCAGTCTAGACCCGTGATGGCGAACCTATGACATGCGTGTCAGTACTGACATGCGTAGCCATTTCTACTGAGGAGATTCCATCTGAACATGAGGAAGAACTTCCTGACTGTGAGAGCCGTTCAGCAGTGGAACTCTCTGCCCCGGAGTGTGGTGGAGGCTCCTTCTTTGGAAGCTTTTAAACGGAGGCTGGATGGCCATCTGTCAGGGGTGATTTGAATGCAATATTTCTGCTTCTTGGCAGGGGGTTGGACTGGATGGCCCATGAGGTCTCTTCCAACTCTTTGATTCTATGATTCTATTACACGTTTTTATTTATTTTATGCCATTTTAAAAAATAAATAGGAAAGAAAGTACTTATTCCATAGAGAGAAACCCAGGCTGCAGTAAGCCTCCATAGAATCAATTCCACACATGCGTAGAAAGGGGCCTCTTTCCTACTGCTTGCAAAAGCAGGCCTAAACCCTGCCCAATCTTCATTCAAGTAAAAACCCTGGGCGGGAAAGGCCATGCCTCTTCCCTGTATCTCCGTTCCCATTGGCCGCCTGGAAAGAAGGCCCCACCCTTTTCAAACATTCCTGGGCCCACCTTTTCAGCCGTGCGTGGTTCCTTTCTTCCTGGTTATGTGAGGCTGCTCCGCTGGTTCTTGAGCCAGGGAGCTCCACTCCCCCCCCCCCCACTTTCCCTGTAGGCTGCACGCACAGCACTGAAAATGGTGCAAAAAGGCAGTGTGTGAGGAGGTAGAATGAAGCCCCCCCCCCCCCCGCAGCTCAGGCCTGACTGCTGTTTGATTGAAGGTAAGCTATAAATTCAAGGAAATCCCAGATGTCTCCTCCTCCTCTTTTGTTAATCAGAGGCTGAATGGCCATCTATCAGGAGTGCTTTGATTGTGTTTGTCCTTTATAGCAGTAAGGGCTGTACTGGATGGTCCTTGGAGGTCCCTTCCTACCCTAGAATTCGATTATTGTTGTTGTTGTTGTTATTATTATTGTTATTAAGCAGAGAGTGAATATCCATCTCTCAGGAGTGCTTTGATTGTGGGGCAGGATTGGATGAGCCTTGGAGGTGTCTTCCTACCCTAGGATTCTATTACTAATACTATTATTATTGTTGTTGCTATTATTATTAAGCAGACTTTTTCATTATTTAATTTTCCATACCACCAAACTGTGCCACCTCTCAGGCCAACAAGTGACCATCACTCATAAAAACACTAAAAAAACACAGCAGAAGATACTTAAAAAGGCAAAAATTAAAAAATTCATTATAACGCATGCACAAAACCACATATATACACATATACACAAATATATACACACATATACACGCACATATAAACACACAATACACATATACACAGACTGGGCCACAGCAACACATAGCATGGGCAGCTAGTTTAATACAAATATGTAACTCCTTAATATTTAGGAAACATTGCAAAATCATATTGGTTTATTTAATTATTAAATAAACGAATATTATTTTGCAATGTTACCTAAATATTAAGGAGTTTCATATCTAAACTGAATGATAAATAATATTACTTTGCTATATTATTCAAATATTAAAAATGCATTAAATTAAATGTCAAATTCAAATTCAATTTACCATTTCATTTAATGCATTCTGAAATATTTGAGTAATATAGCAAAGTATTATTTATCATTTAATTTAATTTAATTTAAATATGTAACTCCTTAATATTTAGGAAACATTGCAAAAAATATTTAATTATTATTAATATTTAGGTAACATTGCAAAATAATATTGGTTTAGTTAATTATTAAGTAAACGAATATTATTTTGCATTGTTTCCTAAATATTAAGGAGTTACAGATTTAAATTAAATTAAATTATAAATAATATGACTTTGCTATATTACTCAAATATTTCAGAATGCCTTAAATGAATGGTAAATTGAATTTGAATTTGACATTTAATTTAATACATTTTAATTTAATGCATTTAAAATATTTTAATATATGCCATATATATATATATATATATATATATATATATATGCCTTAAATGAAATGGTAAATTAAATATCAAAATATTATTTTGCAATGTTACTTTATTATTATTGCATTATTATTATTAGAAATACATTAAATAGCATATTAAATGCTAGAAATACATTTAAATTAAATAAAAAATAAATAATATTTTGTTGGGTTTTTAAAATTATATTTTATTAAACACTCCAAAAAGGATATTATTTACATAAAGAGAGGTAGAACAACATGATAAGAGAGAAAGTGGGAATTACAATTATATATTTTTTTGTTATTTAAACTAAATATTGCAAAATTATGGTTTCTTTCTTGAAATGACACATCACCTGAATTATGCTCGGTTTTTGGCGAATTTTGACACACCACACTCAAAAGGTTGCCCATCACTGGTCTATGCAGTCTCTTCCAATTTTAAGCCTCCATCACCCTGCCCCTTTAAGAATCCTCTCAGGAGCAGAGCCTCGGAGAAGGCACTTCTGATTCTTGGAGGAGTCACTTTTCATGACTGGGAGGTGAAGAGAGAGAATAGCATGTCCAGTCGGAGCTGCATTCAAGTCCAGTCAGAGCTGTATTCAAGCCCCATCAGAATTTAATATTGAGACATCTTAGAGACAGTTGAACACATACAAGAAAGAGACAATAAGAAGAAATAAATATTCAAGAGCCTCAGTTCAGCCAGAACCATGTCTATCTCTCTATCTCTTCCCATAAAGACTTTGTAGTGAGACTCAGGAGGAGAGAAAGTCTAAAGTTCTTGTCAGTTAATATATTAATGTATGATTCAACTGTACAGTCTCCAATTTGTTCCCTGCACAGCCAGTTCACCTTCCAATTAGTTAAGATAGCGTGGGGGCAGAACAATGGTCAAAACAAAACTAATAGATTTAGGCTACAGAAATAAGAATTAAGCTACAGAATCATTATTACGTGTCACATCTGTCATGTAAAACTATACTTTTATACACTGGGCATGCAAGTCTATTCAGATGATGTTCACAACATTTAAAAAACACTCAGCTTTGGCCTCTACATCTCACAAGCATATAATTGTAATATTTCCAGCATAAATTTATGAAAGATCTTTGAACTTCAAGCTCAAAATCATACCATCCAACACTGCTGTGGAGGAACCTCCTTCTCCAAGTCTTTCAGTTCTCCATGCTGCCCAAAATATCAGTCCTCCAAAGTCGGTTTTGAAGACACACAGGACATTATAAGACAGTGGGTAGCAATGCCATTGCTGCTCTATTTTACTGTACCCACCAATTTATGATCTAAGCTGGATACTGCCATTTAAATAATTGAAAAGTTTGTGTGTATAATCCAATGTTTTATGAAGAGGAGACCAATTAACTTACAGCAATACCCATAATCAGCAGCTGAATTTATCATTGTGTATGCCTGCTAAAACATCTTGCTCAAATACTTGATTTCATAAGTCATATTGACAGTAAATATAGTAATAAAATGTTAAGAAATTATTTTCTACTTTACCAAAGTAGTTTTAAGTAACATGGAAGAAAGCAGTTTGTGTAGTTGTATCATCACATGACAATTTGTTAACAGAACTAGCTTCTGGCATTCACTTTATCTCATTACAAGATGCTTAATGGCAGAGTTTCACTTTTTTTCCTTTTAGGTAGCCTACAGGCAACCTCCAGTAGAGGGAGTTTGACATTTCTGCTAAAATGTCTTTGTAGGAATTTCACCGCCATTGTGATGATCTAGAGATCTGAGAGATGTAGAGAAGCAGCATGATGCTTTCCTGAATACTATAAAATATATATTTAAATTTAGTAGCAAAATATAAAACAAATGGTTGCATTCAGTTTCTTTTAAGCAAGAAAAGATAAAAAATAAATATAAAAAGAAGAAGAATAGGCATACTATCTATAGTGTCCTACAAAAGCCCAATGCTATGTCTGTACTTTCAACCAAGTAATCCACATACTATTCCAACAAGATTATTCTCAAATTTATAGGGTTGCGATATAAAGCCAGTGCAGGTATTAATAGCTATAAGAAAAATATTACTTCTGCATAATGTTTGGATTTAAGAACCTGTAAAACCAATAGCACGATTTGTTATAAATGCATCATCACGATATAATGCCTAAGGGTATTTGAACACCTTTCTGAGATGAGCCCTTGGTAAGCAAACTAAATGGATGAAAGAATGTAGAAGTGAAAGAGTGACAGGAATTGTATGAGAGAACAGAAAATCTCTGGCACAGAGAGAATGGTATAGTACTGCTCATTTATCTTCTGGACCACATATTCAGCATGCCCTAGTCTTTGATGATTTATAATGTATGTAGACATAATTGACACAAGAATAAGAAACCCAAGCAGGAGTCAATGTGCTTCTTTCTTGGGAACATATTTCAGTACAGGTTGAGTATGATTTATCCAGAATTCTGAAATCCAAAACACTTGACAATCCAAAATTGCCCACATTGATGGCTAAGATAGTGACACCTTTGCTTTCTGATAGTTTATATACACAAACTTTGTACACAAAATCACTTAAAATGTTATGTATAAAACAGACCTAAGGTATTTGTGGCACATAAATTAATTTTGTGCTTAGAGTTGAGTGGCATCCCCAAGATATTTCATGATGTATATACAATATTCCAAAAACCTAAAAATTCTGAAATCCAAAACCACTTCTAGGACAAAATATTTGAATAAGGGATAATAAATTTATATAATTAAGACATTGGAATGAAGAATAAACATATCCACTTTTTTTCAGAAAGAATAGGAGCTCTGTTTTACTTGGTTCTTTGAAAGCTACATGGACCAAACATGGGACGATGACAAATACACATCTTCATGGTATCCCAATTCCATAATTGCCTATTCCTTCTGTGGAATTTATACAATATAAATTGATGCTACTCATCTATGTGCCATGAATTAAATTGCCATCTTATAATATTCTCCCCTATTGGCATCACTTTATCATCCTCAAACACAATTGGTTCTTGACTGTCTACGAAGCATCAAGTATTTTAAATATATGTTTTGGAACGGACATGCTGACAACTTACCAGCTCCAAAATCTGTGATTGTCCCAATAGCAGTATATATTACAAAACTGAAACAGAATTGCAAACCTTAAGGGATTATACCTGGGAAAGCCTTGAAAAATGGTAACCATGCATAGAAAAACGTTTTCTTGTTAGCTGACATAATTATGACATCAATGGCTTGCTATGTGAGGTACTGCTTATCTGTCTCTAGCAACTGAGCTAAGTTTTCAAGTGTCTCTCCCGTGCCTTTATTGATATATCTGTTGTCATCTGGCATGTCCCCAAATCTTGTCAGGTTGTCAACATAAGAAAACTGTTTTCTTCACGAAAAGGAAAAGAAGGGGAATCTGTTATTTCAGCTATTAAGACCCAAAATAAATGCAACAGCTTTCGTGCAGTCAATAATGGTAAGAATTTTTTTTCACAGTAAACAGAAGGTAAATAGTCAGGATCTCTAAATAGATGACTAAGGGATTTTGCCCTCTTTCATGACCCCAAACCAAACCAAGCCCTGTTACAATTAGCTAGCGAGTTAGTTAGGGTTCTTTTATTCAACGCTTAAACTAAAAAAAATGTTTCCCAGAGTAGCCTACAAACTTTTTGATAAGTCAATTAATAGGAAAGTTCTTACTCACCCAATGAAAACTGACCTTAAAATATCAGGCACAAAGCGCCCTGTGCAGATTTGGATTGCTTCAGTAAGAGTGGGTAGCAAGGGGTTAATTTTCCAATCCTCACACAGACCCCAGAATTCTGATCTGGACTGGAATCTCATGACTTCAGATTACTTTTAAGAAATCTATATACTTTCCCATTAAATGGATGGTTGCTATGACATATAATTTCCCTTTATAATTTGCCTTTTAGATCTTTTTTATCAATTTCAGACAGCAGTGAGAAGCCATTTCTTCTCCCATCCTATAGGGACTCTGGGAATGAAGGACAAGAAATCAGGGGAGGGCATCTGTATGGTACTAAAGTGTTGCAGAAATTTAGGGACAGAGGTCATGGAAAATATGTAGGCTAATATATGTGTGTTTGAAATCTTAGTACTTCTCTTTGTTGCATGTGGGAGGGTGACCTCAAAGCTGGTTGAGGAAATGGTGGACTGAAGCTTCTTCCATGTATTGGGTTAATCTAGTGGGAGGAAGAAGTTTCAGCATTTCAGTTGGGACGCAAACAAGGAACAAGTGTGATTTGGGAACTTGTTGAATTTAGGTACCGATATTCTTCCTCCTAATCCTGGCAATGAGGATGCCACTCTCTTTGGAGTCCCTACTTTTTCATTTGATGTGCATGCCCACCCAATGATAAAGGATGGTTGAACATATTCCATTTGACTTTTTAATTTTTTTGCATTAATTTGAATGTCGGCCTGGATTTTTCAGTGGAATGTTTTAAAGCATTCGTGTTTATAGTTTTTAATTGTTTAACATTGTAAACTTTAGAATGTTCAATAAACTGCCTGGAGGCACTTTTCAGGCTGTAAAGATGGCATATAAATGATTTTGCAAATAAAACAAAAATAGAATGGGAATCTCATTAACTGATAAGACAAACAGTGATGTCATAATAATTCCACCCAGCAGGTGGGTGTTTGTCCAGATTGTCCAGTTTCCCATCAAACTTTAACATTTGAACACTGCGATGTAACTGCAATGGCAATTATTTTTGTCCCTCTAGCTACCAGGTAGTTATTCAAAACCATTATGACCCTAAAATCTGAAGGCTAGAAACAATCCTCAGTGGAACAGATGCTGGTGGGAAGCCTGATCTTTCCTTGCAATTCTAACTAAAGTGATTGAGGCTCATACCTTAGATTACACTATTAAGTAGGAGGTGACGGTAGTTGTAGCAGTATAAAATCTAAGGTTCTGATATGCTGTATGGCAGCTTAAAAAAAAAGCTTAGTCACCATATGAACATGATTAATCTTTATCCTAGGAGTTGTTGCCACAATGCTCAGGGTCACCTTTTTCTTTTAAGCTCTTGTGTATTACACTTTTCCTGTCAGGGCATGATAGATTCTGAATGAAGACAGAGATTTGGAGCTTGCCTTCCTGACAGCCATGTATTTTACAGCTACTCCCAGCAAAAGGGTCAATTTTGCAATTGTGCTTGAAGTTATGCCTTGAATATATAGCCAACATGAGCAGGACACACTGAACCTTAACTCCAGAAATTGTTTCTACAGGGAATTTAAGAGTAATGTCTCTGAGCATGAGCAAGACACAATTCCCTTGATACAGATTATTCTTAATTGCTCACATGTCTTGGTTTGTATGTAGATCACTATCAAAATGCTTCAAGGTCTCTTGATATGCAGTTTATGTACAGACACACTCACCTGATTCAGTGAAAAATATACTGTCAACATTATTCAGTGTTAGCACCTGAAACATTTTAAAATATGTACCCGAGCTCTCACATGCTGAAGTAATTAATTTAAATGCCTATATCAGCTTTTGTAGGCACACTGAGGTTCCTCTGGGTAAATTATATGTTTCATTTCCTTGTTGATGTGGCCACTGGGTGTGTAAACATTGTTACATATTTTGAGTCTCCTGCCCCATGCATGTGTAACAGAGACACACAGGGCCGTAGCCAGAAAAAAATATCCGGGAGGGTTGGAAATTTGGGGGCGGGGTTGAAACCTGCCTCCTAGCGCATGCTGAAGCAAAGAGCACAGCAGGGGGCAGAGAAGCCTTCAATACCCTGCAGCTCTGCCCCTGTCAACCACCCCCACCAAGTCTGGCCTCCTTAATGGGAGCATTCAACACCCCCCCCCCCAGCTTGGTTGCTTCGCTACATTGGCTATTGCTGCAAGTAATGACTGTGTGAATACATTGTCAATATTTGCTTGAGATAGTGCTTGCAGTTCTGGAGGGACTCTTAATTTTTTGCGTCTCATAGACTTAGCATGGGGATTTGGTTAACCAGTTAAAATTCATGAGTAAACCAGGGTTTTTTTTAACCTGAAGAATTGGAGGGGCTGGGCGGGTTGAACCCCTAACCCCCCACCCCATCCCCCCACCCCCGGCTACAGGTCTGCAGACACACATAAAATCAGCATCAGTGTCCATTCATAAGTCTGTATTAGCAAGGGAGATTTTCACATTCTGCTTAGCTGATAAGACTAATATCTGTCACCTCCTTTACCAGGTGGAAAGGACCTCCAGGATAGGCAGATCAGAAGAGGTTTACATCAGAAAGCTCTCAACAGTTGCAATACTGACATTGTCAGTCTTGCAAACACAAGCCTATTTATCCTGTCTCCCAATATTCTCATTTTAAATGTGGATTTCTGAAGAAATGAAAAATGTATAGAGATGTCTGCTTGCATAGGCTGAAGCATGATCCGGAACCTACCATACATCTTGGCTGTATGGATGATGAAGCTGTATTATTTGAGAGCCTCCCTGTGGCTGAGGGAGCCATGTGAGCTCACATTTAGGCCAGAGGCAGCAATGTGGCTCTGAAGATGCTTCGCCTGCTGCCAAACAAATAACACCTCAACCAGTCCAGCTTCCTGTTTCCCTCAGCAACAAGCCAGATGTCTCTGTTTGAACTCTGGATCCTTGAACGCACTGACAGCATTGGGAGAGGCCATCCTTTTTGTTCTCAGCACTTGGCACTGGTCACATTCATATTTGCCTCCAACAGAAAAGAGTTCTTTCTCCCACCCTGGACATTCCACAGATATGTAAACTTCATTTTCCTAGTTTCCAACAAACTTCACAATCTCTGAGGATGCCTGCCATAGATGTGGGTGAAACATCAGGGAAGAATGCTTCTGAAACATGGCCACACAGCCCGGAAAACTCATAGCAACCTATATACACACCATTTCTGAACATTGAATCCCCATTTTCTATCCCATGTAGGTACCTTCAAGTCACCTGCTGACTGAGGGCAACCACTTGGAATTCACAGGGTTATCCTTAGGGGAGGAAGACTCAGAGGCAGATTTGGCAGTTCACTAGAGAACTGGATCAATCCCGCCATCGCTCTTGTACTTTAGCTGGCCCTCCCACCTGTAATCCTGTTACTGTAAATGCCTAATGGAAGTTACCTTCCCAGATGTAACCTTAACAGAAATTGAAGCGAATCTTGCACTTTCCCTTGGCTCTTTCTAGGAACGATTGCACATTCTCTGATCCCTCCACACTCAGCACTTAACCTCTCAGCTCTTGGTTTTAAAATGTGTTTTGTGGTAATGTTTTTCTGATGCTTGCTATTGGTTTTCGTTGTTTTTATTGTATTTTGTATGTGTTGCAATTTGTATTTTCATGTTTGTCCCTTGTAAGCCACCCTGAGTCCCCCCTGGGAGATGGTGGCGGGGTATAAAAATAAAGTTGTTGTTATTATTATTATTATTATTATTATTATTATTATTATTATTTGAAACACCACAAGATGAGTCCACAGCAGACACTCTGCTGGCTGTTGTATTGGATCACACGTCGGACACTTCCCAAGTGTCTAGAACTGTGTGATATATTGGCAAATAATACATGCAGATCCCTCTAAGGTGGCCTTTTGCAGCTGGCAGATGATAATCTTGTCAGCGCTGATTGTGTTTAAATGCAGGCCAAGGTCTTTAGGCACTGCACCCAGTGTGTTGATCACCACTGGGACCACCTTTACTGGTTTGTGCCAGTCTTTGTAGTTCGATCTTTAAATCTTTGTATTGTGTCAGCTTTTCCAGTTGTTTCTCTTCAATCCTGTGTCACCTGGGATTGCAACATCGACAATCCATACTTTGTTTAATGTATTGTCGAAGGCTTTCATGGTAGGAATCACTGGGTTGTTGTAGATTTTCCGGGCTATATGGCCACCCTGGTTTTCCACACCCTTGTTTTCCACAGATATATAAACCCATTTTCCTACAACAACATACTTTGTTTTTTAACATGATTGTGAGGTCAGGAGTATTGTGCTCGAAAACTCTGTCTGTCTGAATTCGGAAGTCCCAGAGTTGCTGTTGTTGTTATTATTATTATTTGCCAGTTCCTTCCTCTGAAGTGTAGCCTCCAGCACACCTGGCATCCACTGGCGGTCTCTCACCCATCCGACTCTGCTCAGCCGCCAAGATGCCCTTACAGAGAAAGTATTTCACGTGTAGGGTAACGCACAGAACCCGTGGGTGAGGCCATGCCGACAAGCTTTGCCTAAGTGTGCATTTCGCTGTCCTGAATTATACACGTGCGCCAAGTGACAAACGGGGGGGGGGGTGTTGAGGCTCCTTGCCCCACACGGAAAGGCCTTCTTTGTGGGGAAAACATCGCATGGAAAGGCATGCCCACGCTGCCAGGGTGCGGGGGTGGCTGGTGGCAGCATAACGGGGTGAGCCCTGTGCTTGTGTGCTTTCTTTCCCAATCTCTTCGGTGCGCCTGGCGAGTGTCAACACGAGTGAGTCTCTCAGGCCTGGAGCGGGAAGGGAAGGGAGAGGGCGGGAGAGCAGCAGCGCCGGGCCTCCGTGGGCTTTGGAGAGGCGAGAGCCACCCCCACTCTCTCTCCTTCTCCTCCTCCTCCTCCTCTTTCCCCCTCCCGCCACCCATCGGCGACTTTGGCTCCGTCCAGGTGCTGCGGCGGCTGCTGCTGCTCAGCTGGCGCTTGGGATGAAGAAGCTCGCAGGCCCAAGTCAGTCGCCATGGGAACCCGGGAGGGAGGGGAGGGAGGAGAGGGAGAGGTGGGCGCGCGCTCTCTGCCTTCTGCCGCCGCCGCTCGCGCTGCCGGGCCTGCCCCAGCTCCGCTCCGCTCCCCCCCCGCCCCTCCCTACCCGCGCTCGCCTCCACCAATCCGGGGAGACGCCTGGCTAGGTCTGTCCTGGAGGTATTTCAGGGTTACCATAGGAACGGGAGGGAGGGGGTACGGAGAAAGTGAAAGAGACCGGGGACGGGGGCGTCTTCCTCTCCCGCCGTCACTCTCCTCCCCTCGGCCCCGCGTTCCTCTCCAGCACGCCGCCTTTCCCTGAGCCAAGAGCGGGTGCGGCGAGGCAAAGGCGTCCACCTCCACGCCCCCGCCCGCCCCCTCTCATCCCGAGCCTGGCGCGACCATCCTCCTCCTCCTCCCGCCCTGCCATCTGCAACCCTTCCGTCCGCCCAGACGGCAGTGGGCCACCCCAAGGAGACATGAGGAGGGGAGGGAGGGGCTGGGCAAAGGACGGAGCGGGTTGGATTAAGAGAGGCGCCTGCTCTCCCCCCTCCTTCCCTCCGCAAGACCGCCCCGGGCGCCGCTGGCCAGGACACGGAGGGGTGGGGGGGGCAGGCTACAGCCGTGAACAGCCTCAGGACCTGAGGCGGAGCTCTTGGAGGAAATTGGGGAGGGGGGAGGGGAAGGCGACGCTTCCCTGGTTTCGGATGGTGTCCTGGTCCCAAAGACACAGAGTCGGGTGGCATCCTTCTCGGGCCGGTGATGGCGCCCTGGCCTCTCGCGGGGAGAGAGGGGCACGCCTACGCGGGCATGGCCGACATTTGTCCCTCTCGGTCCCCTTTTCCTCCCTCTCAGCCAAGACTTCTTGCTGCCGGAGGCAAAAGGCAGCCTCCACACGCCTCCCCATACGATTCGGTTTCCACACCAGAAGATTTAGACCATAGAACTGGCTGGTGTTGCAAACCGAGTCTTTCAGGGAAGGGAAGGGAAGGATCTTGTATTGTCGAAGGCTTTCATGGCCGGAATCACTGGGTTGTTGTAGTTTTTTTGTGGGCTATATGGCCATGTTCTAGAGGCATTTCTCCTGACGTTTCGCCTGCATTTATGGCAAGCATCCTCACAGGTAGTGAGGTCTGCTAAAGGATCTTGCTTCAACAGCCATAAAGGGCAACAGGCGGGCTATAAATAAAAAAAAACAGGCTAGTGAAAACACCTGCCTCCAACGGACAAGAGCTCTTTCCCCCACCCTGGACATTCCACAGATATACAAACCTCACTTGCCTAGTTTCCAACAAGCCTCACAACCTCTGCCATAGATGGGGGTGAAACGTCTGGAGAGAATGCTTCTGGAACATAGCCATACAGCCCGGAAAACTCACAGCAACCCATTCTGAGGACCTTATGGGGCACATACACAGCACTGTCCCCCCAAAAGAGGCCAAGGAGGAGTGAGTTGAGGAGGAATGGCCAGCAGGAAGCTCTCCAGCCCCAGGTTTGCTGCCCTTTTGGTGCCATGGTCGGGCTAGCACAGCCCACTGACATGCTTATATCCACATGGTATCCTTTCTTCCTTTCCTCCCTTCCAGCCTGACTGAGCTCAAGAGGGCTTCATCCCAAACAAAAGATGGGCACCCATTTCTAGGGCAGTATCTTAGCCTGGTATGCCATGTCCGCTTTCTGTCAATGTCTTTCCCTCGGCCCCAGAAGAGCCTTTTTCCCTCCCGTTCACGCTACTGCACATTTTGTGGGCTAGAGATGATCCCATTCCAGGCCCCGGCTCTGCCATCCTTCTTCCTTTGTTTTGCCAAGCCTCTGGGAGGCTTACGGTAGTCAGACAGAGTAGCCTAAGGAAAGTACCAGAGCAGTCAAGCATGGCATATGGCCCCTTTTTAAGCTGCCAGCAATAAGCCTTTTGATTCATCCGGTTGGTCCTGTCTCCCTGCTCAGGTGTATGGTGAACTGAGGGCATGTGAGATATATTTTCCCTTTGTTGCTGTCTGGATGGTGAGGGCAGAACAGGTGAGGTCCAGGGGACTGGCCACATTGTGCATTTTTGCAAACAGTGCCATTTTGAAATTGTAAGCCCAACAAAGAATCTGAACTACAGCCTTTGGGGGGGGGGGGGAACCTATAGAGACTATTTACAATAACATATGGCTTGCTGATGGAGGGGGGGGGGAATGTTGGCCACTCTCTGACGGGTTTCCCTGTCTAAAGTAGTAAAATTAGTTAAACATCAAGGTTACATATATAAAGAGTGTGTGTTTAATATTTTAGGCAGCATGCCAGTATTTAGTTTTAACTACATATATCATGGTCAGAATCCACTATAAGGCTGCAATAATTAAGTAAACGAGCATATGTAAATAAGTAAATAAGGGAAAGATTAAAAATATGATTACCAAAACTATGCATCAGCCAAATACTATCTATTCCTCAGCATTCTCCCACACATCTTTTTATTGCAGAATTCAGGATGGCTCTTAGTAATATTCAATTACGGTTGTTTCTGTTAAAAGTGTTCGCAGACTAAGGATTCACTAAAGGAGGACAACACAGCGTTAAGGGCTGATTTAAATCAGGGCTCGAGAGTCTATGCTGGGAAGCCAAATCTGTCAGCCTGCCCATTTCCATCTGGCCTTTGGCAATTGTTTCACAGTCTTTATTAATCTGTCCCTGCTCTGTTTTTGGTCTGGTCCCACTCCCATATCTGTGGGAGTGTAACTAGGAGACCTGGATGAGAAACAAACCAAGAAGCTTTTCTAGGAGAGATCGAGAAATCACAAAGAGGAGCCAGCCCCAATTCAATGCTCAGTAGTAAACGCTTTCTTCAAATTATTCCATACATCTCTGATAAAATTAGTATTGATGGAAAAGAGAGATATTATATACTGTATATGTACTTGAACTTCTATCTGTCTTAGTGCTATGCCCCAGCAGTCCAAAATGTAGATCAACATTGGGTCAGTTTTAAGTCTGCTTAATTAACCAAGAATACTATGAAAGCCAGCCACTGCAGGGCTATCAGCCTCCTCCCAGTAGACACAAATCAAGGAAAAGCTTCATGAGAACCACCACTCAATGTTCCCCCAGCAACATCAAGAATATTTATCTGGGCAGCTAAACCAGGCGATTCCAACTGGATGCCCCCCCCCCCCCAAATGAGAGTCTTCCTTCAGGGGCAAACCAACAATGAGCAACTTGGAAGTCCCTGAACAGACTCAGAAGTTGAGTGGGCAGATCAAAAGACAACCTGGCAAAATGGCACTACCTAGTAGAATTCTCCATCTTGTGTGACTATGGAGCAGAACAAACAACTCAGTATCTGTATGCTTGCCCACAATGCCCTGCCTCATGCACAGAGGAAGAATTGTTTAAGGCTAGAGACAATGTAGTCGCTGTTGCCCATTTTTGGTCAAAAATTATTTAGCCACTTGTTCTCCTTTTTATCATTTTTATACTTATTTATGCAATGCTTTTGACACAAAATAAATAAAACCAGCAGATATCCTTCAAATTAATCTGAATCAAATAGTCACATTTCAAATTAGAAAAGGAGTTGTATCCGATATACATTTAAGATATGAATCTTATTTAATATGAAGCTTGTACTAGTTCCATCAACATCTAAGTGATCTAGACCATAGCTTCTTAAACATTTTCCACTCATGAATTCTTTCCACCCTAGAAATGTTCACATAACCCCAGATATGTAGATGCATAAAATAGGTATAAAAATCAAACATTTACTGATAATCAGCATTTGCAAGGCTTGCTAAACCGACTGATTTTCTTTTTTGTGGAGCATTTTCTGCAGAGTTCACTCTAAGCACTCTATGTTGTTGCTAACAGATTTCTGTAAATGGATAGCATTTAAAAATATTTTACTGTTGCCAAATTTTTCATGATCCCAATATCGAGGTAAGCAGATCCCATTTGGGGTCAGTTCCCACAAAGAAATAGAGATCTATATCAAAGTTTCTTAAGCTATGAGTCAAGTTGGGACCCCAAACGTGGTCACCGTGACTGTATGTTGGGGTTGCCTTTCCTTCTCTCCCCCGCATGTGCAGCTGTGTCTTTCCTTTTCTTCCTCACATGTCTCCCTTCCTTCCTTTTTCTCCATGATAGTGTGGGTGGGTGGGTGTGTCCTCTTATCTAGATTATACCTATTTTGTGTGTTTTTTCAAATCGATATGAAAAAGATGGAGCAAGATGAAGAGCCTAAATATCTGCTATCATTAAATATACAATATTCAGTGAGATAGATTCTGTATGTCACAGGTTTCAGTAGCACATACAGTGGATGCCTTCAATCAAAATATTGAATGTGTTGTCAAAGGCTTTCATGACCAGAATCAGTGGGGTGTTCTGTGGTTTCCAGGCGATATGTCTGTGTTCTAGCAGCATTTTATCCTAACATTTCACCTGCTCCTGTGACTGCATCTAATGGTAGATCCTCTGAAGATGCCAACCACAGATGCAGGTGAAACATCTCAGTTTCTCAGGTGTCTATGTTATTTATTTATTAACACTCTATCTTTTTTAAAAAAAATGTCCAATATGCATACTAACTATTTTCACACCCCAATCCTCCATTATACCCATTTCTGGCTCCCCAACCACATCTCCATATAGTCTCATCTTTAGAAAGTAAAGACATCTCAAATGTGAACAGTTGAAGATAATCAATCACTCACTCTCTCTCTCTCTCTCTCTCTCTCTCTCTCTCTCTCTCTCTATATATATATATATATATATATGGAGGGAGAGAGAGAGAGAGATAGTTATATCTATATCTGTATCTCTCTCTCTCTATATATATATAGATCCAGTGTTAGTGCTACTTAAAGCAGATCTGATCAGATCACTAGGACATAGGTTAACTGTGACTAATGATACAAGAAACACCAAAGATCCAACCCACAGGCCTTATGGTAAGATACATATTCTCATCTGCACTACCATCTGCTGGACAGACTTTTTTTCTCAGTAATGAACCATTCTAGATTATTTCAGATTCTTTCATATATTCTAGTATGTATTTCAGATGTGTTGATGCAAAGCATTTAGTAAAGTGTGGAATAATGTATGGCACATTCAGTGTAGGAAGAAGTTTGGCCTTTCATAAGGAGCTCCTACCATTTTAATGAGAGGTGAATGTAGAGCAGAACATGAGTAGACAGTTGTTTGGATCCATTACTGGCAGTCACCTGCAACTGTTCTGCCTCCTAGCCCACCTGGCTGCAAAAAAGGATTCCAAACAGCTTGTTTTGCTTTGATCGCAGCAGTCACTCATCCTTCAGTTAAGAGTTAAGAGTACCCAGCTGGGCAGAAGTAAACACTTCACACATCTCTTGTTACAACACCCATCATTCCTAAGCAGTATGGCAAGTAGATGATAGCTGAAGCTAACACACATAGCCTGTATGGACATGTGGATGGGTTTGGTGGAAACACTGCAGGTGAGATGCAAGACAGGAAGGAGTGAAATAAATGTTAAATAATACATGCATCAATGTGTGAGAAAAAATCTCTCTCTCTCTCTCTTTTTACCAAAAAATAATTGTGATCTGAGAGAGGTTGGCCTACCTGACATTTCAGTAAGGACCACAGGATGTAAAAACATAAAATCAGCCCACAACAGTTGCCAGCTGGAATTTTTCTCAGTAGAGAAAAGTGTAACTGACTGGCACTGAAAGGAATTTTCCATCTGCAGTAAAATCAAAACCATTTCAAGTGCCATAGCTATCTATTTAATATGGGTGCATTTAGGTAATTCTTCTGTATTTCTTCAGCCATACAACAATACACTACCTGGATGGTAAAGATGCTAGTCAGAAACAAATCCACATCTTAACACAGACTTCTAAAGGGCAACATCAATATATCTGTTCTTCCTGCTTACATGATATCAAAATATCAAGACAGCTGTATATAAATGGGAGGGAGAGGAGATTTCAAGAAGAACCAGGAAAAAATTGATGACTGAGCAATTGAGTACTAAAAATAATTGCACTGACGCTTGGCAGTATGCACTATGAGCCTCTTCTATACAATCAAGTAGGGAAAGTACTGCATGTGCACCTTTTCTCCTCTTCATTCCACCACATCTTTCAAGAGATCTAGGTCTTTCCCATCGTCTCCAGATTCTTTGTGCAGACTGACCATCTGTCATTGCAAGAATGATACTGAGGCAAAATAGAAAAAATGCCAGTAGCACTAGGTCGTATGTTATTTCACTGGGAATATAATGCTATGAAAAGCTGAAGGCAATTGGAAAATATGAAGATGACATTGCAGGTGGATTGAATCAATAAAGGAAACTATGGCTCTGAGTGTGCCAGGTTGTTGAACATGTTGTTGATGGGAATCTCTCAGATATAGGGTCACTATAAGTCAGTGCTGACTTGACAGTGCATCAAGACAATGAACAAGTTGTGAATAACATGTTCCAATAACTTCTGGTGGAATCTGTTTTATCTAGGCCTGAATATAAAATGAAGATAAAATGTTGTGATCCATATCTCTTTGTAGAAACAATGAACATATATACCTCAGTTAGTTGTGTTCCTAGACAATACAATTTGACAGACAATTTGGTACTAGAGGCAGGAATAATATGGAAAGGATATGGTCCTGTATTACAAAAAGAATTGCCATTGAAGATGTTTCACCAGCTGCTTTGCTAAAAACTAACAATATGCCTACAGTATATGAAACACCGCAATCAGATCAAGTAAACATTGTATAAATAAACAAAAATATTTAGAGGCTACTTTACAATTTCTTCCAAAATGTGTCCAGGGACAATTTTTTCATTATCCTCTCTTTCCTTATGAATTGCATGTTGGTTTGTAGATCTATACTCTTTTAAAATGCTAGGGATAGCGTTTGATGTAGACTTCGTAAGTTTTCCTCTTTCTTCACTGTGTTTCTATTTCTCCATTAGGATTGCTTGCTCGGGTGCATCACAGGCTAGGGTGATTTTTAAGATAAAACAACCCCAAGTTTTGTATTGTCTCTTTTTAAGCTATATATGTAAGTAGTTATTCTCTCTCCAGCCTGTACTCTATTCTATGAAATAGAACTTGTAGACTTCCCATGTGTTGTAACGTACTTTCATTAAAAAAAAATATGTAAACTGAATTCCTGTGGAGATGCCCTTTTTTGTATGTTCAAACAATATGGGGTATGAATAACAAAAATGTCCTCATAGTGGAAAGAGAGAAAGGTGTTTAATACCTATCTCACCTTCCAGTCACCCCGCCATGTCGCAATGAAGATGAATGTAGACACTCAGATGCGGAAGTAGTTTGTCTTTTGCAGAGTTTATAGAAAAGAACATATATACATACAAAGTCCGGCTGTTTTCTTTCAACCACAAGCTTTGTAGATCTCCATACTCCTTCCACCAAACTCCTCCAACTTACCACCCTTCTCCACACTTCTCCAAGAAACCACTCTGACAACCCAGCTCCAACAACCCATAGAAAGAAGCAGTACTTTTGCTCCTTCATTCCTCTAGCAGCTGCCCACTTTGGCTGCAGCCTGGTTGCAACCACACAATGTTAGTCAGATGGTTTGGCTCTCACTCTGTGCTGTCTTGATCCTTGCATCACTTACTACTTGTTGATTAAGAAATGAACTCTAACATGCCAACCTGAACAACTTGGAGAGTGAGCCAGACCACACACACAATCTCACCTTGTTCTTAAGTAATGCTAGGTCAGTGAAAAATAAGATTTGTATCATCTATTGAGGGAGCTGACCTGGCATGCTTCACTGAAGCCTGGCTGGGAGATGAAAGTACCCCAACCTGGGCCAAGGCCCTCCTAGCCGAATACTATGTCAGTGAGCAGGTGAAGGAGAGTGGGCTGGGGGGGGGGATCTATAAAGACCACCTTAACCTGGCCAGAGTATCTATTAGGGAGCTGAATCACACTGAGTATGTGTACCTGAGTCTGAAAACCAGGGACAGACTAGGGATTCTTTTTGTGTACTGTGCACCCCGCTGAATAACAGACCCCCTAGCCGAGCTCACAGAACTAGTCTCAGAGGTATTGTTAGAATCACTCAGACTTTTGCTTCTGGGTGACTTCAACATACCACTGGAGACAAGTTTGTCAGATACAGCTTGGGAGTTCATGGTATCCATGACAAACATAGCCCTAACCTAACTGGCTTCCAGACCAACGCATTCAGCAGGTCATACCCTTGATGTGATTTTCAGCTCAGAACATACAGATCTGTGGGCAGAGTGATCAATTCTTCCAAGTTGTCATGAGTAGATCTTTTCCTGGTTAGGGATAGTATTGCAGCTACAACTTACCCCTGCAGTGATGGAGGGCCTATGAAAATAGTCCATCCTCAAAAATTAATGGATCCTTTGAGATTCCATGAGGCCTTAGAGGGTTCAATGGCTGTCATCACAGACGAATCTGTTGAATCCCTGGCCAATAAGTGGAATCAAAATCTAACCAGGGCTATTGACATGATTGCTCCCAAATGTCCTCTCCGTCTGCAGATTCACATCCAGCTGAGCTGTTCAGACTGGTGAGAGGCTAAACCCAGGTGCCCTATCCTCCAAATTCATTGCTAGAACTTTCAGTAGCTCACTGTGATGCTTTTAACAGCCACTTTGCAGATAAAATATCTCACATAAGAGCTGACTTAGATATTGTCACTGGAGCAGAGGCCAACAAAGTGTCCAGCAACTCTCTAAGTGTGATTACACTGGATCAGTTTCGGTTGGTGAGTACTATTGATGTGGACATGCTGCTGGGAATAGTAAGGAGGACAACCTGTTTTCTTGATCCCTGTTCCTCTTGGCTGGTCATCCAGGAAAGAGATGTAATTCCATCTCAAATACAAATTATTACTGCATCTCTCCGGGAGATGTGCTATTCTATCCCCAATGCTCTTTAATATTTACATGAAGCCACTTGGAGAGATCATCCATAGGTATGGGGCAGGGTATTATCAGTATGCTGATGATACCTAAATATATTTCTCCATGCCTTTGCAAACGGCTTCAGCTAAGGACAATGTGGTTCCTCTCAATGAATGTCTGGAGGAGGTAATGGGCTGGATGAGGAAAAACAATCCTAAAGTCACCCCTACCCTAAAGTTACTCCACTAGTTTGAGTGCAGGTTGCCTACAGGATTGCCTTCTCCTGCACAACCTGCCCCTAATACTGAGGTACTCTGGTGGGCATCTTCTCCAGCCAGCCCAAACCCAAATGGCAACCACCACCACCCAGAGGACCTTTTCCTTGGTGGCCCCATGTTAGAGATTCCTCATCTTCAGAAGAGGAAGGGGAACAGGAATTAGAGGGGGAATTGGAATCCGACGATGAGGTCTTGCAAGTGCCCACATTTCTGGAAAGGCAAACGGAAACAGAGCACAGACGCCGTTCAACTAGAATAGCTGCTAGAAGCGCCAAGGTAATTGGGAGCCACCCTAGCACCTCCTGCATGGAGAATTCAGGGCTATAAATCAGAAGCCGGAGCAGTTAGCTTTCACTGGTAACAAACGATTCTGATGCTTATATGTTTTCACTCCAATTGTACCTGTTTCGAGTCTGCTTCTAAGGATTTAGTGATCATTGCCCGTTGTCTGATGTAAGACTGCTGTTTATTTTGGACTTTATCAGACACTTGAGTTTTGTGTCTGCATTAAGACTTCATTGCTTTCTTTTGCATTTTTCAGCTGCATGAGCTGTTCTCTTGGAGGAGACCAGCATATGCATTGGCTGAAGTAAAGCATTTTCTTTTACTTTCGACATGGTATTAAGGCTGTCCTTGAAGGGCAAATCGGGACACCCCACAACTGTGGAACAACCTGCCAGTAGAGCTCAACAGCTAGATCAGCTGTTGGAATTTATTCCAAAGCTGTATTCGTACTGAAAATCAAGATCAAGCGAGCTTTTGCCCTTCTGCTCCGCGGGAGGTTTCTGTCCTCCCTGAGCTCGCCTTCCTGACTGTGAGAGCCGTTCAGCAGTGGAACTCTCTGCCCCGGAGTGTGGTGGAGGCTCCTTCTTTGGAAGCTTTTAAGCAGAGGCTGGATGGCCATTTGTCAGGGGTGATTTGAATGCAATATTCCTGCTTCTTGGCAGGGGGTTGGACTGGATGGCCCTTGAGGTCTCTTCCAACTCTTTGATTCTATGATTCTATGATTCTATGATTAAGACACAAGTAAAGACTTTCTGGTAGGCCTACCCAGACAGTGATAAATTTTAAATTTCATTTATTTATGTAATTTTTGTTCTGTGTACTCAAATATGTATCTTATGGAAATATATTTTAATATGGGTATTTTATAGATTGATTTTAAATTATTACGTGTTTTGATTGTGTGTTTTAGCAATGTTGTAATCCGCCTCGAGCCTTGAGGAGAGATGGGTAAGAAATAAAACATTATTATTATTATTATTATTATTATTATTATTATTTTAAAAACTTGACATATGCATGCACAAGGTTATTTTTGATTCTTCACCCCAAATTCCTGAGAACATAATATATTGTCAAGATTAAGAGTTTAAAATGGATAGATATAGAAAATTAGATCTATAGTGCTTCATTTTGATTCTGATGACCTTTTGTTCGTCCTCTGACATGCCTATATTCTAGAAGTTAAGACTGTTTGTCTGAACTGTTCACAGGTTCTTTACGTGTTTTAAGAATTTTGAGCCACACGGTTTCCCTGCTGAAAGGAAGTGAGTCACTGTTGTGGTTTGAGGCAGAACTAGCAGATGTTCTCTGTAGCTGTTTCCCCAGTTTCTGGAGCTCAGCAAACAGCAGGATGAAAGCAGGTGTTTGGGACATTTGATGGAAGAGTTTGAGCAGCAGACCTGGAGTACTGTGTGGCTGCTTCTGTAGAATAACTGAAAGCAGATGGTTGGGAAAACTGTTGCAGTAGCCTGCAATATCTGTGTAATGTGTGGGGTTTTTCCCAGATGATGGAAAGGTTCTATTTGCTACAAAAGTGCAACCTAGCTGCATTGCTAGAAGAAAAGGTATAGCAGCTTGATCCTTCCCACAGGATGGGAAGAGCACAGCAAACATTCTTGGAAGCTCATAACACAGAAGATGTCCCAAGGAAGAGGCTCTGTTCCCAAACACAGGAGTCTGTCACTTAAAAGAACATGACATACCAAAGAAAAATGATCATAAACCATATCGTGAGTTTGGAGCCACAGAATTTATTCCAATTGTCTCAGTCCTCAGAGATCATGAAAGTCATCTTGTTGATGAGAGAACCAGTTCCTAGAAGAAGAGGTGTGGTGGTAGTAGTAGGTGATTCCCTATGAAGATGAACCAAATAAGTGTTATATAGACTTCATAAGAAAGAAAAAAGAGTGCCTTGAGAAATGTGATGTTACCTCAGGGTGAATCTTTAAGATGTGACAGAAAGTCTGTTGACCATTATCCCTTCCTTCTGAACCATGTAAGAACAATATATGTTATTACAAAGGAACTATGAAATCATAGAATAGAAATTAAAGGATGGTGAGGCAAAGGTTATTACTTCGTCATTCCTTCCTGTTGAGACACATGATCAAGGAAGAAAAATACTAGAAGTGAAGAACTAGTTATATAGATGATATCATTAGAAGAGATCATAACCTTTCTTATCTTCCCTTTCCCACTAATTTTCCATTTATCAATAGTATCATCAGATTTCCAGGTGATCAAGAATATGTACTTTTCTTAATTTTTGTATATAATACCTCTAAATTTTGTGAACCCTCTTTGAGGATGATGCAAAGCAAGTGGTTTGTGAATATTAACCAGCATGTATTTCTCAAAATACAATACTGCCTCTCTTCAGTAGCAACATGAAAAAATAGGTGAGATGAGAATAAATAATGGGTTAGTAGGGCAATGACTAGAAAGTAATATATTATCATTAATAGGATAGGGCCAATAAGAATAATGGCATTTTCCACAATGTAATAAAATCCAGAAAGATGCTATAAAATCTTACTGTTTTCAATGGGAGAATTAAAGATGTGTGGATTTTTCATGCTGAAATTTATGTAACTGAGAAATATATAATTCTGTCTGGGTTGTCCTCACAGCATGTGTAAAACCTATAGAATACTATTTGTTTGACAGTTAACTATCTCTAGGCTTACAAAATGGATATTTTGGTCCTACTCAAACCATGGTATATAGAAATAAGCAAACATTTTGCTCTGATTGTATTTACATTTGTTAAGAAACATCTGTGTGATTAAAATAGCACTCTTTTGAATATTGCGTTGAGACATTTTACCCATCATTTTCCGAATTCTTTATGCTTCTATTTCTAGCAGTATCAGTGTTTGGGTAATGAGGAAGTTCACTCCATAACAGAGACTTGTACTGAAATATCAACAGAGAGCCCTACATACAATGAACAATTTGTTAGATAACAAATAATTTCATATAAAAGTGCTACAAGACTATGACACAAGTTAGAAGTATAAAGAACAAAGAAATATACCACTTTCCTAGCTTGATCCCCCCCGAACTGATGTGGGCTCTAAGATCTGCCAGGGAGACCCTCCTCTTGGTTCAGCCACCATCACAAGTGCAGTTGGTGGGGACGAGGGAGAGGGCTTTCTCAGTGGTGCCCCCATGACTTTGGAACTCCCTCCCAAGGAGAATTAGACAGACTCCCCCCCCCCCTGTCCTCCTTTTGCAGGTACTTCAAGATGTGGCTCTTCAATCAAGCCTTTGAGAATATTTAGCTCCTAGTTGTCCTGCATAGTAGTCACACATCCTGCACTTTATCCCATGCCCTCTCTCCATTACTGCAGCTGGCACTTATTTTATTCCTAATGTTTACAACCTAGCCATGGTTACAGTAATTTACTGCCACAGTTAGAGGATTGCAGCTTGATTGAGTCTGAATTTATGTTTTTCTATGTGTTTTATTTTATTATATTTTTAATTATGTTCACTTTTATGTTTGTTATTAGGCACTTTGTGCTGTCTGTAAGTCACCCCAAGTCCCTTCTGAGAGATGGTAGTACGATATAAAAATAAAGTTATTATTATAATTATTATTTTACTAGCACAAAAACACAGTGTGACACAGCAAATGAAATATGTATGCTGGATTTTCTATAACAAAATCACAAGTCAAACACTTCCCAAGCATTTAGGACTGTGTGTTGTATTTTCAAATAATGCATGCAGATCCAAGTAAGATCATGATTTTGTCAATGTTTATTATTTTCAAATGACGTCTGAGAACTTTTGGCATGGCACCCAGTGTGCCAATTACCACTGGAACCACCTGTACTAGTTTATACTAGAGCCTTTGCAGTTCAATTTTGAGATCCTAATAATGGCTGTGTTTTTCCTGTTGTTTTTTATCAATTCATCTGTTACCTGGTATGGTGACATCAATAATCCAAACTTTTTGCTTTTCCACAATCATGATGTCTGGTGTATGGTGTTCCAAAACTTTGTCAGTCTGGATTCGAAAGTCCCACAGTATTTTTGCATGTTCATTTTCACTACCTTTGCAGGTTTATGATCCCACCAGTTCTTTACTACTGGCAGGTGGTACTTGTGACATAAGTTCCAATGAATCATTATTGTTATTATTATTATCATCATTATTATCATCATTATTATTATTGATGCTGACAGGTTTTTTATGATTTTAATGAAAGACAACTTTGAATGATAACATCTACAATTCATTTAAATTGTATAGGAAAAGCTGGATGGTGACACTGGCCAGCTTCAAATCAGAACCGGCTCAGCTATTCACACACACAAGCACTGAAATTCAGAGTTACTCCAGAGCTTTAGGGAAGCTCCAGGGCACTCCTCAACTTTGATATGGAGCAAAACCAAGTTCAGTGGTTTTGTTCTACATTAAGGTCAAGAAGGTCACAACCGTGGACAGCGAGTGGAGAGGGGAGGCCTGGTCTCTGAGAGGTCCCCTCTATCTTGTGGGGTTCTTCAGGGGGCCATTCTCTTCCCTCTGTTGTTTAACATCTATATGCGACCACTTGCTCAGCTGGTTCGAGGTTTTGGGCTTGAGTGTTATCAATACGCCGATGACACTCAGCTGGTGCTGAAGATGGAAGGCCGACCGGACTCTGTACCCGATTGTTTCCATCAGTGCCTCAAGGCCGTTACTGGATGGCTGCGTGCCAGCAGGTTGAGGGTGAATCCAGCAAAGACGGAGATCCTATGGTTGGGTCGACTGGGCAGTGGGGATATCCAACTGCCTACCCTGGATGGCAAGGCGCTATGCCCATCATCATGGGTAAAGAGTCTGGGAGTCCTTTTGGACCCTCTGCTGACGATGGAGGCCCAGGTATCCGCCGTTAGCAGAACCGCCTTCTTTCATCTGCGGCAGGCTAGACGGCTGGCCCCCTACCTGTCCAGGGACGACCTAGCTACGGTGATCCAGGCCACAGTCATCTCAAGACTGGACTACTGTAACGCCCTCTACATTGGCCTTCCTCTGTTGGTGATCTGGAAGCTCAAGTCGATACAAAATGCAGCTGCTCGGCTTCTTGCGGGAATTCCGATGAGATGCCACATAACACCAATCTTACTACAGCTGCATTGGTTACCAATTGAGCATCGGATCACTTTCAAAGTGATGGTACTCACCTTTAAGGCCTTGCATGGTCTGGGGCCGATGTATCTGAGGGACCGCCTCACCCCCTACCAGCCCCAGAGATCCCTCCGTTCTGAGGACCAAGATCTATTGGAAGTCCCCAGTGTCAAGACCTTGCGTCTAACAGCAACCAGACGCAGAGCCTTCACAGCAGTGGCACCATCACTCTGGAATACTCTGCCACCTGAAGTCCGTGCCTTGCGGGACTTACCAGCTTTCCGCAGGGCATGTAAGACATACCTGTTTTGACAGGCTTTTAATGTGTGATATTTCTGTTTTTAAATTGTTTAAAATTGCTTTTAAATTTTGTTAGATTTTAGCCATTCTTGTAAGTCGCTCCGAGCCCCAGGGGAGTGGCGGCATATAAGTTCAAATAATAAATAAATAAATAAATAAAATTTCTCATGGAAATGCCACAGAGTGATATCTTGCCCATTTTGGGATATGTGGCCCATGTTGCTGGGTCCCAAGAGTCCAAAAGGTTTAGTGAGAAGGGGGAGAGTAACATGAATGGCATGCACTGGGATCTACAAATACCTTCTTTGAGTAACTAGTTGTTCATAATTTCTTGTCTAATCAATTTCAGTGTCACATCATGACCTCACCCATTAAATGTATTCAGAATACTACAAGTAGTGGACTCACTTCTTCAGGAGGCAAATAATGTCAGTTCAGCAGCTTTCCAGAGGAATTACAGTACCAGAAAATATCTCTGAGCAATGTGGTTCTTATTATAGTCTTTTTAAAAATATATATTAATTTAAATCAAACCGCAGTCACATGTTCTCATGTTCTCAAACAATGGAATATTCAAGTATTGTTTTATACTTTTCTATGAATTGCTGCTAATAAGTGCCTCTACCCCAATTCCAGAAGTGAAAGTTTTGAAGTGGGAGCTATTATAATTGAAAAGGAAAGGACCTTTTTTAAAAAAAAATATATTATCAACCTAGGCAATTTCTCCAAACTAGTAATGTTTCAGGTCACATGGAATTTAGGCTGTTTTAATTGGTTCATTTTTCATGGCATTAATGTTAGCCTACTCTCATAATGATCTGAGGTGCTTTTATGTTCCACAGGAGTTGATCTCATGTCTGCAGGGACCAGGTGCTGTTTTTTGCTATTCTGGTTCAGCAACTAAGGCTGAATCCACATTGTAGAATGAATGCAGCATGACACCACCTTAATAGCCACAGCTCAATGCTATGGAATCATACGAGATGTATTTTTACAAGGTCTTTAGCCTTTGCTACCAAAGAATGCTGGTGTCTCAACAAACTACAGTATATTCTGGCGTATAAGACTACTTTTTAAACCAAGAAAATCTTCTCAAAAGTCAGGGGTCATCTTATATGCGGGTGTAGTCTTATGTATGGGAGTCGTCTTAACTCTATATTTTAACAGGAAAAGTTGGGGGTCGTCTTATACGCCCAGTCGTCTTATATGCCGGAATATACGGTACATCTTTTGGAATTCCATAGCAAAGGAACATGACAGTTAAAGTTGTGCCAAATGGCATTCATTCTACAGTTTAGATGTAACCATAGATTGCAGTTTATATCTATGAGGAGGAAAATACACATTTCCCTTATCTGTTACATTTCTCCTGTTTATTGTGCAATGGGAAACAGTTATATCATTTATAGATCAAGCATGGGCAAACTTTGGCGCTCCAGGTGTTTTAGATTTCAACTGTCACAATTCCTAACACCCTCAGGCTCCTTCCTCCCCCCCCCCCCCCCTCAGCCAATCAGGATTGCAGCTTTTAAAAAACATTTGGGTGACTTTAGTACAAAAAATGCAGGGTGTTTTGCAAGGTCTGCATCTGCAAAAGTTTAGTTCAATTTGGAAGAGCAGCTACTGCAGACACTTTTTCACTCTTCACCAACATTACCTATGTTTCTTAAACTACAATGAGTTGCAGTATGGGGATGATTTTATTTATGGGAAAATAGATATCTGGACATATATCACAAAATTTCAGAGTAGCAAACCGATGAAATCTGCATGTCCTCCTGCTCCTTATACTAGCACAATGGAGCATAGGAAAGAAAAGTGGAATTCATTATTTTTGACACATAAATTACATGAAACCTAAATGTAGAGGACTATAATTGAGCTTGAGCTTCAACACAAGGAGAGAAATAGCAGGATGATAGCACTAACAAAAACTTTCTGGATTTTTAAAGGATTTTTTCAGGATTTGTGCTGCTGGGTGTACTGCAGTATGCTTGAGAATACTGTTGTAAAATGCCCATTGGGTCCACTTCCTGTCTATCTTCCCTTTTCAAACTAAATCTGGTATCGGGGCTCAGTGGAAAGGATGATGAGTGCAAGTATTCACGGCCTCAGGAGTTACTGAGACTGTGAATATGATAGCAAGTGTTACAAAGCTAGGATTCTAGCTTTGTAACACTTTCTATCATATTGCTAAAAACTTCAGAGATCTCACAACCTCTGAGGATGCCTTCCATAGATGCAGGCAAAATGTCAGGAGAGAATGCTTCTGGAACATGGCCATACAGCCTGAAAAATGTACAGCAACCCACTTCAAAGATCAATCATCACCTTTCTCACTATTCTGTAAATGTTTAATGTTGCAATACAATTTCTTTTCTTGGAGCTTGTCTATCCTATCCCTAAAACCAGAAGTGACCAAAAGCTGTACCTAGATGTCCACATGACATCCAGAGAATTCTGGTTGAGATAAACCAAATGAACTGATTTAGCCCTGCCTTAAGAAAAGTCAGGGAATGCCTCGGCATTTCACCAAACCTCTATAGTAACCCTGCATTTCAGGCAAAGTATGGACAGCACTACCAGCTCCAGTGAGAATCAGTCTGTTGCCCACATGCAGGGAAAAAGAGACAGATTGTTGACACAGAGAAAAGGGGACAGATCAGGCCTGTGTTGCTGCCCCCCACCCATCACTATGGCAGATGGTCATAGAGCTCCAGGACAACTTGTCATTCCTGAGTGCCTGTGCAGATGTCAATAGAGACACCCAGCAACAGGAGCTCTCCCACAACATTGTGGTCATCCTGTAGTGGTAGTGGCAGTGGCAACAGAAATGTCCAACTAAACTATTTTTGGCCTAGGTGGACCTTATAGACTATTCCCCACTGATAATATGGGACAGGCACAGAATGCATGGCCTCCTCCAGGGCATGTCCAGAGCATTGCTACTCCACACAGTTTGCAGAATATTTTGTAAGTGTAAATGAGCCCAGAGTCTCAGCCGCACAAGAGTTACACTATTCTAAGGTTTTTTAAGCTGTTACAATAGTCTTTTTTCAGCTTTACCTAGGCAGTAAATTCCTTTTTCTTATTATTTTAATTCTACTTCTTTTTGTGAAGACAGTGGTGGTAGTTCATCAAGACAACATGTAGGATGAAAGAAAGAGAAAGCAAGATGGTCACAATGGTAGGAGGAGAAGTAGTGGGGAATATGAGGCAAGATGGTATGGAGAGAAAGTGACAACAATGGCCCTTTTTCTCAAATGTCAGGCTGTAGAAGAACCTTAACTATCGGGCAAAAAAAGGAACTTTTTTTACATCTACCAAAAGGGCCAAATATTGCAATATCAAGCAAGTCTAAAACATGGAACCTTAAATTCTAATCATTACATTGCAGTTTTTATTCTGCTTTGTTGCAACCCTCCTACACTGCGGTTGTACCATTGCTTTTTGCATAGTCTTTGCAAACAGTTCTACAAGGCAGATTTTTTGCTATAATTTCCTCCAAAAACTAGACTTCTAATAGAAGTGCCACATTGATCCAGGGAAGTAGAAAATGAAACTGAGAGAGAAGGGGTAGCAAATGTCAATCATCAGTGTAAGACTTCACTCATTGGCAGAAAATGCTCTTAGGCAGTAAGGAGGCATGCTTCCTTCTTGGAAAACAACTGCATTAAGGTTTTACTGTATATTTTGCCCTATACCTCCACACCTACAAGTGGCAGAGACATAGTATTAATTTGGGTGGAATGGCAAAAATAATCTAGATCCTTTACCAATATTTACACATCATTCAGGATAGATGAATGTCTGAACAGACCTTCAACAAATATGCATTCTGGTGTTCTTTTTGGTTTTTTTGGTTTTGTTTGGTTTGGTTTTTTGCAGATGACATCAGTTTATTTCGTTGAAGAGGTTGTGATCCAAAATACTCTTTATACAAAATAACTAGAAGTATTCAGAGCAAAATCCCACAAATCAAGTTAAAATAAAATTAATTCAAATGAGAACTGGGAAATGTTTTATCTTATCCATGAATTCAGGTACGTCCACACTGCAGAATTATTGCACTTTGAACCCCCTTTAACTGCCATGGTTCAACACTATGTAATCCTGTTAACTGTAGTATTATGATATCCTTTTTCTTGATTACTTCCAATGCATCAACTCTTTCTTATATTCACATGGAAATAAATGAAATACATGGGTTGGGTGTATGTATTACTTTTTTAAAATGGAGCAGAGAAGATTTGCCTCCCCTAGAGAAAGCACATGCACTTGAGAATTCATGGCAGATTAGAATTAGCACTGTTTGGGGAGGGAGGGAGAGAAGATGAAATAATGATACAAGAAGGCCAAAGGAAAAAAATAAAAAAAGTTAAGGAACCAGGTAAGTGGGGATCAAGGATCAAGTGTAACATTAAGAAAGAATACATAGAACAGATGGAAGCACATGGGGGAGGTAGTCAGTGGGTCTTTGAGTGTTGCCCGAAACAGAAAACAGCTAAAGAAGAAGGTCTACAGCTAAAGGTTCAAAATCTTAATGTGGCCAAACAAGGGCTTTCAGGAATGGAAGGAGCTGGAAGTCTGTGGAAAGTCATTCTCAATCCATGCAGGATAAAATTATTCATAGACTAGCTGTCCCCTGCCACACAATGTGGCCCAGTCTGTGTATATGTGTTTTCTGTGTGTATATGTGTGTGTGTGTGTGTGTGTTTGTGTGTATGTGTATACATATTCATTTACGTATATGTGTATGTGTGTGTGGTTTTGTGCATGTGCTGTAATGTATTTTCCATTTTTTGGCTTTTCAAGTCTCTTCTGCTATGTTTTTCAGTGTTTTTATGAGTGATGGTCACTCATTGGCCTGATAAGTATATTGTGTCCAAATTTGGTGTCAGTCCGTCCAGTGGTTTTTGAGTTATGTTAATCCCACAAATGAACATTACATTTTTATTTATATAGATTAGGAGTTTAGAAGTCCTTATTGCCAAAACCTTAGGGAAGAAACAGGACAATGGGATGAAATAATGCAGCTCTTTGTGTAACTATACATCCAAATGCAATGGCTTTTGTGAAGAAAAGTGAGATTATAGAATTATTTTATATAAAGTTTCTTCTGCCACCTCCATGACTACACTTATAGAGTTCTGGAAAGATGACTCAAAGGATCCAATGAGTGGCTTAGATGCCTAAGAAGGGCCAAGCAATACAACAATAATAGTTTAGACAGAATCCAGCAACCCATCTGAAGTTCCTCACAACCCAACTGCAGGGATGATAAGAATATTTGCTATCAAAGTTAAGCACAGCTCAAGCAACCCAAACTCTCAAGCAACTGGCAAAAAAATCAAAGAATTATTACTTTAAATAAAAACTGAAATACATGTATACCATAATAAATTATACTACATTAAGTTAAGTTTGTTTTTATTTGTCTTAATTTGCTTCTTCTGATTTCAGTATTAATGTCAAGTGAATACAGAGTTTATGGTATGGTATATTATTAGGTAGGCCTATTTTTAACAGTAACTCTCAAATAACCAGAGTTATTTTATCCGACATCTACCAATCCCCATGGTGCCAATTAACAGAAAATCTAGTGTATTAATTTCTCTGGCTTCCCAGAGACACAGAAAAACTGGCTAGGAAGAATCACACAGGGGGGGAGAATTTTGCACAGTTATGCACAGTATTTATGTATCTAAGTATTTTGGAAAATTATTCTGTATAAAAATACACCAAGTATGTTTTTCAGTTGGGATTTACACACATAAAAATGTTTGTGCACACATAATCATTTTTGCATTTTTTTAAAAAAACACATATTTCTGGGTAACACAAATACTCCAAAACACATCAGGATATGCAAATACTGGGTTAAAGCTGATATAAAACTATTTTTTCATCAGGGAAAAAGACTACAGAAATAATTTCTTTCCTGAAAGAATGAAGAGATTACACAACACCATCCACAAATTCATTCACTGTGCAAAAGAAATCACTAGAATATTTGTGTCTGGCTTTGGGTCTGAGGGCACCAAAAGAGGATCAATGAAGCTGTATCAAGATAATGGGATCATCTCTGTGATTTTGCTAATAAAATGTAGCTATGGAGACACTAAACGGTGTATAATAAATTGTAAATAAGACTCCTGTTGCTAGGAATTCCCTCCCAATATGTCATTAATTCTGTTTGCCAGAATACAAAACAAAGTCATTTTAATAAGATCTATGATGCTTGATAGAATTCATGTTAGTGTTATGTTCCTCTGTCTCAATTAAAAACAAAACATTCTGCATATACTCATGTAGGTCTAGAAATTGACTTTTCTGTGGGTCAGCCTAAATACTATAAACTGCCCCCTCCCCTCAAAAAAAGAACGATCCTCTTTTCTGAGTAGAATGATGTAATGTGGGACTTGATTCATCCCAGGAGGAACCTTTAAAAAGCATTGATCTGCTCTACTTTCTCCATTGCGGCATTGGTCCTGGTCTTTCTGAATGCCTGCACAGGAAAATGGTGGCATCTCTTTGATGCTTCCTTTCAAAGGAGCACCAAAGGAGTAGAAGGGATAGATGCTTCTTTCACATTCTCCCTGGTTGGACTGTACTTTTGCCTTTCGTCACTCAATTCAGAGATGGGTATGATTCATTTTTGGCTTTCCCCTCTCCATAGAATCACCCTCAATTTATTCAAGAATCATATCAAAATCTATAATTTTATTCCCAAAACCAACTCTCAACTTACACACAAGGAAGACTGATACACAAGTATATACAGTAAGTGGGTTACTGTGAGTTTTCTGGGCTGTACGGACATGTTCCAGAAGCATTATCTACTGATGTTTCACCCATATCTATAGCAGGCATCCTCAGAGGTTGAAGGGTCTGTTGGAAAGTTGCTTCGTTTCCAACCAATCCCTCCATAGCAACACAGTGATTCTAGCCATGAAGGCCTTCGACAACACATATATACAGTAAGTTTTTCAGTGGCTGTTACTGCAGACTGAAATATGATAAGCCAGTTTAAAATGTCCATGAATACTCTTTCGGCCAAAAAGAAATGGTTGTCTACTCTCCAACATTCTATAATTTTCTCCCAGATAATTCCCACACTTCTTTCTTAGTTCTTTTGCTCATTAGAATTATTGTATATACAGAAGGCCCAGTGATTTTACCTCTAAGTTCTATTTAGAAAGGTTACTTTCTGATTTATAGCACTTCTTCCACCCTTGCCATCCATAATTATATTCTAGTTGGAGCACTTCCCCATCCTAAATTCCAAATTCTTCCCCTCCTAAAGCAGACATATAAAAGCTAGAAAGGGCACAGAGAAGCGTAACCAAAATTATCAAAAGAAGTGGAATCATCATAATATGGAAAAGTTAAGATCTTGGGGGTTTTAATACAAAAAGATGGTCAAAAGGGGTATAACAAGTTAATAATGCTATTAATGGTGTACATACAATACATAGACATTATTCTCTGACTCTCTAAGCACAAGAATCAAAGGCTCACAATGACATAGACTGACAACACTAATGTCAGCACAAACGAAACATGTACTCTACACAACACACCATTAACTCATGAAGATCATTGTCATGGTGTTGAGATGGCCTCTTCTCTAGATGGGAGATTTAGGAAAGATACATCGATCGATAAATGTTACAAATGGAATCTCCCTCTAATACTGGGCTCAGATGGTGTGTGCTAACAGAAATGGAGCTCTGAAGTAACCTACGTATCCACAACACACCCAAGTTCAAAAAGTGTGGAGCATATTCAATTATTGAAAAGCTAAAAATTCTAGAGATGGAAATGCTCTGCTTACAAAAAGTGTAAGAAAAGTGTAACCCTGTGGTCTTTTTCTACAGCCTGTAACATATCCAGATTCTCCAGACAACTCAATTCAGAAGGACATAAAGTGGGCCACATTGCGTCTGTGTGCCAAGTTTGGTCCAGGCCTGTCATTTGTGGGGTTGCATTGATCTCTGGAATGGTGTGAAGTTACTGCAAATTCCATCATCCATGGCCCATCCTTGACCTATTCAGTTGTCAATACATCTCATCCTAAGCAAAAAGTGGGTGACTGCATGCTTCAGTTTCTTTCAATTTTAAGAAAGATATTCATTCAATAAGGGATTATATATATTACACTCCAATAGTATCGGAAGGTCCACAATAATCCACCCCTTTTCCCCATTCCCTCCATATGTGTGGCCAAGCAACATTAGAGAATGGTTATGATGGCAAACACTATTAATACAAAAGAACAGACAAACTAAGGCTGCAGTTGTTTTATTTTGCCTGAGCAGACTGAGAAGGAAAAAAAACTTTACCTTCTCTTCTCTGTCCATTGTGTTAGTTGTCTAGAAATTGCTTTTTCATTTGGAATGCAGTTTGCATTAATAGAAGTAAGCTGAGCACAAAGGAGGGAATTGGATGAGGAGAAAGTGGGAAATTTACAATCAGCTGAAAAAGTGGGACAAGAGTATTAATCAGGGCAGTCCCTGCCAAATCTGGATAGTTGGATGGTTTGTAATCCTGTAACAGAAATAGGTCATTAATCATATACAAGTAGTGTATCATTTCCTTGTTAAAGAGCACTTTAAGCTATGATTGCCTGAACATTTTTGCTAGACTTAACTGAACTGAACAATGTGTGGAATCTATGAATATGGTACTTCATCAGGACATACTTCTGAGTCAGTGGCATAAATCCCCAACTCGACATACACAAAGATAACAGCGTACAATAATATCTCTCAAAGAAGAAATGAGAACTTCTTTCATACATAGCCACAAGTGCTTAATTCTATTCCTTGTTTCTTATTTATGATACAATCCTTAGCCATTAGTCATGCATCTGTATATTTTAAAATGTTTGAGCTCAAGAGCCTAAACCTGGAGAAAACATGACCTGCCATGTTCTAAAATCCACATGTAAGCTTACAGGTTAGTGTTTGCTTTGCTTTCTTGAATAAAGTATTTGAAGATACTATCAAAGTTTTGCCCAAATTGGCTGAAGCACTCTCTTACAGTCGGTGACGCAATGTGATGATGGCCATATGTGCCCGTACATTGGTATCCAGACAATCCCATTGCATCAAGACCATATTGGCCCCTCTGGGATATCTCATTGTCCTCAATGTCACTGCCACCACTTCTCACTGACTAAGGGGCTCCCTGTAAGTGCCTAGACATCATGGTTGCATTTTCTGAGGTCAGAATGGGGCACCCACATAACCAGAAAGGAGGTAATTCATGACAACTAGCCACAGTTGTGGTAGACAGCTTAATGAAAATGTTGCCCCACTCTGCAACTGCTGTATAAGTGGAATATTCCTTTTTGGACACAATTAAAAATAAAACAATATTATGCTGCCTTTATTCAGATATATAATACTAGAAAAGGGTATTATTACTGGACTGCAGAAAAGGATACTATACAATAGCAGAAAACTACTAAAATCATCAAGGGACTTGAGCAACTTGTCTGTGAGCAGAATTCACAATGTTCAGGATTATTTGGATGATTTAAAAATCAGGTAAGGTGGGACTTAATAGTGATGTATAAAATTATACATTTTATGCATTTCTCATGCTGTTAGGAATCATCCAATGAAATTGAATCAGGACACTAATTCACATAGCACATGGCTAAACTGTGGAATTTGTTGCTTCAAGATGTAGTGGTGACTAGCACCTTGGACAGCTTTAAAAGGGAATGTTATCAATGTATGATCGTTAGGGACATCATCTCTAGTACCAGAGGCAGAATGGCTCTGTATCACTGCATAAATATTGTAAAGGCACCAAGAAGTCAGTAAGAGCAGTCCCTAATTAGTACTTGGTCGGGAAACCATTACTAAATATCAGGTGTAGTAGTCTATGTTTCAGAGGAAGGAACTGGCAAAACTACTTCTAAAGATTCCCCGCCTAAGAAAACTCTCAAATTAATGGTATCACCATAAGTTGACAGGTGACTTCAAGACATAAATACACACCATTATGTATATTATTTGCTAGTAAATGCAAGACAGAAGATTCAGTTACAGTCCTTTCCTCCTATTTCACTACCTATTGGCCAACTGGCTGGCTATTGTGTGGAAACAGTTTTGATAAGATATACAGCTCTGGTGTAGTAATGCTTTTCCCAAGTTCTTAAATCTGCCCCAAAGTTGAAAAATCTAAAATAACTTGTAACTAAATAGAATTTGGAAAAATCAGGAAAATAGAGGGAAAAGTGTTTATATAGACATCTTATTCTGGAGAAGAACAAGGGCTTCCTCCTGGTCTACACAAAAAGTAAAAAAAGATTGTATTGCCTTTACTGTATAGAGGAGAAGTCCTGCAAACCCTAAATAGAGAAAAATGGCCCCCAAATGAAATCAATTTGTAGCCCTATGAATGGTAAAACATCAAAACACCTGGGCATCCCCTGGACAATGTCCTTGCAGACACCAATTCTCTCACATCAGAAGTGACTTGCAGTTTCTCAAGTCACTCCAGACATGACAAAATTGAGACAGATTGGGAAATTTTCAAGCAATTCCTGCCCACCCATGCCCTTGCCCCCGCTTTAAACCTGGAAGTCTTTGGGCAATTGGAAAGTGACTTGGGGAAGATACAGAATGGTCATCTGCCCACACAGGCCAGACATTATTCTCCCTGATAAAAGGTAGCAATAGGTGCTTCATACTTTCCTAGCAATTCTACTCCAATCTTCATTCAGTGAAATAATACCATGTGACCTGTAATGTTTTCTAGGTTCACTGAAGGCAGAATAGACTATTTCTTTCTGTAATGTGGAATCTCCAACAAGACCATAGTCCAGGAGGCTAAATGGCTGTAATTGTCCTATTCCATTATATTCAATTAATCTTGTTTATGAATCCTTAGAACCAGGGCCGGCCCTAGGTAATTTTCAATGGTAAGCAAACATTATTTTGGCGCCCCCCCCCCCCCAAAAAAACCCCCACAAAAACCAATCACTGAAAAATAAAAGGTAGAGGTGAATAAAGAGTTACCTTAAAACCAGAAGGTTACTTACATTATGTTCATATAGTTACATTACATAGAATTAACACAAATTAATGTTTTTTAAATGCAAATATTTTATTAAACTTGGCAACAATTTTAAGTTTTTGTTGTTATTTTTGATCTACAAGTATGACACAAAGTATTGTCGAGGGCTTTCATGGCTGGAATCACTAGGTTCTTGTGGGTTTTTTCGGGCTATGGAGCCATGTTCTAGAGGCATTTCTCCTGACGTTTCGCCTGCATCTATGGCAAGCATCCTCAGAGGTTGAGAAGGTCTGTTGGAAGTAGGAAAAATGGGTTTATATATCTGTGGAATGGCTGGGGTGGGGCAAGGAGCTCTTCCCTGCTGCAGTTAGGTGTTAATGTTTAGCTGATCACCTTCATTAGCATTTGAAGGCCTGCCTGAGTCTGGGAAAACCTGTTGCTGGGAGGTGTTAATCTGTGCCTGGTTTCT
This sequence comes from Anolis sagrei, assembly GCF_037176765.1. Taxonomy (NCBI): domain Eukaryota; kingdom Metazoa; phylum Chordata; class Lepidosauria; order Squamata; family Anolidae; genus Anolis; species Anolis sagrei. The sequence continues at coordinate 54,224,905 of NC_090024.1, read as the reverse complement.
TCCTCTCTGTTGTTTAGCTGTTATAATTTTAGAGTTTTTTAATACTGGTAGCCAGATTTTGTTCATTTTCATGGTCTCTTCCTTTCTGTTGAAATTGTCCACATGCTTGTGGATTTCAATGGCTTCTCTGTGTAGTCTGACATGGTGGTTGTTGGTGTGGTCCAGCATTTCTGTGTTCTCAAATAATATGCTGTGTCCAGGCTGGTTCATCAGGTGCTCTGCTATGGCTGACTTCTCTGGTTGAAGTAGTCTGCAGTGCCTTTCGTGTTCCTTGATGCGTGTCTGGGCGCTGCGTTTGGTGGTCCCTATGTAGACTTGTCCACAGCTGCATGGTATACGGTAGACTCCTGCAGAGGTGAGAGGATCCCTCTTGTCCTTTGCTGAACGTAGCATTTGTTGGATTTTCTTGGTGGGTTTGTAGATTGTTTGTATGTTGTGTTTCCTCATCAGCTTCCCTATGCGATCAGTGGTTCCCTCGATGTATGGCAGGAACACTTTTCCTCTGGGTGGATCTTCATCTTTACTCTCGTGGCTTGTTCTTGGTCTTGCAGCTCTTCTGATGTCTGAGGTGGAGTATCCATTGGCCTGGAGTGCCCAGTTGAGGTGGTTCAGTTCATCTTGGAGGAGGTGGACCACACCAACAACCACCATGTCAGACTACACAGAGAAGCCATTGAAATCCACAAGCATGTGGACAATTTCAACAGAAAGGAAGAGACCATGAAAATGAACAAAATCTGGCTACCAGTATTAAAAAACTCTAAAATTATAACAGCTAAACAACAGAGAGGAAAAAACCAGGCACAGATTAACACCTCCCAGCAACAGATTTTCCCAGACTCAGGCAGACCTTCAAATGCTAATGAAGGTGATCAGCTAAACATTAACACCTAACTGCAGCAGGGAAGAGCTCCTTGCCCCACCCCAGCCATTCCACAGATATATAAACCCATTTTTCCTACTTCCAACAGACCTTCTCAACCTCTGAGGATGCTTGCCATAGATGCAGGCGAAACGTCAGGAGAAATGCCTCTAGAACATGGCTCCATAGCCCGAAAAAACCCACAAGAACCTTATGACACAAAGGTTTCACAGAAAATACAAGATCTTTGCATTATGACAATTCCGCTGAGACAATTGAAGACAGAACAGCCCTTAATACATGCATACATATACATACACATACATACATATATATATTATTTTATTTGGAATTGCAAATTGCAATGCATTCCATCACACACACACTTAAATAAATATTCTGTGTTTACGGAATGAACGGCTTCCTTTCTGCAAGGACTTCTTCTAGAATGCATGGCAATTCCAAAGAAAATAAAATATTTTGGACCACAACAAGTAAGTCCACTGAGATGACTAAAGATAGAATAACCTTATCTATATAAATAAATATATAATTTTCGTTTGTGGGATTAACATAACTCAAAACCCGCTGGACGAATTGGCACCAAATTTGGCAGCAAAACACATACTAATCCAATCTATGTCCGTCAAACAAAAAAATCTCTGGCTGCTTCTCATTATTTTATTTTGCATACCATCACACTACCCCAGGGTGCTATTATTATTATTATTATTATTATTATTATTATTATTGAGTCTAAATGGCCATCTATCAGGAGTGTTTCAGTTGTGCTTTTCGCTTATGCCAGAAGGAAGTTGGATTGGATGGACCTTGGAGGTCTCCCTACTTTATGATTCTATTACTATTATTAATAATAGTATTATTATTAAGCAGAGTCTCTATGGCCATCTGTTAGGAGTGCTTGGATTGTGTTTTTCCCTTATGGCAGAAGGAGGTTGGACTGGATGGCCCTTGGAGGTCTCTTGCAACACTAGGATCCTATTACTGTGAATTCCTCCCAAATCCCTCCAGAGTTTTCTGCTGGTCATGGAGGTTCTGTGTGCCAAGTTTGGTTCAGATCTGTCATTAATGGGAGTTTTAATGGTCTGTGGAAGTCTGAGCTGAATCAGTTGAAGGTACTCCAAATCCCATCAGCTTAATTAGCATTCAATGGTCTTGCAGACAAGAGTCAATCAAGGCCAGCTAATATGTCTTAACAATGGATTCCCCTGGGCAGGAAGCAGCCAGGCTTTGAAGCTGCAAGGTTATTTGCTGCATCAGAAGCAAACCAAGGGTAAATTTGTAATGTATATAGAAAACACAAAGTTTAAAAACTTGGCATCCAGCTGCAAGGTCATTCAGTGCTAATCAAGGTGGCCAATGGCAACACTCACATTTGCCTCAAGCAGGCAAGAGTTCTTCTTCCCACCCTGGACATCATTCCACAGGGATATATATAAACCCCACTTGCCAAGTTTCCAACAGAGTTCCCAACCTCTGAAGATGCCTGCCATTTATAACACATAACAATCTAATAAATATAAATAATTATTATGTTAAAAATAATAACGTAATAAATAATAATTGTAAATAGAATAATAAATATAATAAAATATAATAAGAATAGTAATAATTCCAAAGCTGAGAAGGAAAGGGGGGCGAGTCAGTTTCCAACAGACCTCCCAATCTCTGAGGATGCTTGCCACTGATGTGGGTGAAACGTCAGGAGAGAATGCTGCTGGAACATTTTGAGCCTTCCAGGCGAAGCAGAGGCTTCAAAGGGCAGAGAGAAGAGCATGGAGTGGGGCAACAGCAGCAGCGAGGTCTTCCCCCCTTCTCCTCCAGGGTCTTCCTCCTCTCCGTTTGGAGATCCCCAAATGGAAAGGAGGAAGAAGAGCCCAGAGGAGAAGGAGATGGCCAAGCCTCGCTGCTGCTGCTGCCCCACACTCCTCTTCTCGCGAGAAGAGGGGCGAGAAGAGAGCAGCAACAGCAGCAACAGCAGCAACAGCAGCAACAGCAGCAACAGCAGCAACAGCAGCGAGGTCTTCCCCCCTTCTCCTCCAGGGTTTTCTTCCTCCTCCTCCTCCTCTCCATTTGGAGGTGTCTAAACGGAGAGGAGAAGGAAGAAGCGCCCAGAGGAGAAGGAGATGGCCAAGCCTCGCTGCTGCCCCACACTCCTCTCGCCGCTCTACGAGGTGCACGGAGCATGAGGGGAGGGAAAGGCGTGCACCTTTCTCTTCTCCCTCGCACGCCTTTCCTGCCTCTGCCGCCAGGAAAGGCACATGCGGGGCGAGAGGGGAAGAGCAGAGGCGCGCGCCTTTCCCTTCCCTCTTGCTCCATGTGCAGCTTTTCTGCCTCCTCCTGCCGTTGTCCCCGCCACCGCGCGTGGGACGAGGCCCAATTGGAGGAGCATTTAAGGAGGCGCATGACGCCCCTCGGAAAAACAAAGTGTTCCGCGGTCGCTTACTTCGAGTAATGGAAAAGCCGGCCCTGCTTAGAACCACACAGCCTGTTCAGAAGTCTCCTCCATTTGTTCAGCAGCATTTGTTCCCAAGTGTGGAATATATCTGAAAGTCAAGCTCTATAAGGAAAAGCTTGAGAAGCTAAGTATGTTTAGCTTAGCGAACAGAAGGTTAAGAGGGGATGTGATAACTAACTATATTTAAATATTTGAAAGGATGTCATATTGAGGAGGGAGAAATCTAGTTTTCTGCTGCTCCAGACACTAAGACAAGGAGCAATAGATTGAAATTACAGGGAGGAGGGAGTTTCTACTTAAACATTAGGAAAAAACTTTATGATGGTATGTGCTGATGATCAGTGGAATATGCTGCCTCATAGTATAGCAGAATTTTTTAAAGAGAGGCTGGATGGTCATCTGTTGGAAGAGTTTTAATTGTGTGTTCCTGCATGACAGAGGACTAGACTAGAAGGCCCTTGTGGTCTCTTCAAGCTCTGATTCTTTTGGTCCACAGGAAAAAAATGCATGCAGTTTCCATTTCTCCTAAGAGCTCAACTACAATAGTTCAGATTTCTAATGGGAAACTCCTGAACCACCTCAACTCTACAGGAATTGAGTGTCCAGTTTTGCCTGATCCTTTTTGGAGCAGAGGAGAGCTCGACTCCAGTCAGCCTAAACTTGGGAGGGGCTTGAGCTTCTCCTGTCCTGAGATCAATGATAATGCTAATATCAAGTGATTCTGAGAATTTAGTACTAAAACTTGTTACTAATTATTGCCAGCTATTTCGTATATATATATCTGTTCCAACACTTTCACATAAAAGCATAATTTTACGGTTCCCATAATGAACTACTTCAGTGTAACGAAAGATTACACCTACGTAGTATATTATGGAAAGGTAACAGAGGTACATTGTTCGCATATGCATATTCAAATGTGTGTTGTTCCACTGTAGACCTAAAATGGCTGTATTGCAGAATGTTGTTGCCTGGTGACCAAGAGTGCATCTCCTACACCACTGAGAAAAACAGATTCACTCCTATTGCTCTCTAGAAGACTGGGCTGATAAAATAAATCCATTATAGATCTACAAGCCAAAATTTTCCCTTTCTCTGCATGCTGTTTAGATTGAGTATGGCCCTGTAATCTTGAGCTCTTCAGCATGCGGGCAACAGCACAACGAGATGAAATATTTGACCCAGCCTTTTAATAAACAGGCAAGAATACTGCTACTGTAAGCCTGAAAGTTATCTTTGCTTCAGTGAAGTCTATGTTGCTTGTCTAGCCTATTCTGGAGCAAACTCCCACCTGCTATCAGTCTCTCTTTCGTTCATTAAAATCAAGTAGTTAATTAGCCTCAGCCTGTCCTCTCCCCTTCTCTCTTTTCCTTTAATGCAGCAGTAATGATGTCTAATTACCAGCAGCAGTGGATTACAGAACCTTCAGGAGCAAATCTCTGGCTGACAGCAAAGCTAAGCAACAAAGCTTTAAAAGCTTCAAGGGGAGAATGATTCTGGACAATAAGGACATTTTGCGCGCGCGCGCACACACACACACCCCTCCACACCAGTTAAAGAAATGTCTTTGGACTTAACATTGTTGTTTTATTATCACATTAGCCCCATGTGTCTGCCCGCACTTGGCAGAATGATACAAAGTGATTGATTTTACATCAAAATATATTTTACTTGAAGTGACTTTTCATTGGGTATGAAAAGTTTTTGGTTATAAAGGGTTGAGCACTGAAATAACTGTCAACAATATTAGGGGTGGCACATGCAGCAGTCAAACAGCACTGTTTAACAGGGATCATCATAAGTTATTAAACTCTTAGGTGGCTACTGTACGTTTCTGCAGATGAATGAGATGCTGAGTTGCTAAGAAACAGGCTAAAGTATCTGTCCATGGTACCAGTGAGTACAGCTGAATGTAATGACATGCAGTCTATTTTAATTTCAAGGTAACATTTAAAGTTCCTTCAAAGCCCGCTGTTGGCAAGGCCAAGCAGAAGATGGGCAACAGGAAGTAAGATCCCCAGGAGCCCAATCTCTGCAGGGCTTAGACAGCAGGAGGAAAGACATTACACTGTGGGTTTTGTTATCTCAGCAGACCAGAAAGTTCATATAAAACCTGTTGCTAAGTTTGGGGGTAGATAGAACCCTATATCTTGCCACAGACAAGTCCACAGTCCCCAAGCATTTCTTTCAGAGCAGTAGTTCTCAAACTTCTGAATGCTACAACCCCTTAATACAGTTCCTCATGTTGGGATGACCCCCAACCATAAAATTATGTTCATTGCTACTCCTTAACTGTAATTTTGCTACTGTTATGAATTGTAATGTAAATATCTGATATGCAGGATGTATTTTCATTCACTGAACCAAATAGGGCACAAATACCTGATATACCCAAATTTGAATGCTGATGGGGTTGGGGGCAGGAAATTGATTTTGTCATTTGGGAGTTGTAGTTGCTTTGATTGATAGTTAACCTACAATCAAACAGCATTCTGAACTCCACCAACAATGGAATTGAACCAAACTTGGCACACAGAACTCCCATGACCAACAGAAAATACTGGAATGGTTTGATGGGCATTGACCTAGAGTTTTGGAATTGTAGTTCACCTACATCCAGAGAGCACTGTGAAACAATGATGGATCTGGACCAAGCTTGGCACAAATACTCAATATGGCCAAATGTGAACACTGGTGGACTTTGGGGAAAATAGACCTTGACATTTGGGGATTGTAGTTGCTGGGATTTATAGTTCACCTATAATCAAAGAGCATTCTGAACCCCACCGATGATATAATTTGGCCAAACTTCCCAGAGAACCCCATGACCAACAGAAAATACTGTGTTTTCTGATGGTCTTTGGTAGCCCCTCTGACACTCCCTCATGACACCCCCCCCCCCAGGGTCTCAACCCCCAGGTTGAGATACACTGTTTTAGAGGGACCTAAACCATGGGCTTCTATATAGCTGCTGAGTCTGGCTAAATTGAATGGGACTCTCTTTTTGCCCTCCCTCCTTGAATATTGATTAGGATTCAAACCAAAGTTTGGATGTTATTCTTAAACAATTGTTGAATCTTTCAGTTGCATCATGAATTTTGATATGTTTGTGGCACAGTATGCAATGCTATTTTACAGATTTAAGAGACAAAGCATTTACATACAGAACCTTGGATCCACATTTAGGTAGCTATATTTGAAACAAACCACCAGAAATCAGTGCAACTCAAATTAGTCATGACTAGTTGAAACAGCTGATTTAGCAAATCTGCTCTAAGTATGGCAAGCCCTCAACACAAGCTGAAATCTTATCATTGATCCCAAATAAAGTAGACCCATTGAATCAATGGGAACTACTTACACATTAACTCGCAATTTAACAAACAATTTATTGAATCTACTCTACTTTGGAATAACCAACAGGATTCAGACCTGTACTTCTTCAAGAAGCATTATACAAAGCCAAAGAGCAATACTTGTTAGGCAACATACAATGCACAGTTATATACAATCACATGCCTATTTGAATTGGATTGCAGACATTGAAAACATTTTGTTGTTGAAGGCTTTCGTGGCTAGAATCACTAGGTTGCTGTGAGTTTTCTAGGCTGTATGGCCATGTTCTAGAAGCACTCTCTCCTGACATTTCACCGATATCTATGGCAGGCATCCTCAGAGGTTGAGGGGTCTGTTAGAAACTAGGCAAGTGAGGTTTTTTTAAAAAAACTCTAAAATCAAGACAGTAAAAAAGCAGGGGGGGTTCCAGAAAAGAATCAATCAGGGACAGCTAAGACTTCCAAAAAAAGGATTCCCCCAGGCAGCAATCAGCCAGGCTTTGAATCTGCAAGGCCATTAAATGCTAATCAAGGTGGCCAAAGCCAACATTCACACTTGCCTCAAGCAGACAAGAGTTCTTTCTCCTGCCCTGGACATTCCACAAATATACAAGCCTCGCTTGCCTAGTTTCCAACAGATCCCTCAATCTCTGAGGATGCCTGCCATAGATGTGGGTGAAATGTCAGGAGAGAATGCTTCTGGAACATGGCCATACAATCCAGAAAACTCACAGCAACCCATTGAAAACATTGTAAGAATATATGGCAATAGAATAAGAAATCTGATAAACATTTAACTGATTATGTTATGAAAATGGTCCTGATTAATCTTAGAGTCCTGCTTTTTCTAAGATTTTGAATATAAATCAATGTACACTTATCAGTTTTTTAAAAGGCTTACTGAACTCTGAGAAACAGGTTGCAACCAATGTATACAGGTAAGATTTTTTTAAAATCAGGTATAAAAAGGCATGCTGTGCTTGTAGTCTTTCTTCAAAGAGAAACCTCTCCAGTAAGTATAACAAGAGAAAGGCTAATCATAGAAAAGTAGTGGAATCATTGCAACAAAAGAATGGGATATGCAGCCCTTTCAGATATGGCTTAAATCATAGAGTTGGAAAAGACCTTGTGAGCCATCCAGTCCAACCCCCTACCAAGAAGCAGGAAAGTCACAATCAAAGAACCCCCGACAGATTGCCATCCAGCCTCTGTTGAAAAGCCTCCAAAGAAGGAGCCTCCACCACACTCCAGGGCAGAGAGTTCCACTGCTGAGCTGCTCTCACAGCCAGAAAATTCTTCCTCATGTTCAGGTGGAATCTCCTTTCCTGCAATTTGAAGCCATTGTTCCGCATCCTAGTCTCCAGGGCATAAGAAAACAAGCTTGCTCCCTCCTCCCTATGACTTCCCCTCACATCTTGATACATGGCCATCCTGTCTCCTCTCTGCTTTCTCTTCTGCAGGCTAAATATACTCAGTTCTTTAAGCTGCTCCTCATAGGACTTGTTCTCCAAACCCTTGATAATTTTAGTCACCCTCCTCTGGGCACATTCCAGCTTGTCAATATCTCTCTTCAATTGCGGTGCCTAGAATTGGACACAGTATTATTCCAGATATGGTCTGACCAAGGCAGACTAGGGGGGTAGCATGATTTCCTTGGATCTAGACCCTAGACTCCTATTTATGCATATAGAATCAGTGATTGCAAACATATATAACTTTTAACAATTCAGGAGACCACTTTATCTCATAAAAGAACCTAGCTTTTTCTTAAGCTGCCATGGAAATGCATCACTTTTCATGATCAGATGTTTACCTGTAGCTCTGACCGTACAGTAGAAAGAAAGCCACTATAACAGATGGAGAAGGCTGCCCACAAATCATTAAAACTTCTCTAGTCAATAGAGAAAAGTGAATGAAAAAATACAAAATATCTGGGAAACCATGACTTGAACCATGAATGAATATTGTGGTCACAAAGTTTTGTAGTTGGTGTAACTTATAAGAGAAGTACATAGTTTTTCACAGAAGCAATGGTTACTTAGTAGGTGAAGGTAAAGGTTTTCCCCTGACATTAAGTCTAGTCACGTCCAACTCTAGGGGTTGGTGCTCATCTCCATTTCTAAGCTGAAGAGCCAGCTTTGTCCATAGATGCCTCCAAGGTCATATGGCCAGCATGACTGCATGGAGAACCGTTACCTTCCTGCAAAGGCAGTACCTATTGATCTAATCACATTTGCATGTTTTTGAACTGCTAGATTGGCAGAAGCTGGGTCTAATGGTGGGAGCTCACCTCACATCCCAGATTCAAACTGCTAGGTTGCTAGGATTTTACTTAGTAGCATACCCTCAATCTACAAAAACTTTTTTGATCATATCATGTTTCAGTCAGAAGTTGAAGTCTTCACAGCAACATACACAAAATAAACAACACTTAGAAGCATTCTCCTTTGCAACCCAATCTCACCGTTTAAACCAACGATCACATTATATTGTGCCAATATAGACACCTGCTTTCTTTCCATATCAGCAGATGAATGCATTTCACTGCTGAGTCAATATACGAAACAGAATCTAGCATTTCTTCTTTCAAAAACATGCATTCCGTCCAAACTTAACACTCCTGTTAAAAAACCTCCTTTTACTGTGTACCTGAAAGCTGTTTTCCAAGCTGGACCTGACTGCTCCACCACAACAATGTGTTCCATGGAGCCAAAAAGCCAAAGGGGTGGTTCTGAACGCACAAATGTCCCCAACCCACAGGCAAAGGGAAAGCGAACCTACTTGGAATCAACAGTTCCCACCTTGAAAGCCAGGCAGTCCTTTCCACCAGCCCCACCATCCAGTTCGCAGCACTTCTGCTGCCAGGTCTGGAGCTGGCTTCTCAGCCTCTGGAAAGCTCCCAGACTTCTCCTCCTCCTCCTCCTCCTGCCTCCACGGAGAGACTGGAGCCAGCGAGGAGGGCCGCGAGAGAGAGAGAGACCCCTTCCCCCCTCTTCCCAGCCAGCCAGTCACCCTTGGCCATGTGCAGAAGCCCGGGGCTCTTTTGTTGCTTCCCTCCCCTGCCCTCTGCTTCCTTCCTTCTTTGCTTGCTTGCTTGCAGCCAGCCAGGCAGGCAGGCAGGCTGGTCCCGCGCCGCTCCCGGGGACGTGGGCAAACAATAAAGAGGAGAGGAGGTCGAGGGAGAAAGAGAGCGAGAGAAGGGAAGCAGCAGGAGGAGAGCAGCCTCAGCCCAGATCCGGGGAGAAAGCCCCCAATTGACGACCTGCCGGCTTTGTGCCAATAAGGATCTCCTTCGCTCCATCGATCGACCAGGGTCTGGGATGGGGAGGAGGAGGCACCGCGATGGCTCCCCTCCCAAGAGACAGGAGAGAGAGAGAAAGAGAGAGAGGGAGGGAGATGCTTGGCTTCTCACAAAAGGGACAAGGGGCAAAGGGACGGGGACGAGGCAGTCTCAAAGGGCCACGGAGGCACATCCCCTTTCCCCCCTGGGTTGGAGAAGGCTCACAAAGCCCTGAGCAGTAGGGAAGGTGCCAGGCAAACACAACATATGGGGGTGGGAGGGGGGAGGGAGCGAGAGCGAGCCAGAGGAGCCGGAGCCAACTCCAAGCTGGGGGGGGGGGGGGGGAGTGTGAGAGAGAGCAGCTCCCTGGCGGCGCCTCTGCTGGCTCCCTCTTCCAGTGTGGACACCCATATCTCCCGGGGCAGAGGAGCCCTCGACTCACCGTGGTCTTGACTGGCACGTAGAGCACCTGCTTCCCTCCTCCTCCTCCTCCTATTCCGACCCCAGCGCCGACATCGTCCGGACTGCTCAGCTGGAAGCCTTTGGATTTGACCCAGAATTTAAATTTGGCGTTGTCCGTGGAGCTGCCTTCGGCGCCGTTGAGGAGCTGGACGATGCGCTCGTATTTCTTGCGCGTCACCGTCTTGGTTTTGCCCGAGTCCCCGTAAGTCCGGAGGCACCAGTCCTGGAACTGGCGGTACATGTCCCGGTCCCCGGCCTCCATCATCACCACCCCCGCAGAGAGACGGGAAGCGGAGGGGCAAGGGAAAGAGAGAGAGAGAGAGAGGAGGGCTACAGCCGGGGGCCGGGCTCTCCGCCCTCCCCTTCGAGGGGCACCTGTTCCGCCCGGGAGGAGCGGGGAGGAGGGCTCCTCGGCCCCCGGGGTCCCAGGACGAGGAGGGGAAGGGGGAGGGGGTCCCGCCGCGAGCAGAGCCGGGAGGGGCCTCTCGAGGAGGGGGCGTCCCCTTCTTCTCCTCCTTCTCCTTCCTCTCCTCCTTCGGCCCCTTCTTCTCGGTCCCGACGCGGGGCTGGGCAGTCAGTCCGAGAGGGGCTCCCCGGCAGCCTCTTCCGCCCAACTCCTCGCCTTCCTCGCCGACGAAGCGGGTCCTGCCTCCGGTCCGTGCTTTTTGTCCCTTCCCCGCCGCGACCTCCCTCGGCGCCTCTCCGCCAAGCGCGAGCCCTCCTCCTTCTTCCTTGGCTTCTCGGAGGCAGAAGAAAGGAGGAGCGGGGACGGGGAAATATCATGGAGTCGGCTCCGTCTTCTTCCTCGGGCATCCGCTTCAGCCTGGATGGTGCAGGTTGGGGAAGGAGGCGGGCGGGTGAGGCGGGCGGGGGGGGGGCGAGGGAGAGGAGAGGAGAGCAAAGCCCACCCTCCGCCCCAGCAGCAGCCAACCCCGGGCCGCCTTCCTGTGTCTGTCCTGGAAGACCCCGCGCTGGCTTCTCCCTCCAGCGGCCTCGCTCGCTCTGCCCCCCTTTCTCTCTCTCTCTCCCTCTCTCTCTCTGTGCAGGATGGAGAGAAACGCTGAAGGGCAAATTGGCCTCTCTCTCTCTCTCTCTGTCTCTGCCCCCCTCCCTCCCTCCCTCCCCTCCGCCCTTTTATTCCAACCTAAGTCCTCTCTTTGGGTGGGATAGAAAGTTCTTCTCTGGCGAAGGAATCTCAGCAGGTCGTTTCAATCCTGCCAGTTATGGGAGGCTTTACTAATGGGAGGTCGGTCGTCTTGCCTTTATTGGGAAAAAGTATCAGAAGCTTCTTTCGAATTGGGACTGAGGGAGAGAGGGAAAGGTAGCGGGGGGCAAAAAGGAGGAGAACCCGGCCTTCGAGGAACTTTGGCGTCCGGAGGCTGCGAGGGAACCGCGCCGCTCTTGGCCCCCGTTTCCCTCCTCTCAGGACTGGGTTTTGGCGGTGCCTCTGCCCCTCCTCGGGTTCTTCTTCTGCCCGGGAAGCCCCAACCCTCTCCCTCTCGACGCCCCTTGGAGCTGGCAGAGGCAGGGGCTGCTCCATGCGACGCCTACTCGCAGCCGAGGCAAGGGAGTCCCTCCGCGCCGCTCCTGCCGCCACCGCCTCCTCCTCCCCGCAGCAGCCGCCGCCGCCTTCCCAGCCCAGACGCACTCCCACACCGTCTGGCCCGGCGCGCCGCCTCGCTCATGGCTCGCGGTCCCCTCCTGGGTCCGGGATGGCTCTCCTCAGGCGGGCCAATCCCCGCCCCCGCCCTGCCTGCCCCTCCGGCCCCGCCCCCTTCCCTCCATCCCTGAGGGAAAGGGCACCTGGCGCGCCTCCCGCCCCCGTCCCAGGCTGGCCCTTGCCAGGGCCACGGGGTCCCGCCTCCTCCGCCTCTCCTCCCCCCGCCCTTTCGGCTCTTTCTCTCGCTCTCTCTCCTTCCCTCCCCCGCTCTCTGCTCAGTGGCTCCAACTGGAAGGTCTCGCCGCCGCGCAGGAACCGGGACTGACAGCCCCGCGCCAGCCCAGCTCCTCGCTCTCTCTCTCTCTCTCTCTCTCTCTCTCAATCCCTCGCCTTTTCCCCCTCCCTCCCCCTCCCACTCCTCTGATTGGCCAGCGGGACAAAAGTTTCTGTGGAGACGGAGGCTGAGCCGGCGACGTGACGGGCAGAATTGTCCCATTTAGGGATGCCGGGCCGTGCGCAGGCGGGCAGAGCTGCGGGGGCAAGAGCGAGGGGCGAGGGGGCGGAAGAGGGGCAGTGAAGGAAGGGAGGGAGGGGGAGGGAGGGAGGCATCTCCCCGTCCTCCCGAGACAGCCAGGTGGGGGGAAGGGGGAGGGGCTGCCAGGGGAGCGTTTCCATGGAGACTTCTCCTGGTCTAGCCTAGGCGCTCTCTTTCTCTCCCCCCCCCCGCCGCCCTCCACCTCCTCCTCCTTCTCCCCCTCCCCTCGGATCAGCTGACACCTCATTAGCTTAGGACCTAATTATTGCTTATCGGAGCAACAAATGAGCGGGCGGGGAGGGCGCGTGGGCAGCCCGGCGGGTGGGGGGAGGAGTCCCGAGCGGATTCTCCTCAACTTGACGCCGGGGGCCGCCCCGGAGCAGCAACCCACCCTCTCTCCCTGCCTCCCTCCGTGTGGACAGCTCCTCCATTCCGGACTGGTGGAGCGGTCGCCCTGGGCGCCTACTTGGAGGGGAGCCGGCCACGCCTCTGAAGCAGGAGCCCTTGGGAGGCCAGGGCTCCCTCACCACCTCAGAGGGCAGGGCCTCTGCCTGGCTTTGCAGAACCAACCTGGGACGCTTTTCCGTCTCCTTGCCAATTGACTTGCCAGTTGCAACATCCACACCTGACTCAAGCAGACAAGAGTTCTTTCTCCCACCCTGGACAATCCAGAGATATGTAAACCTCACTTTCCAACAGACCTCACAACCTCTGAGAATACCTGCCATAGATGTGGGCAAAACGTCAGAAGAGAATGCTTCCTGGACATGGCCATAGAGCCCGGAAAACTCACAACAACCCAATGATTCTGGCCATAAAAGTCTTCGACAATACACTAATCAGGGTGGCCAATTGCAATATTTACGCTTAGCTCAAGCAGACAAAAGTTATTTCTCCCACACTGGACATTTCCCAAATATATAACGCTCACTTGCCTCGTTTTCAACAGACCTCACAACCTCTGAGGATGCCTGTCATAGATGTGGGCAAAACGTCAGGAGAGAATGCTTCTGGGACATAGTCATACAGCCCAGAAAACTCACAGCAAGCCAGTGATTTCCACCATGAAAGCCTTCAACAACACATTATTTCCCTTCTGTTGCCTTCTGATCCCCTTCACACCCACCCTGTCCCTGGGAGCCCCTCTAGCATGGCTTTTGGGAGAAGAGCACTGTGCTTTCTCCTTTGAGGGCCTCTTCCAAAAAGGGAGACTCTGGAGGTGGGCAGTGGGGCAGTTCAGAAAATAGGTCCCTAGCTGGACCAGAAGGGCCCTTAGGATTGAAATCCCAGGCCTGAAAAAGGAAGCAAACTTCCCATTGATCCCAAAATAAAAGCAATATACAGGGTTAGTCAAAATGTATAGGCCAATAAGCCATTCAATTGAATGGCTTATTGGCCTATGCATTTTGACTAACCCTGTATGTTCTTCCCAGAAAATGACTAAGAAGTAAATTTGTTTGGGTTCAGTGGCACTTAAATCCAAGGGAAACTTGCCCAAGAAAGTAACTTTATAGTTTCCTGAGGGGAGAACGTGGGGTAACAAAGCAAGAACATCAAGTGGGGGAAAATAGCCAAAGATATTGAAATGTAAGGTTATGACATCTTTCACTGAATGTACACATGTGGAATGTAGTTATTTCTTCTGATTTGCCTACTTCTTTTGGGTAAGTTCATGACTGAAGTCAGGAGTTCACTCCTTTGAGGGAAATGTGTCGCTGTCCATAGTGCTTAGCTCTGCACTGAAAGACTGGCAGATTTTGTGTGTGTCAGAAGCAGCTTGAGAAACTGCAAGTCACTTCTGGTGTGAGAGAATTGGCTGTCTGCAAGGACGTTGCCCAGGGGACCCCCAGATGTTTTACCATTCTGTGGGAGGTTTCTCTCTTGTCCCCGCATGGGAAGCTGGAGCTGACAGATGGGACTTCACCTCATCTCATGTATTTGAACCACCCACCTTCAAGTCAGCAGTCCAGCCGGCACAAGGGTTTAACCCAGTGGTTCTCAACCTGTGGGTCACCAGGTGTTTTCACCTACAACTCCCAAAAATCCCAGCCAATATACCAGCTGTTATGATTTTGGGGAGTTGAAGGCCAAAACATCTGGGGAGCACAAGTTGAGAATCACTAGTTTAACCCATTGCGCCACAGCAGATATCTTTTACGCAGTTAGGTGGGAATGTGTTGGACCACTGGGTGAGAGGATGGAGTTTTGGTTCAAGTGCATGTGTAACCTGTCTATTTTAGCTTATAACTAATAAAGGTTTGTCAGTGATAAATGGCATACCTGACCATTGTGTTTGTGTGAACACACAAACACAATACAGACACATACATACAGACATATTCAAAATCCCACATTTTGTTAAATATTTTTAACCTATCCTTTAAAAAAGTTTCTAATTTTTTTAAAAAAATGTGAAAGGAATCAAATAAAAACACAATAAAACATTAACAAAAATAAAGTGAGCATAAGAGGGCAGCATAAAACCAGACAAAGAAGTGAAAACATACAATTAATGCAAGGAAATGGAAATGACATATTTTGTCCCATGACAAAATGACATCAAGATAAGGGCATTCCTCTACTAAGGTGGCACAATAACTGTAGTTCTTAAGCTTTGTTAGGGTCACAGACCCCTTTGGCAACAATAGACGATAATGGAACTACTCCCCAGAAAAATATACATAAACATAGGTACACAAGGTTTTATTTTATTGCACTGGAAATGGATTTCCTTTACATAGATGTAATCTATCATTTTAAAAATATAATAACTCATAAAAAAACTAAAGTTTAGATTTTAAAATCGCTTTTTATGGGGAAATTCAAAAAATTGGAAAAGAAATAAAATTTGAAATATCATTTCTGTAGCCATGTTATGAGCCCCTGGTTAACATAGGAAAGGTCCACCTTTTACTCTGGTCAGGGGCAGCTCAACCCATTACGCAAAGTAAACATTCGCAGTATAGTTGATTTTGCCCAGGGGCGCTCTTGAGGCGCTCTTGGGGGAAAATAGACCTTGACATATGCAAGTTGTAGTTACTGGGATGTATAGTTCACCTAAAATCAAAGAGCATTCTGAACTCCACCAATGATGGAATTGAACCAAATATAGCACACAGAACTCCCACGATGAATAGAAAATATATATCAATGATTGGGGGGGGGGGGCAAAATACTGTTTGCTTACCATTGAAAATTACCTAGGGCCGCCTCTGACTCTGGTGGTACTGGACCTGAAAAGGGGACCTTTGAAAAATATCTTAGAGAAACAATGGTTTTATGTCAATGATGGAGCCTCTGGTGGTGCAATGGGCTAAATCCTTGTGCCAGCACGACTGCTGACTGATAGGTCAGTGGTTCGAATCCAGGGACAGCAGGTTGATGTCCCTCTGTCAGCTCCAGCTCCCCATGCAGGGAAATGAGAGAAGGATGGTAAAGCATCAAACATCTGGGCATCCCTTGGGCAACATCCTTGCAGGCATCCAATTATCTCACACCAGAAGTGACTTGCAGTTTCTCAAGTCGCTCCTGACACAAAAAATAAATGTCAATGATGAACTTTTCTGACAATGTTGGTGGACTTTTCCTTTTATCACTAACCTGTAAAAAAGACTTTTTAGAAAATTGCCAGAATATTCTTCAGTTCACTGCCATCAACATTAGCATAGGGCCCACAGTGTGGTTCCCAATCCTTGGTCATCTAGGTGTTTGGGGTATTTTAACTTCCAGAAGTCCAAATGAGCTTGGCCAGCCATCAAAAATACTTGGAGCCAAAGCCTCAAGCACCAGGAGGACCAAAGTTTGGGAACAACAACAACAATTTTATTTATAGACTGCCCTCTCTCCCCAAGGGGACTCAGGTTGGTTTACACACAAAGAAGGCAAATATTCAATGTCTGAACTCAAATACAAATATTTTAAAACAAACAGAATAATACAAAAATAACAATAAACTTGTGACAAAAGAGAAATTAACACAAAAATGAGGACCAAATACAAATAATTGAATAAACCTAATTATACTAATAACAGCAATTAACCATTTAAACATAAAGCCTAGAAAAGGCAATTAAAATACATTAAAATGACAATCAAGGTTCTTCTGTATATATTTCAGATATCAATATTAATGTCAAAATACATAGTATGATTTTACATAGGATTTATGCTACATTAGAACAGTAAAGACAAATAAACATTAAATATTAAATAACCAGAAACATAAAATAATGTGTAAATACTAAACTAATCTCGGACTCTGCTATTGCAACACATCCAATGAAGTGGTTTAAAACCAGTATAAAAAAGATTAGAACTAAGTACATTCCAGTCTACTTGGAATACATGAAGCTCATTTCAAAAGCGTGTTTAAGAACTGGTCTAAGAATCCAGAATGTGCCCTAGAGCCACAACTAGTTCAATGTTCCATATTTAAACTGACCTGAAATTTCCCAGAATACATTTTTTCCCCTGAGGAAGTTTGTGGATTTTTCTTTTTATAATATTCTAAGGAAAAAGAAGGCTACTTTGCAGAATCTTGCCAGAATATTTTCTATCTAGCGTCCATTGTGACTACTTCAATGTCCTGGAGTTGCATAAAGTGTGCATTATTGCAGAGGATGCCAGGCTTTGAGTCTACTGCCACTGCTAATGGTGAGCTCCACTCACAAGTCCTACAGTTCAATTGCCAGTATGCTTTGGCAGAGGAGACCAAAAGGAGATTTGGGGACAAGGCCAATTCTAGAAAGAATTTGCAATTTTTAATTTGAGATTCAGTGCAACATGCATGCTGCCATAACCACACTGTAAACTACCACTGTAGATTGCTTGAAACCAAGATTGGTGCAAAAGATGATATCATACCTTCCACAAAGAATGTATGAGCAGAAGCAAATTATACAGAAGTACATTAGCATCAACACCAGCTTTATAAAACCTTTCTAGGATAATTCAAGGTTTTCTCTAGAATGAAAACCAATGACTATTTTCAACTTTACATTGTAATCCCCAAAACCAATCAAGAATGTCGTTTTGGACATCTTAATAGCCAGCTAGTACAACTCAGAACAACACAAACAGTGGCCCAGCAAGAAAGAGAAATGTACAGTGGATATCCTATAGTTGTTGAACAATAGAGATTTGTCTATACATGTGCAATTATGGCATATTTAAATCTCTGTGGTCATTCTGCATTCTGATATGTATTGTGAAAGGCTTTCGTGGCTGGAATCACTGGGTTGTTGTAGGTTTTTTGGGCTGTATGGCCATGTTCTAGAAGCATTCTGATATTCTAATATTTTATATTTTTGTGTAACTATTATATTATCCTATTGTTTCAATTATTCCATCAGTTTCCTAAGTTCAGGTATTATGATGATCCTTATGTAACTGAAACAACCATATGTACATTAGATAGATCTGTTGTCAATCTTTGTGCAACCTTAGGATTGTCAGAAAGATAAAAGGGGGGGGGGGACTTTGGACGAAATGCCCAAGGAGACCGCTCAAATCCACTACTGTAGAGGAAGTCATTTCCTGTTTCATGCTATTCTTAAATACCCCCACAGAAAACAGTGGAGAAATCTAAATTTCGGGTGCTAGGAACTATACTCTTGGCACCATAGAGTTTGGTGTAAATTGTTTTGCAGGGCTTTGTCTAGTCTTCAATGCTATTAAATATGTGCATTATCTGTAGATAGATAAACATGAGTTGTATAGTTCTTTATTACCTTACACCAAGGATTGCTTGAATTCAATAATGGGCTGGATGTGGATGAGAAAAAACTGAAGAGTAATTCTAGTCAAGTCAGACATGTTGTTGCTTACTAGAAAATATGCCTCTATGTTTCAATCCAGCAGTTCAGATCATAGTTGCTTTTTGCACTTAATACCAGTTTTATAGGTTGGAAAGACTTCTTGATCTCCCACTGCCCTTGCCTCTTAAGCTAGTGTTGATGGCAAAGAACACATATTACATCACAATTGCAGCTGTAACCATGCCTACATCAGTCTGAATTGGCATCAGTTATATGTTCCTGCAGTGTGTTCTGTGTAGGGCTTCCCCGATGCACACCCAGAAGCTTCCAGTTTTGCAAAATATGACATGCTGTATTGTGATCATATCACTCCAGTACTGAATTTTTTTACTGGTTTTCAATTAGTGTTTTACACACTCATTCAAGGTATTGGTTTTAACCTTTTAATTTCTAAATGGCTTAGATCCTAGCTATATGATACACTCTGTATTTCGGCATGAACCTGGGTGGTTAGAAATATTAGCCTCAATTATTCTTTGAACACACTCTAGTTTGTGAGGCAAAAAGAAAAATGCTTTCTCCAGTGTCATTCTCAAACTGGAATGCATCTCGGGATTTGAATGACTTGAAGACATACAAAATGCACATTTCTTTAATGGTTAATACCAGAAACATGGCGGATGCAGTAATTTTTCAGTTTTGGGGTACCCATGGGAAATGTTAGAAAAATCTAACAAAACCTTAATTATTGCCTGCCAATGTTAATTACACTATGTAACATGATTTTTCTTCCCGGGTTATAAATGTCATTTCCTAATTGGTCCTGTCATAAAAAAACATGGGAAAATGGGAAAACCTTTATTTTTGTGGGTCATTCTGCAGCACATTTTGCTATAGTTTCTCAATTAATATCTCATAGAATCTCAACCAATTCAACCTAGTGAGGCATTGGGTTAAATTCCTGTGCTGGCAGGACTGCTAACAAAAAGGTTGGCGGTTTGAATCCAGGGAGCGGAGTGAGCTCCCATCTGTCAGCTCCAGCTTCTCATGTGAGGACATGAGAGAAGCCTCCCACAGGATAGTAAAACATCCAAGCATCCCCTGAGCAACATCCTTGCAGACAGCTAATTATCTCACACCAGAAGCTACTTGCAGTTTCTCAAGTCACTACTGACACACACAAAAACCAATTCAATCTAGTTCTGGCAGCCACAATAACTAAGTTTCTGTAGTACAACAACTGCTTTCTAAGTAAGTACCATATAATTAAAAAAAATAACACTTTCAAACTAGGAACATTTTTTTCCAAATTTTGTAAAATTTATCATATAGTAACTTCATGTGCCTCAGTGATCAATAAATGTAGCTTTAGTCCTTTGGAAGGCTGCTAATCATTTTAGCCACTTAGTCTTGCAGTTATGAAAGGACTGTGCTTTAATGAATGTGAATTCTAGTGAAATGACTGGTTTCTGATTTGAATAAATGGGTTTCACATAACTGGTGGTTCATCCATTGATTTTTTGGGCCTCCTGTAGTTGAAGTTAATATTGGGATTTATATCTAAATGTTTGCAAGGGCAGGCCCTGTCTTAATATACAATTATCAATATTTTATTTACTTCTTTTACTAGAAAGAAAGCAGAGACTCCAAAGTATGTGTTTGCTGTATTCCCAAGAAACATTCAAGAAGGGTGAATATTTTGACTAACAATTAATGATCCAAGGCAGTAGTGTGCAGTGCACTATAGCAGTTCCTTATTTTAGCTAGACATAGAAATATCTTATATATCAGTCATCATTGTTGGTCTTTTTTTCTTGGTCTGTGCCTTAATGATCTGAAGCTAAATACCAAATTATAATGGGCGCACATACACACACAGGCTGTCTTGACTTTTGTTTTTGTAACTGATTACCCCCAGAATACATAATGTACAGTGCTGGAACAAAATTGGACTTTGTAACCTGATTGTAAAGTACTTTATGGGATCATGCCCAAATCTCTCAGAAATTTTCAGTATCGGATAGGAACAATGGATATGTATTAGGGATGGATTTCTTAGCTTCTCTATGTTTAACCTATTATTCTTTCTTCCCAATATATTTTTATTTGAATAAAGAGGCAATAAAAGTATGTAATGAAATAAACAAGACACCAGCATGTTGTAAATATATTTAACAATGCAAATCAAAATCACTCTACACTCATGATAAATTGGTGAGAAGCATTCAATTAAAAATATATATATAACTAACGTTTTAAAGTCTCAAAAACTATGCAAGAAATAGAAACTAACTGTGGTTATATAATATGGGCATGTGTTGTGGTAGAGCCTGTAAGTAACGTTGCAAGTGGTAGTATGGGTGTCAGTAGGGGGAAAAGAAGTGCTCGTGAGCAGGAGTTAGATGAGGAACAACAAAGGAAAAGGATGTGGGATATACTTATGGCACCTACCGATGAACTCATTCGAAGGGTTCTCTGATAACGAAGGGTCAATGAGTGAGGGAAAGGAAGGAGATACAGTGGGTGTGAATAGGGAAACTAAGAGGGTTACTTGGGAACAAGAATCGGATGAGGAGCAACAAAGGAAGAAGATCCGGGATATACTTACTGTTCCCACAGATGAAGAGTCATTTGCAGGGTTCTCTGGGAGTGATGGGTTAGAGAGTGATGAAAGTGAGGATGACACATTGGACTGGACTAAGGTACAAGAGGTACAAGATGTATGTGCAGAGACAATGTCTAGTGACACGTTTGTGGGGTTTTCTGGTGGTGGGGATTGGCAGTCGGGAAATACTTCTGAGTCTTGGGGGGATCAAAGTCTTGACAGAAAATGGAGGAGTTGGAGGGATGGGCATCGGAGTTCATGTATGGAGTCAAGGACAGCTGCAAGAGATGATGACGGGGCGGAGGTCAGCTCATCTTTGGATGATGAGGTGTAAGATAAAAGTAGGCTCTGAAATGGAGAATCTTTGCAGAAGACAAAGTGTTGGTTTTGTGCCTTGGGTTTTGTCGCTGACTATTTCGTGCTGGTATTGGGTCCTGGATCTGCAGATTGCTGCTTTCGTTCATGTGTGTTTCGACTCGGCTTGGATTCTCGTGAGTGCAGATTTCCCCTTCTTTGACTTTGGACCAGTTTTGACTATGACGCTGCCTACGTGGATTTTGTAACCTCGCAACTTTGGACTTGGCTTACTAGGACCTCGGACTTCATTTGACTATGTCTTCTTCCTTGCAGCTCTTTGTTAACCCTTTACTTGCTGTGTTATTTTGTGTGACTTTTGGAGCACTTTGTTTTAATCCGGATCTTTTCTCCGGATAATCCGGATTATTGCTTCAGTTTACCTTTTGAACTAGAACTAGTTGCTACTTTTGAGTTTTGACCATAGACACTGAGTTAAGTGTCTCCGAGTCCCTTTTGCTTTGTTTAAATAAACTCAAATTTTGGAAATATACTTGAGTCTGGCTCTTTAAGGCATCTGGGTTCTGACAGCGTGTCTTACCAAAAGGAGACTGAAACATAATTGATGATTTGTTTTTTACAATGGTTACAATTTTGGGGGGATAAAACTTCTTTGAGTTAGCAGTACTCTATTCATAGCAATTGCTTTCTTCATTGTTTAAAAAATAGGAATCTAAAACACTATCCAAAAAGTTATTTCACTGTTAAACAGACATTGTCTATTAATATGGTAAGGTAATTGTGCAACATTATGTAAATTTCGCATGCTATTATGTTGATTATTAAAAAAAATTAAATTTTGCCTGTCATATATGACTCTAGGTCTTACTAAACAAAGTCTGTTCCTCTACACATAGAAACAGTCAATAAATTATGAACTGGATCCAGGATTAAACAATGAAAGGCAATGGTTTAGAAGTGTAGTGTGCCTGTAGTCCTTGGGAACAGACCGTGAGATGGGGAGCAAACACCATAAGCAGAGCATCACTCAAGAAAAGAGCCATGATTGAGCAACTTGGGCTCAACAGATGAAAAAGTTCACGAATTAGGAGAGAGGAGGGACGATTTATTATTTATTACTCTTAATGGTGCCACCAATGTGTGATGTGAGGTATTATTGGGAGATATGGCACACTGGACGCAGAATTGATGGAGAAGAGGCAGTCTTCAAACAAAAGAGAACAAGTTTATTTTGTATAAAGCGTATGGTTGCAGGCTGTTGATAAACTTGGAAATCCTTTGAGAACTTTACATGTAACTTGGTTGCAATACAGTTCACACTTCTGGATGTTACAACTTGTAATTGACTTTTATTGTGGTGAAGCACTTTCTTAAACAATGTTTCCTGAGGTGAATAGCCTTCCTGTTTGATTCTTCCGTGATCAAACCCCAGATCTCTAGTTCATTTCTAACTAGTGATGTAAACAAGCTTCTCTTAGTCCTCTCTAACTAATGAAACTAATTAGGTTTCCCCTTCAGCCTTCTTAAACTGAAGAAACCTCTGACTATTCACAAACACTGCTTCTCTACTTCCCACTCTCTCTCTCTCAACTGCTAACTCCGACTCCAAAACCCTAACTCCTCACTCCTCGGAACCTAAAACCTAACTGAACATAAACTGTCGTTTTTCAAACTCTCCCCTCTACGCTCCTCCCACTTCTCTCTCTAGCCTACATCGTCTCCATGGCAACGCACTCCTCTCAGTTAGGCCGCTCCAGCATTAGTGCAGCCAATCTAAACACAAATACAGTTAAAATCATACAATTTATAATCAACTTCTGTACAGGGAGCAAACACCATAAGCAGAGCATCACTCAAGAAAAGAGCCATGATTGAGGCAACTTGGGCTCAACAGATGAAAAAGTTCCAGTCAGCACCCAGTGCCAATTAGCTAGTCATCAGAGAGCACAATCCAAGGACATTATGACACAAGGCTGTAAAAACCGTGTTTGAAGTGGCAAACCATTCTAGGCTGAAGCTTGAGCATGCCAGGACAGCCACTCTTTTTATTGTACCAAATCCATTTCTCAAACATTTGAAGAAACGTGCAAGTGTTTTTAGCTTACTACAACTGGTGGGACTTGCCTCCTCACAATAAATGGGTTGCCTCTGTTGTTCATGTCCTTTTATGATGCCCATGCCCTTTTATGATGAAAAAATTCCAAAACTGTTAATTCAAAATCTTTTGGGACTTGGACTTTGCAATTAAATACTTATAGAGGTTCACAAGCAATGTCTCTTCAAACACTTTAAATATCATATTTCACTTATTCTAAAGTATACTTTTCTAATTTTAGGAGATCCAAAATGGAGAGTGTCTTACAATTGAAAGCACCTCAGATTTGTGGGTTTGAGGGTTTTTTTAAGTGATGAGCCCCAGTCCCACTGACTCATCCAGCCTCCATCATTTTGTTTTCAGCCAGACAGCTGCTCACCCATTTGGCTGAGCTAATTGCAATTTCCTTCATTCCTGGCCTCCCCAATGGTCCCATAGAGCTACAAAAAGGCTCATGCATATATGATGATTTCGGGATTGAATAAACAAAACAAGGTATTGTGCATGCAGAAGAAATTATAAAACTAATCTAATGAAAATTCTTCTTTCAAAAATGGAATTTTCACTCAATGGTACCTTTGGCCTCATTTACACTGCCATATAAAATTCAGATTATCTGCTTTGAACTGGATTATGTGGCAGTGTAGACTCAGATAATCCAGTTCAAATAAGATAATCTGGATTTTCTGCTTTGAAAATCTGGATTATATGGCAGTGTAGAAGGGGACTGTGATTCTCTGAAAAACAGTATTAATTAAAAAAAGATGCAATTTGTAATTATATTCTGCAAGGGGAAAACTTAGTTCTCATTGCCAAACTAGTTCAGACTGGAGTTTGCAACACTTCACTTCCAACAGGTTGTAGGAATATTTGAAAAAGAACAAAAGAACAGTAACATACAGTATGGAAATTGTTCATCAAGAAGGGAAATCCCCATCAGTGCCTGAAATTAGTGGCAAAATTATATAGTTTCATGAATTAATGTCTTTTTATGGAAGTCAACAGGGCAAAAGAAGACAGTTAAGACTATACAGTTTACCAATTCTCAGGTCCTTTCTACACTGCCATAGAATCCAGATTATCCTCTTTGAATGGGATTATATGAGTCTACACTGCCATATAATCCAGTTCAAAGCAGATAATCTGGATTTTATAGAGCAGTGTAGAAAGAAGGGGCCTCAGTCTGAGCTCTGCTAGTAAATGACTAGCACTATGGCCAGTTCAAAGTGATGTCCCCACATTCCCACAATCACACATCACAGACGGCAATTCAAGTATTCCCTCTACATTAGTTGAAGACTTATTTGAAGTGTGCATAGAACAACATCATGTGGTGTAAGTCATTTCCTTCATGGCTAGAGTGTGAAACCCATGTGATAATGTCATGTGTGATGATGTCTCAAAATACATGCCAAATTCCAGAAATCAGGAGAGCAAGACAAATTCTCACAGGACATATGGAGGGATTGCTTGAAGCAAAGGAATTGCCTTCTCTGATCTTACTTTAAATCTGGTTTCTGCCCTCTGTAGAATTCTGGGGTTTGTAGTTTAGTGAAGGTGTTAAAAGCTCCTCCATAAACTACAAACCCCAGAACTCTGCAGGAGGCAGCAACCGAATTTAAAGTGGATTCATTCTCTAGTGTGATGAGATCCATAGTCTTCTGTAAATTACACAGTTATCCTAATTCATTCAGCGTTTTCCTTTTAAGGTAGCTAAGAGTATTTACTGCTTCTCCACAAGTGGCGTTTCAGTCTACAATGGTCCAGTAGATGAAATAGATCTTTATCTAATTTGTGATATTCAGGAGCTGTGTAGCATAGTCCTGCTGCTATCAGTATAAGGGAGAATCTACCGGCTTCTTCTGTCCAAATTGCAGAGAACTATGCCAAAAATTTTAGTGGAGCCTCCTGTAAGACATCTTTTGAAAGAAGATCAAATAAGGTAAACTTACTAAGATGAATTTCTTATTTTTTTTTAAAAAAGGTTAATATTTTCCATATATATATATATATATATATATATGGCAAAATATTAACTTTTTTAAAAAAAAAGTGTAAAAAAGTGTGTGTGTGTGTGTTTGTAAAAATATGTATGTCTGTTCCATAAAGACTCCTATATGGCTTGACAGATCTGGATCAGACTTGGTACACACACACTTCATTATCCAATTTAAAATACTAGTGGTGCTTCAAGTAAAAATAATCCACCCCATTTGGGGCTAGGGCCCCAAAAACGAATAAACATGTGTATGTATGTAACACTCAGATGTAACCACAAGAGGGCAGTGTATATGTAGAAAGGCTTACCTCAAAGGGAGATGACTAATGGAAGAGAGCTAGAACATCAGCAGGGAGGCAATCTAGGAGTTCCTCTCAGCTAGCCAGAGCATTCACATGGATATTTTCTCAGAGGACCAGGCAAAGATGAAAGCAAGATGGAGAAGGGCGAAAGGAGTCCTTAAGATGACAAAAGTTGGGTAATACTTCAGTTCTTAACATAATCATATATTTGGATCACTTATTTTTTTATACATGGAGAAAAAAATCACCTGAGTTAATCTGGGTCTATAAGCTTTGTGATTTTATAAATGGTGCTATTAGAAAATGCATACCCAGGCAATATAAGCCAGTCTCTTATAAGAATTAAGATATGTATTCTAAAGAACAGTAATCCTAGAAGAAATTCCACAGGTTTGACACCACTGAGGTCATACTCACATTACCTTGACATCCAAATTGGATCAGGTTCAAGTTTTTTTTTCATTAACATAAAACATTCAAACAAATGAAATGTACCTTCTCCCAATTTCTCCCTCTCTTCCTAGCATCTCCAAGTTCATCTCAATTGACATTTCTTGAAGGGGTCTTCCACACAGTGCTATATCCCAGAATATCAAGGCAGAAAATTCCACAATATCTGCTTTAAACTTTATCTGAGTCCACACTCAGATAATGTGGGATACTCTGGGATACAGGGCTGTGTGGAAGGGCCCAAAGTTATATAATTGCATTGCGCTTCCTCTTTCCACTCAGAGAAAGAATATCCATAGGAAAGTGGTGTAATATATATAATATTTAACTATGAATCTGGAAACTCGGGTTTGACCCATTGCCTGACCTTGGGCAAGTTACACACTCTAAGGGCCCTTCCACGCGGCCCTATATCCCATAATATCAAGGCAGAAAATCCCACAATATCTGCTTTGAACTGGGTTATCTGAGTTCACACTGCCATATATTCAAGTTGAAAGCAGATCTTGTGGGATTTTCTGCCTTGACATTCTGGATTATATGGCTATCTGGAAGGGCCCTCAGCCTTGGAAGAAGGCAAAGGTAAACCCCCTCAAAACAAAGGGCTCTTTCACACAGCCCTATATCCCAGAATATCAAGGCAGAAAATCCCACATTATTTGAGTGTGGACACAGATATCCCAGTTCAAAGCAGATATAGTGAGATTTTCTGCTTTGATATTCTGGGATACAGGGCTGTGTGGAAGGGCCCAAATATTGACAAGAAGACTCCATTATATAGCCTAAGGGCCCTTCCACACAGCTCAGAATATCAAGGCAGAAAATCCCACAATATCTGCTTTGAACTGGGGCCCCTTCCACACAGCTGAATAAAATCCCATATTATCTGCTTTGAGCTGGGATATATGGCAGTGTCAGGCATGTAGCTGGGGGGGGGGAGGGGATTGGGGGGCTTCAACCCCCCCCCCCCCCAAATTCTCATGGTGGTCCGCAAGAAGGCCTGACTGGTGCATTATTTAAACTGTTATGTTTATTCATATCATGATCTGATCACCATGCTCAATATATCCCATATGCATGGGGGTATTGGGGTAACGATACAAAAGGTTTGCTAGGGTAGATCCTCTTTCACTCAGACTCAGCCCCCCCTGAACCAAACTCAGCCCCCCCCCCCCCCGAAACAAAATCCTGACTACCGGGCCTGGGCAGTGTGGACTCCGATATTCCAGTTTAAAGCAGATATTGGGTTATTCTGCCTTGATATTCTGTGTTATATGGCTGTGTGGAGGGGCCCTGAGTAATCTGAGTCCGCACTCAGATAATGTGGGATTTCCTGCCTTGATATTCTGGGATACAGGGTTGTATAGAAGGGCCCTTAGAGTCAACAAGTTGGAAATGACTTATGATACACAACAAGAAAGGAATGATACACTATTATCATTTAGAAGAAACAATACAGGTGTGACATGGTCCTTACTTTAAGAAACTAACATTTAAATGAGATTAGTAAAACAAGAGTGAGGGCGCTTCCACACAGCAATATAACCCAGAATATCAAGGCAGATAATCCACAATATCTGCTTTTAACTGGGATAAAACCAGATTTTGCTTATAACCCACTGCCATATAACACAGTTCATAGCAGATAATGTGGGATTTGATACAGCAAGGGGCATGAGACAAGAGGACAGAAAATCATAAAACAGTAGTGCCTGTGCAACAAAAACACAAGGATCACAGTGGTGTGGGGTTTTAAAATTATTTATTTTCTTGTTTACTGCATAAAGACAAATTAAGCCAGGGATTATTTTAATTTACACTAAATATCCACAAAATCTTTGCCAAAGAAGCAGATTTTGGAAAAGGAGCTGAGGCAAAAAAAAAAAAGATTGATTGACCCAGAAAGGCTGGTAAATTTCTTAGCAAAATGGCAGGACCGTGCAAAGGTAATTGTCAGAGAAATATTAGAAGCTGGTAAGTCAATAACCTGACAGTAAAAGTAGGCTTTTGTGCAAATTAGAAAGTAGAAATTGTGCCAGTTCTCCACAACCTCTTTGAGAACAAAAAAAGGTGCTTGTGTTGAAGTAGTCATCTGAGTGGCTCCTTGAATCCATACTAAAGCAGCCATTTGGATAGCGTGATCTGCATCCTAAGTGAAAAATATAGGGTTCAGTATTCCTTCAGGTGGTGAAGCATGTGTCCAGCTGCAGCCTGTGCTGTGGAAAATGGTTCAGCTTTCTTTTTTCCCTCCACAGTAGAGTAAAATAGAAAATTCCCTCCTCTTCGTGCATTGGTGTCACAGCAACACATAATATGTTTTGTGGGTAGCAACAGACAAAATATAGATGAAGAAACAGATAACAAAACTGGCACCCTGGACTCAGATAAGGTGAAAATTCAATTTCTGCTAGCTTAAGGTCCTGTACAACCGCTGCCTTTACTAGGGAGGAGGAAGAAAAAGTTAGTTCTTCTGCCAATGCCAAATGGCAAGTAACAGACAAGCATGTAGTGCTTGCTTGAGTTCAATCATGTTTATATTAATACAGCAAAATATGCATGGTTTATATTGATTGCTCTAGCAATTGAAATGTTTATTAAAATTAAGAGTAAACATTTTAAAAAAAGGTTGATTGGCAGTTGTAAGTGCTGTCCATTCAAACGTAATAACTAAGTGATGAAGAGCTTTCCACCAGGGGGCACTTGAAAATCCTGAATGATACTAAGAATTGAGAGTGAACTCTTTGCAGATAATCCTAAATGGAAGCAGAGTACTAGCATGCATTGAAACATCTGGCTAAAGCTTTAACTGGAGCTAAAAGAGCAAAAGAAAGCATGCTCGTACTATAGAGCCTGTGGCTTCTTCATACATAGTATTTTCCCTATTCATTGCACTTATAGGCCTCCTTTCTTTAGAAGACCAAAGTGAATTAGAAGCCATAATGATGTAGTCTTGTTTTGTCATTGTACCTTTTAATGAAAATAATATTTGTGCCCCACTATGAACAATACACACATACCTGCACCAACCTTGTCTGGCTAATTTTTGTTCACACTTTGACTGGTTGTGAATTGTATTTTTCTCTTTTATGTTTTTTTTTTTTTTTGGCTTCCCCTTTCTCATGCTTTAAATAAGCATAGAACTAAAGAATTGTAGAATAAACAAATGAGAGGATTTTTCACCCTCAAAGAACAGGGAAAAACTCTAGATTCTGAACATTTCAATGGATGCCAATTGTAAGATACAGTTTGGAAAAGAAGATATAATACAATAATAATAAACTTTATATTCTGCTCTATCTCCCCGAGGGGACTCAGGGTAGATTACAGTACACATATACGGCAAACATTCAATGCCATTATACAATTAACAAAGACTGACAGTACATGAACAGAGATAAAAGCTTCCCATCTTTTTCCATCTCCAGCATCTGGAGGCTGTGCTTGACTCCAGCTGAGGGACGGGGTGCTGTCATTCCATCTTTCATGATGAGGAGCTTAGACACTCTCCCAATCAAATTTATGGCATGTCCACATGGTGCCTTTTATTACCTCCCCACCAAAGCAATACCTATTTATCTACTCACATTGCTGTTTTTGAACTGCTAGGTAAGCAGAAGCTGGGCTGACAGTTGAGAGCTCATCCTGACCCAGGCTTGAACTATTGACCTTCTGATTGGCAAGATTTTCTGCAGCTGGCAGTTTAACCCACCGTTCTAAAGCCTGGCCCAATATATACTTGGACATCCAACATAAGGCCATAAGAGGTGCTGATACTAACACAGTGAATGAGATAATATATTATGAGGAACCTTTCTTGACTGATAGCATGTTATCAGATTGTTTCTGTAATGATTATTCAAGGCTTTAAACACCTTGGGACCAGTTTACTTGAGGAAACTTTTCCTCCTCATGAACTCATTCATCCTTTAAGATCAGTTAAGATCACCTTGCAGACCTTTCAACTGTCCTTCCATTTTTCAGCTGCATTTTAAATGTCCCAGTTTCTCTCTCTTCTTCCCATTTCCTCCCTTTCTTCTCAGCTTACTTCAGTTGTTGCAAATTGAATTCACAGGAAATGACAGATGTATATTGTAAAATTTCTTCAGCTAGTGGGAGGTCTGATCATGATGTTATGGAGTATTATATCAGTCTAATTCCCTTCCAACACAGGGGTCGCATTTTTGATACCTCAAAAGTTGTTGTGTGCCCTGATCTAATTTCCAATTTTTGTTGCATCAATTGCAGACTTTTCTTGGCAAGATTTGTTCTGAGGCGGGTTTGCCAATGCCACCTTCTCAGGTTGAGAGACAGTGCCTTGCCCAAGGTCACCCAGTACTTCAAATTTATCGGGAATTTTATATTCTTTGTATAAAATTAATTCCAGAAAGTCTGTGAGATGGAGGTGTTATAATCCCCATTTCACAGGTGGTGAAACTGACATGAAAGTCAAGGACATTCATGACTACTTGGCAAATTCCTGGCTGGACTGAGCTGACTGTGAACCAGCCTTCAAGATTCATTAACATAAATCTCACTGCTGCTACTCAAGAGAGCTCACTGCCCTTGAGAGGAGTCCCTAGGTGCCTTTTTCTTCTCTCACACATCAATACCATTTACACTTTCTGTTTCGATGTGTCAAGAAATTAACTAGAAGAAGCCCAGAATATATTCAGAAGTTAATGCTTTTATCATCATGTCACTGAGTTTTTAAGGAATGAATAGCTATAGTAGTATTTCACCTTTCTTGTTAGAGGTGCATTAAGTACATTAGTTAACAGAAAAAAGGAAACCAAAGAAGGCTTTTTTCTAGATAGTGCATTCCAACAAAACAATTCACTAAGCTCCAAAATATATTTCATCTACCCTTTGAGTAAATGAAAGATACAGATCTAAGTGGGTTTCTAAACATTGATTACTGCTTGTAATCACTTATTGTTTCAAGAAATATCTTCTGGTCAGTTTTTTTCTTTCACATACAAAGCATCAGTATCCATGTCGACAAGGGGCAGTTACCTGCTAAATCTGATGTCATGTGTCCAGCATGTCTGTCTCCTTGTTTCCTTGTCATTGCTGTGGCTCCTCACTGACCAGGAAGCTCTCTTCAAGTGCCCAGCCATCACCTGCCCCATCTGCCGATGTCAGAATGGGTTACCTGTGTGATCACATGGGCACTTCATTGTGACATCAACAGAGCTTACTGCAATGGCCAGGTCTTCCCAGAGAGCTCTGTGACACTACTAATTACCACCATTTCCCTGCACTGATCAGCACAGAGTTTGATCTGTGCTGATCAGTGCAGGGAAATGGTAGTAATTAGTAGTGTCCTTCTGGACAGTGGATTGGGCTGAAACAGACCTGATCTAGCTGTATCCAGTGGCATTAAAGCCTCAGATTACTTTGGAATTTCCTTCAAGCTCCAATGTATCCCTTAACTTTGCCTAAAGGTAAGAAAAACTATGCTAAGAACAAAAAATCCATGATATTCATAGGAAGTTGCTGTGTACTGAGTAGACTGCTGCTACTAATGTGAGCCCAGTTTTTTTTATTTGTGTAGACAAGCCCACATCCTCCTTCAATAGGAGGATACAGAAGACATAGATTGTATATTTAGAATATAGTTCAGCTTTTTCTGCCACTCACAGCTTTATCCCATGTCTCTTGAAATCTCCACAATGCCACCTTAAAGCCGAAGAATTTGATTTTCCAACCCTTACTAATGACTGGTAGAATTAGGGTTCTGCAGTCTTCCTGATGCAACTTAAATAGCCTATTTTAAAAGGCTTTGGAAAATAGATAGTTATTTTAACAACATAACCCATTTTAAAGAAGCCAACATGGTGAAAAATTTACTAAAAAGACAAGTTCCATGTTCAACATTGAGGGACACTTTGGAGACATTCAAGTTTGTGTGTGTACCTTCAGGTCACCTGTCAATTGCTCGTGACACCATGAATTCCCCAGGGTTTTCTAGGTAAGAGATATTCAGGAGACTTTGTCCGTTCCTTTCTCTGAAATTTAGTTGATATCACCTGCTATTTTTTGCTGGTCTCTCATCCAAGTACTAACCAGGGATGAGCCTGACTACTTTCCAAGACTAGCTGTCTTCATGAAACACAGCTTACTTCCAGTGAATATCCTGGAGGTTTAACCTTCCACTGAGACAGTATAACAAGCTCAAGATCAGACAGTGCATTTCCATGGCTGAGCAAGCATACCATTATCCCACACTGGCTTAGGTCCCCTCTCTATAGTTATTTTTGTAGTTTAATCAATTTGTGCCCTTTAACAACTTGCTCCTTGCATTTTCATGATAGGTCATGATTTAAAAACATATGGTCATAAAAAAGGTATAGTTATGACCAATTAGATTGATGGAGCACCTGTTGAGGCAGATTTATTTCGAGCATCCAGTTATTGAAAACATGTTCCCCCTCTGCCTTTCCTTTTCCTTATTGTTAAAAATCAGAACTCAATCAGTGTTCCTTATCACACAATAGAAAGATGGTACATCCCCATAAAGTTTATAAAAGATCTGTTCAGCATGAAAAACAGAGTATGTGTGGATTTTTAGCTCTACAGTATCTCTCAAAAATGTAAGAAAAGTTGTGGCTTGAGATGAAAGGTGCAGATATATGGTCCACATATCAATACAGAATTCATTGTATTCTATGTGGGCTTTAAAAAACATTTTCTATTCTGTTACTATCTGAGCCTTCAGTGTATTTTCCAAGCCTCTTCAAAAGTAAATCATTTCTGATTTCGATCACAACTTTTTCATTGCTTATTCCCAATCAGGTTTATTCATTTCCCTGTCTTTATTATTCAATCATGCCTGTTTATCTCTCATTGTTTTCTGTCACTCTACCACTCTGCCTCAGTCTTTTAGAACACCTTCCATGCAGACATGTGGAGTTAATATGAAAGACTAACGGCTCATATTCAATCTAGTTATCTGAAGCCAGAACAATAATTTCAATAAGCCAGTAGAGATGTGCCAAGATAGTTACTATCTCACTGGTGTAGTAGCAATGAATTGTAAGTCAGCAACTTGCCTCTGTGAAACCGAATTTTCCTCAGAACAGCTAAAACCCAACAACCCTGGATTCCAAAGAAGCAGGTACTGCTTTTATTGATATACCACACCCTTCCCGATTAATGTACACTTTCATTTGACTTATGATTGTCTGTTTTCTTTTGTTCAGAAGTCAAAGAGTAGATATACAATCCCTTTTTTCAGAATAGCAGGCACATTGGCAATAAACTACATTTATCTATATATATAAATTTGTTAGGGGCATCCAACGAGGAAACAAAATTCAAAAACCCCCCAATGAAACTTAACCAAAATTCCCATGCCTATAACACAACCCACAAGGTACAAACATATCTACTCAAAATGAAAAACAACACAACAACACACTCACAAAACGGCAAAACAACAAAACTCAAAAATCCCCCAACGAAACTTAACCAAAATTCCCATGCCCATAACACAACCCACAAGGTACAAACATATCTACTCAAAATGAAAAACAACACAACAACACACTCACAAAACGGCAAAACAACAAAACTAAAAAATCCCCCAACGAAACTTAACCAAAATTCCCATGCCCATAACACAACCCACAAGGTACAAACATATCTACTCAAAATGAAAAACAACACAACAACACACTCACAAAACGGCAAAAGGATAAAACTCTAAAAAAACCAACGAAACTTAACCAAAATTCCCGTGCTCATAACACAACCCACAAGGTACAAACATATTACTCAAAATGAAAAACAACACAACAACACACTCAAAACGGCAAAAAAACCTCAAAAAAACACCAACGAAACTTAACCAAAATTCCCATGCCCATAACACAACCCACAAGGTACAAACGTATCTACTCAAAATGAAAAACAACACAACAACACACTCACAAAATGGCAAAACAACTGAGCATGCGCATTGGCGCCCAGCCGCAAGTTCCCTGGCGCGCGCACATGCCCTCTGCGGAAACCATGCCCACTCCAAGCCCCGCCGCGCCGCTTCCCGCACACACACACACCCCTGCCGCACATACACACACAACCCCACACTCCATCACTCCCCCCGCCACCGCACACACACACGCAACCCCACTCCGCCGCCGCACACACACACGCAACCCCACACTCCATCACTTCCCCCGCTACCGCACGCACACACGCAACCCCACTCCCCCCGCCGCCGCACACACACACGCAACCCCACGCTCCATCACTCCCCCCACCGCCGCATGCACACACGCAACCCCACTCTTGCCGCCACCGCACACACACACACAACCCCACGCTCCATCACTCCCCCCCGCCGCCGCACACACACACGCAACCCCACGCTCCATCACTCCCCCACCCCAATCTTACCTCCTTTTACTTCACGCCACCTCCAAACCCCACCCCGCCCCTTCCCGCCCTGTCAAAATCTAGGAAAGACAGGAAGGAAGGAAAGAAGGAAGAAAGAGAAAGGGAGGTAAAGAAAAAGGGGGAAGGAAGGAAAGTTAGAGAAAGAAGGAAGAAGAAAAGGAAAGAAAAGGAAAGATGGAAGGAAAGGAAAGAGAGACAGCAGAAAAGAAAGAAAAGGGGGGAAGGAAGGAAAGAGATAGAGAAAGAAGAGGAGAAGGAAAGATGGGAGGGAGGGAAAGAAGGAAGGAGGGAAAGAAGGAGAGAAAAAGGGAAGATTGGCCACAGCAACACGTGGCGGGTAAAGGTTGTTATTTCTATTATTATTATTATTATTATTATTATTATTATTATTATTATTATTATGCTATTGTTCCTATGAGACCCTGGAGGAATGGGAGAGGTGTCAGGTCCCAGAGGCAATGCATTGCATTATTGTTATTGTTATGATGGTGGTAAAATAAAAGGAAATAAAAAGTGAAAGAAGGAAGCAAACAGGGAGGGAAAAAAGGCAAAGGAAGAAAGGGGGAGGGAATGAAGGAAAGAGAGAAGGACGAAACCAAGTAGTGAAAGAAAGAAAGAGGTAGAGAAGGAAGAAAGGAGAGAAAGGGGGAGGAAAAGGGGGAAGGAATAGGTAGGTACCTCTCTTTCATAATAGTCCAGATATCTACCTCAACTTTGATAAGTTTTACTATAGGCCACAGCAACGCGTGGCAGGGCACAGCTAGTAATATATAAGTTAAGTGGGCAAGTTCCCAAATATTTCCCCCAAAAAACTGCTGCATTTTTAGTTATTTTGTAAAGTAGCTAGAGGGATAACATTGTATTGGGGAAGGAAAATTACAGCTCATGCTCATCTGCATATCCTGATTAACATAAATAAATCCAAATTAAAATCTGAGCAAGTAATAAGGAGGAATTGTTATGAAGAGGGTACAATTCCCAAAAATCCACAGCTGACATAGCCAATAGCCATGGGAGTTATAGCCCATCTAAAAATAGCCTTTCCAAGCTCTGATTAGAGCTAGTATTTGCTCTTGCTTGTGCAAGTACTTTTTGAATAGTGTTCTATTTAGGGTGCACTGAATGGAGAGAAGAAAAATTGTGGATTTTGCTTATTTCTTTTTGACACCATCCGCACTGTCAATTCCCATACTGCTCTAGAAAGTTCTCCAGCTCTTCAGAATACTTTGGGAGAACATCAGGGGGCTCTGCAAAAATTATGTCTTCTACTTTTCCTCTGGTGTAAATGTGTTACTGGATCAGAAAATTCCAGAGGAAAGGAAGAGCTCTTGTGTCTATAGGGGGGAGGGGGAGAGTCTAGATCCAGCCTAAGGATATCAAAAGTCAGGGCTAAGAATTTTCTATTTGTTATGTTCCATCATGTGTAAAATAAAACTAAAGAAA
Organism: Anolis sagrei; assembly: GCF_037176765.1. NCBI lineage: Eukaryota > Metazoa > Chordata > Lepidosauria > Squamata > Anolidae > Anolis > Anolis sagrei. The sequence goes on along the minus strand of NC_090024.1, from coordinate 54,188,927 downwards.
TCAAAGACAATTTAACATCTCTTTTCTGTTTGGAATTGCTACTTGGCCAGTTTTTTAATTTGCATCTGTTTACGTTAATCAGAACATGTGAATGAGCGCTAGCTCACTTTTCACTCCTGTGGGAGAGTCAGAGAATATATTTCGTATTGAGAATTGAAAGGGACTTTTAGAGTATTAGATATCTGAAGTCTTGGGGAGCAACCTATTCCTTTTCACCTTTGCAGGTCACTTCGCTGCTTCTGATCTAAAACACCTGAGACCAAACATTGTTGCCTAGCTAGAGATTATTAAACTATGTAAACAGCGGGCTGCTATGGTTGCAGTCTAGTGACTATGCTACTCTGTTGTATTTGACTTCAAATATTATTTTAAATTTAATCCATAGTATTGCTCATATCACATTCTTTATTTAAATAAAAGACCCTCTTCTGAACACAAATTATTCCCTAAAAATATCCATAAGTTAAATGCTCTTCAGAGAGCCAACATGATGCAATAGTTTGAGAACTGGACTGTGGATTCATCAACACAATCCAGCTATCCAGTTATTGTGAGGCTAGACATGCTCAGGACTGATCCTGAAGGCCTTAGAGACAGTCGCACACACCATGCCTGACCTGCGGCAACAGTGGAACAGGCATGATCCAGCCAAGCCAAGACCAATTCGAGCCAGCTGGACCATCACCTTACTGTTTCTGCTGTTGCTTCCAGATGGCTTCAGGGACAGCTCCTGGTCACCAGAGGAACATTGTGGTGATATCAGCAGAGGTGCCCAATCCAACAGCAAGAAGAAGTGGGTGAACTCAAAGCTCTGTGGCTATCTACAGCAGTCACAGTGACATCGGCACAATCCATCTTCTTTTCCCTGCACTGATGATGGCAGCTCATGCAGACATTGGATCCAAGAGTCCACGTGGATTGCTGGCAAACTCAGGACTGCTCTGGAGTTTCATCCAAACCCTGATATATTCCCCAACTTTCCTTCATGAGGGACTAAACTGGTTTAACTTGCAACCCATAGACATCCAGGTATGACCTTTTGGTCAATGCAAGCTATAAAGCTAATACAGACAAGTCTAATAATTCAGGGTTCAAATCCCTGCTTAGCCATGGAAATCCACTGAGCCACATTGGGCATGTCACACTTTATCAGCCTCTGAGGGAGGCAGTAGCAGACCCCCTGTGAACAAATCTCAACAAGAAAAACCCATGATATGCTTGTAATAAGTCAGAAGTGACTTAAAGGCACACAATCATAACAAATGTTGTTCAATCAAGCAAAAATCTTTTACTGGTCATTGCTTTCTGTTTCCTGGGTTTCAGCCCTAGAAAACATGCACTTCCTCTGTTATTTCCACCAGAAAGTAGGTCAGGCTATCTATATAAATGCCCCCAATATTCTTTTTCTGTTTCACTGGTTCTTTGAAAGTAAGAGTCAACATTCTTTAAAAGGTACTTAAAAGGTTAGACTGCAAAAGGGTACAACAACCTTTTGTCCCAAGTTACAAAAATATGTCTGGAGAGCAAATTTTCACATCTTGCATAAAATTGCTTTGAAGCTCCAGAGTAAAGATAGCAATTCCTTTTTTTAAAGGTAAATCAAGCTGTACTTTTAGAGTAACTTACCTTGAAGTAAGCCACTCATCAACTCAATGCAATGTATTTCTGAGATGGTGGACATAGGAGTATGTTGCCAATAAAATCTTCTCATGTAATTTTCCCACAAAAGAAATAGTTGAAGTATATGGCAAACATTTTAGCTCAGGTTCTCAACTACAATCCTGTCCAAACTTACTTTGCAGTTAATCCAACTGACCTCAATAAAACTTCCATGTATACATGGATAGGATTACTCTGCCAATGAGAGAAGCTTCCAAGTGTTATCCAGTACTTGGTAATTAAAGTTGCAGAGCCTCTTTCCTCAAACCGATACCTTCCTACTATTGTTTGAGGACTGTTTTCATCATTGTTTACTGACTGGGGTATATGGGGAGTTGTATTACAGTGTCTCTGAAAGATACCAAGGGGATACAATACTATTTATTTCATATTTCCAACAAATGAAGAAGTATCATAAAATAATATTGCATTTCTAGTTTGGTAAAGGGAGAGGAGCCACAACAAATTAAATAAACAGTGGGCTCTTCCAGACAGACCCAAAATGCCGAACCTGTCTTGCTTTTACTTGAAACATCCAAATGATGCCTCAGATAAAAATGAACTAATGCAGAGAAAACTGGGTTTTCCCAGTATACTCTGCATTAATTATACACCTGGAAAGTCCAGGATTGGGGGGGGGGGCAGAAACCTAGGAGAACGTGGGTTATTGTAACCTGCTTCCTCCTGGGTTTTAGGTAAATATAGAAGGACTCTCAGAGGACACATCAAGAATACTTCAATAAGTATCTTTTTAATTCCTGTCTGTCATGAAACTGCTAAGAGGGGAAACAACAAATAGGTAAACACCCCAGCTGTACTGGGAAGCCATAATTCTGTGGTTGATATGGGGGCAGAAATCAGAATATTTTTTGCTGCCTTCATGAGCTTCTCCACTGTAACACACAGCTTTTGTGTAATTCCTTAATCATTGCTGTTGATGAGACTGCCAGTACACATTTCATTTCCTTTATTTACTGCTCTTGCTCCATTGCATTTAATAGCAGTCTCATGCAGAGAAATTTTACTGATAATTTTTAAAAAAATATATAGATATATTAAAATATATTTATCAAATGGTGGGAAACCTCTTTCTTGGTTTTCTGAGTGCATAGCTAACTGTCAGGACCAATAAATTTGTCAAACATAACTGGAGATAATAGCAAAAATGGATAAGATTAAAGCCCTACTTAATGTATGTTGCTCATCAACAAGGCTCACACAATTAGAAACTGGGAGTGGAGAAAGGATTCTGGAAGTGAGATCCCAACATATCTGTTGGTTGTGAATGAAAGTCATGTGCATCTCCCATGCAGTTGGCCACATCTAAAGGAAGACATTAAACACAGAGTTTGTTTTATGGATTACAGCTCCTAGAACCCACAGTTAGAATGGCAGTGTTTTTTACGGAAGTTTTTTTAAGCATTTGATTGATATCATGCTGTCAGTGTAAATGGCAGTGTACAAAAGTCAAACAATCTATGTCATGCAAGGAAACTGTATCCCAAATCTGTAATAATAATCTGTCTTCAGCTAATTACTCTTTTTAAAATTAATTTTAGGTAGAGTCAATTGGAAGACTTTGGTTCCACTACATAAACAGCTTGACAATAGAAGGCTTCTCTCCATCCATGGTAGAGGTCTAATTTTATTTTAAGAAAAAATGGAAGTGAGACATAAAATATAGGAGGTCTTTATGGTACATTAAGCTATTACATGTTCAGTATTTGAAAAGCACTATGGTAAGAAGGGCTACCATAACTACTCATTCAGCACTGGCGGCAGCCACTATTGGTAGCAAAATAAAGGACTTCTGCTACCATGGGGGAAGACACACAATGGAAGTGAGAGAAAACAAGCTTAAGAAAAAATGCCTTCCAAAGAACCTGTGAGACGCTCTAAAGGGACAGTGCCTTCACTTTTGTCTCGGTCAGGGATTTCCTTCTTTGCAAGGAATGACCCTTAACTGGAGCACAACCAGAGTGCCACCATGTGGTGTTCCTTTTATGGACTCTTGTATAGAGAACAAACATGATGGTGTTATTAAAAAGAGACATGGATACCCTTTCAAGTTTTTTAGAATGAGGAAATAATCTCATTGTAAAGGGGGCATTCCCTTCCTACTGTAGGAATGTTTGCTTGGAGGTAGTGATTTTTAAGGGAATGCAATGCAATTTATGAAACATCTAAGTTCTTAGAATTGCTATGCAAAAACTTGCATGGAAAAACCATTGCAAAAATCAGGAAAAGATTACAATCAAAAGCCATACACTTAAAACAAATCTTTGCCATCTCACATATACAGTAATAATTACATATCACTCTTGAGATAATTAAAATGCTCTTCCTATTTCTGGTGCAATTTTTAATTGATTATTTGTTAACACAAGTAGAGTAACACAAATCTCAATAATTATATTCCACTTTACATTTTCACCTGATATAATGTGTCTTATTTACTTAAATTTACCAATCCCAATTCTACACTTATCAACCACTTGTGTCCAGCAGTTTTTGTTTGTGTTTTCCCCCTCCCTTCCCCTTTGTCCCCCACCCACTAGGAACAGTTGTATCTTTAGTTCAAGTATTATTTGACTTTATTAATCATTCCGCTTTAGCAAACTTTGGTTTAATGGCTTGTTGAAGTTTCCCAATGCAGATGACTTTACTTTCATTTTGGTCAGGGGTTGTAGTGTGATAGATTATGTGCTGGTATCCCCACACCTTTTGAGCTCAATTTCCCAGTTTATCATTGATGACTTTGCCATAAGCAACCATTTTCCCTTAATGTTCTCTGTTCTTGTTGGCTCTATCTCAAGCTTTGAATCTGAAAAATGTGAATCATACGCAGGTTTTAAATGGTCATCACAAACTGAGGCCACATTTAAGGCCTTTATAGAACAGCCCTCTGTTTCTAACTTAAAATGGATATTAAATATGTCAAATAGCCCAGGAACTGTCATGGGCCTATTTGATAGCCTTATCCAACTGACAATCCAACAACCTGGAGGGGGCACAAGAAGCTCAAATAATTCTGGGTTTGATATGGACTGTATTAAAATCAACCAACAAATAAGACTCCTGTACAGGAAATTCCAAAAATCCAAGTCTGGTGTGGACTTTGCTAACCTTTGGAATCTTAAGTGCTACCATCAACATTGTATCCAACTTAAGCAGCAATCATTAGCAGAATTTCAGTGGAACACACTTCTTAATGCATCTGTAGTAACAAATAACTCTAAGCAGTTTTGGTATTTGGAGAATGAATTGAGTAACTCAAGTCCAACATTTACCTCATCAACCTCTCCATTAAACTGGTATAGTTATTATTCCAACCTCTTTCAGGCTGATGAGTTAAAAACCCAGAGCTCAGTAATAGATTCTTCTGAATTGACTGATGGGCCTCCTGTTTCCATATGGGAAATTGCAGACCTGCTAGTCTAAAAAATGGAAAAGTGGCTGGATGGAATTTAATTATCACAGAGATTTTGAAATCAGATCTTGAGTGGTGGAACCCCCGCCCCTCTTGGTGGCACAGTGTTCACCATCATTAACAACATGGGCATCCTACCAAATAGTTGGTGATTTGCCATTGTAGTACCAATCTTCAAAAAGTATGACCCTACCAATCCTTTCACTGGCCAATTAGTCTTCTCTTTTGTTGGTAATTGGAATATTTATGCAAAATTCCAATTAATTAAATTGCAAACCTGGCTGGACTATAATAAAATCACTGACCCTGAGCAAGCTGGATTCTACAACGATAAATCAACCTTGGATCCCTGCTTAGTACTTTTGCATTGAGCAAACTAATACTCCACACATAAAGCTTCCAATCTATTTGCTCGTTTCATTGATCCAAAAGGATATTTTGACTCTATTACAAGAAACCTGTTGTGGGACAAGTTGAGATTTTTCAATATTGATCCCAGACTTCTGTTTCTATTTAAACAACTGTACTCCAATACTGTTTGCCAAATTAGACACTCTGAGAAAGGCCAGTAACTTTTCAAATTAGGACTACACATGGGGTCAAGCAGGGCTACATACTAACTGCTTCTTTGTTCAACATATTCCTGTATGATTTACCACAGGTTTTAGCATTGGTGAATGGTCATAGTCCCAAGTTCCATTCTACATATGTTCCCTTACTCTTATATGCAGATGATGCTGTGTTATTATCCTTATCTAGTATCGGCCTTAAATGCTTAATTCATTGCTTTGCCAATTACTGGAAATCAGCTATGTTAAATCCTAAATTCTAATTTTTGCCAAAAAATGAAAGCCTGTGTCTTGGCAGATCAGGGGCCACAAAATCAAACAAGCCAAATACTTTCAATAACTTTTGCTATAAATATAACCTGTTGTGGCTCTCTCAACAACAAGCAGTCATGGCTTCTGCATATATCAACATTTCAGCAATATATCATTTCTTCTACAGTAATGGTAACAATAACACACTGCCACCAGTTATAACAAACAATGGAGGGAGGGAAGGCAGAATCTGCCTCAGGCATACCACACACAAGATGGAGGACAAATGGCAAGGTCTGGCCCAAGGCAAGGCCATGAGGGAATCAGTGCACACACACCCTCACACACACAAGGCCAGTCAGTTGGAAGCTACCACTGTGTTTTATATGTTTTGCCTTTGCTGCCTCCTTTTATTTATTAATATTTCTTTTGCTGCCACCAATTTATTACTTTACGAGGCCACCTCTTTCACTGGAATATTCAAAGAGCAACATAAAGACTTCAGTTGGAATAAAACAGGAAAATGATGTTTATTTTGAACAGGCAAAATGCATAATGGTATCAGATAACTTTTCAGGCTTTTCTTCTTACAGAAGATGGTGCTTATATCTTGAGTTTCTTAAAACAAAGTTCCACACACACAAATCCAAACAGGATCTTTTGAAATCTCCCTTCCTCCCACAGCACTCTAATCGCTATAGAGGCTTATTAACTATTGTCCTCAAAGAGGAATCTTCAAACCACAAACAGTTCCCAACTTTTCCTTTATCCTTGAGATTTGTAACTTTTAAGTATGTTTTCTTTTTATTGGTGCTTTCCTCTTGTTGCATATATCAGTGTTGTATGCCAATTTTGTTGTTGTATGCCAATAAAGGCTGTATGTGTGTGACTTGATCTGGGGTTCTATACCATTTAGTCAATATTTCCCATTGTGTTTCTGTGGTCCTAATATGTTTAATTTTTTTAATTGAAATAATCCAATGTTCAGTGTCTGACTCATTGTAGTTTATATTCTCTTTCCATATCTCGACTAGTGTTTGCTTCAGTTTATATTGTTTTTCAGTTATTATAAATGAAACTCATCAAGCCTTTCTCGTTATCTAATTTCCTCTTTTATATTTGATCAAAATCTGTTTCTGGACTTTTTTTTTCACCACCACTCTATAATCCTTTGTTTCGAACCATTCCATAACAGCCAGTTACTTTGTACACTTGTCTTTTATCATATCCCAATCTTTAATTGTCCACCTGGGTTTAAAAGACTTTGCTTTAATTTTTTATCACTTTGCCAAGTATATGTTCATTTTTATTATCTAATATCTCTATTGGAACTATTTCCGTTTTATTTATTGGGAATTTATGTTGGCAGTAGTGATGATCCAAAGTCATTCAATGAATTCTATGTTCTAAATGGGATTAGAACCTTGGTGTTTGTATTCCCCACTTAGTATTTTTCTCATACTAGTTCTCTCAACTCATTGATTATTATACAAATCATACTAAGGTTGAAACACAGCAATAGAAAACATGAAATTATAAATGTACTGATTTTCATAATAGAAATGCAAACTTTAATAGTATGCATAATGTGTATAATCTGAAAAAAGCATAATTGGCACTATTAATTTACATAACATGCAAATTAGGATTCCAGATTTGTAGGCTTGGAATATGGTAACCTAACTGGATCATGAAGGCTTATTATGAATATGTTGTTGATTTTAAATTGTAGTGGCACATAATCAGCTACCTGGCTCAAAGCATTCTCCAGAAAGAGCTTCTTGCAGAACAGCAAATGATACTTTCACAATTTAGTAATGTTTCATGTAAAGATCAGATATCTTGCTTGTTCACAAGAAAGTAACATGGATTGTATGAAAAGTGAAGTGATAGCACAACAGAGGAAGCTGCATAGTGATGGCTTAGCATTCAGGGAGAAAGGAGGAGAATTAGTTGAATGGACTGATCTGACTTAGACTGCATCTACACTGCCATATAATACAGTATCTGATCCCAGATTATCTGCGTTGAGCTAGATTATATGAGTGTACACTGCCATATAATCCACTTCAAAGCAGATAATCTGGGATCAAATACTGGATTATATTGCAATATAAATGCAGCCTTAGACCTTACCTAAATTCTAAACATCTAACGCTCTTCCCACTTCAATGTTACAATGATAGTATAATATTTTTTTTCCAAGAAGCCTAGAAATTTGCAGAGAAAAGGGAAATCTTTGAGCAAGGCATGCAGGCAAGAATGGTGCTGTTATGCAGTATCTGCTTTTGGGCTTCCCATGGCATCTGACTAAATAAGATGTTGAAACAGAAAAATCCTTGGTTTGATCCTACAGAGTTCTTCTCACATCCTTCTAATTCTTTCAGATCATTCTTGGGATCAAGTAACTATAAGAGCAACTAACTGCTCAGCAGAGATGTCTCCTTGTCTAACTAGAATAATATTGGATTAAATAAGTAGGAAGTACAAGAAATAACTTAAGCAAAATCCTTTTTTTTCTAAAGGATGGGGAAATCCAGGTTATGATCATTGAAATACTGGTAACTGAACACTTCTCTTCATTACCTGATTCAGTGGGCAGCAGGCTGTTATATATTGCAAGTTTGCCTTACAGATAACCTTCTTTTTGAAATGGCTAAACTATCACTCCCATAGATTATTCAGTCTGCATGGTTGCTTGGTCCAAGGCAAACACTGTATTTCTATATGAAGGTTTTCATGCTATAAAGTAATGGTTTTAGGAAACTAAGCTGAGAACAGATGACTTATTTCACTAGAAATGAATCATGATGCCAGACCAAGCCTAGTAGCTCCCCTTGATCTCTATTTTTATTTTTTAACTTTATCTGTGAAGTGAATATGCAGCAAATTAGTGGACCCATATAGTGTGGGTACAAACTGGGTTTTTGTTGCAGTTTCCTAACAATAATAACAAGATTGGGCATTGAAAACTCAAGTTTTTCCATATTTCTAGACATGTTAGAATTGGATAGAGGGAAAAATAATTATTATTTTATTGGTGAGGCACAGCAGGGCCCCCTGGTGATGCAGCGGGTTAAACCACTGAGCTGCTAAACTTGCTGACCAAAAGGTCAGCGGTTTGAATCCAGGGAGTAGGGTGAGCTTCCATAGTTAGCCCAGCTCCTGCCAACCTAGCAGTTCACAAACATACAAACTGAGTAGATCAATAGGTACCACTTTGGCAGGAAAGTAACTATTCTCCATACAGTCATGCTGACCACATGACCTAGGAGGTGTCTACGGACAATGCTGGCTCTTTGTCTTAGAAATGGAGATGAGCACCAACCCCCAGAGTCAGACACAACTAGACTTCATGCCAAGGAGAAACCTGTACCTTTACCGAAGGTAAGACATAAAATGAACTTTAACTGTTTTCAAAAGTAATACATTGCAAATAACAAAGAGTTCTTTCTTTTTAATAATTTGTATTTTTCTAATATATTTCAACTTATTATATACATCTCAGTTTTGTTCTGATGTTCAAAGATAACTGTGTATCAACAAACATTGAAATGGATATTATTTTCTAACTAAACACATTAATTAGACTCATGATAGACTAATAATCAGAAAAAAGAAAATCAACAACTTTTATTAAACAAGACAGATGAAAACCTTCTAATCCAGGATTGGGCAAAATATAACTTTCCCAATTTCACTGGATTGCATCCTGCAGCCACTGTCACCATTGACTATGATAGCAAAGGGTGATGGGGGTTGCAGTCCAACAACTAGAGTTGCACTTTACACAGCCTTCCTCTAACATTAATGAGGAAACTTCGCCATAAATGGTGACTATGGTGCTAAAAACACTAATGTGATTGGTAAGTGTTCTAATGTGAGAAGGAACAACTGTTAAACTAAGCAATTAAACATTAAGAGATTCTGTTTTATTTTCATTCAATTTGTATAAAATTAGGTAACTACCTTTACCTAAGAAGTGTTAATGTTTCTTTTAAAATGATTTTGTGGAATACAGATTTCATGCTTTGCTTGAAGAAATGATTAATAGTATAGTGCTGACCTTTCCAGCCTAAGGGCACCAGATCCCATCTGATCTTGGAAGCTAAGCAGGGTCAGTCCTGCTTGGTATTTCGGTGGGAGATCATCAAATAATACCAGATGCTATAGGATCAGGGGCGGCTCGTCCATTACGCAAAGTAAGCGGTCGCAGAACACTTTTTTTTGCCAGGGGTGCATAGGTGCCTCTGTAAATGCCCCTCGACCGCCACTTGAGGAGCGCCCCCTCAGCTCACAACAGCCCTAGTATCTCCCACCTCCGCTCCGTCCTTTGCTTTTGCGCCTACTTTCAGGAAGGGTGGGCATCTCCACCTCTGTCTCTCTCTCTCTCTCTCTTGGTCTCAATGGCTGAGGAGAAAGTCAGAAGTAGAGGTGACTTTTGGTGCACGCCTCCGGACCCAAAGCGGGCCAGGCAAGGGAGCAAGTGTGGCAAGTGTAGTTACTGGGATGTATAGTTCACCTACAATCAAAGAGCATTCTGAACTCCACCAATGATGGAATTGAACCAAATATGGCACACAGAACTCCCACGCCGAACAGAAAATATATATCAATGATTGGTTGGGGGGGGGGGGCGCCAAAATACTGTTTGCTTACTGTTGAAAATTACCTAGGGCCACCTCTGTATAGGATGTATTTCAGAAAGGAACTGGCAAAATCACTTCCAAGTATTCCTTAAGAAAACCCCATGAAAGAAACCAAAAGTCAAAAAGCAACTTGAAGACACATACCATAGCATGATTTTCAACTGCTTCATAGCTGGAAGCAAGACAAAGCAATTACCATGCTTAACAAATGCCACCAAACAGAAATGGGTTACTGGAAGAATCCAAAACTGTATCAACTACAACTACAAAGTCTCATAAATTAGTCTAGCCAAGCTGGCACAGATCCACTGTGCTGTGCCAACATCTCTTGGACTGTTTCCCACAATTCACTTTTGGTTAGATATCCAGTATGAAAAATCACCCAAAGTTCTATAAACAATGAACTTTCATTGGAATATACCAAAATTATGAAGAAATAGCTATTTATAACTAAATGATATAATGCTGGGGCTAGCATGCCACAGTGGCCTCGCAGCAGACTTGGAAGGCTGCATGCTCTGCCAAAAAAAATCTGGATTTTTTTTTGTTTTCCAAATACAGTAGCAACTTATTTATCCAACCTTCAATCATCCAACGTTCTGTAGTATCCAATGCAGTCTGCCTCCCACCTGAATTCACAGCTGTTTCAATACATTGTGATGCTTTGGTGCTAAATCCATAAATACAGCAATTACTACACAACGTCTCCATGTATTGAACTGCTTTTTCTGATGATTTGTTGTAAAATATGATGTTTTATGCTTAATTTGTAAAATCATAAAGTAATTTGATGTTTAGTAGGCTTTTTCTTAATCCCTCCTTATTATCCAACACTTTTGCTTATTCAACATTCTGCCGGCCCATTTATATTGGATAAGCAAAACTCTACTGTAGTGGGAAATTTCACATGTTATAACCCTCTCTTGTTTTTTAAGCTAAGGGATGGCCTTCAGAAAAATAAAGTGTTCTGAAAAACATTACACATTAGGCTAAAGTTGTTCAGTTTTTCATCTATCACTGTTTTAGAAGATCATTCCAGGCATATCTTGTTGCTGTCACAGTGTGCGCTATGAATGGTTGCCAAGATAATTTGTAAAAAAGGAGCCATCCTGTGAGAAAAGTGTAGCTCCCCCTTGAATGTATAGGTTTGCAGAATCATGAGCTTTATTCATGAACTGAAATGCATTTCCAGCCTGAGGGGAATTTGATTCATCAGAATCACACTGAACAGATAATTAATGACAACTCTGAAGATAAGATGAAAACAATTCTCCATTTGTCTCTTTTGAATATATTTTTAATATATCAAGGTTACTATTTCCAAACCAAAGTTAAGGGTCGGGTAGGAAGAGTATTGTGATTTTTTAAAATGGAAATCTGTCTCTTCTATGCCTAGCTTTTAAATTAAAAAATTCTTCTCTAACATTTAAATAACAATGGTTTTTAAAAAAGACTCTTTGGAAAGATGATGAATGCTTTCTGCTGAGTAACAGAAAGGAGCAAATGGAGCTATTTTTGAGAGATACTTAAATTTTATTAAAGACTAATTTTGTGTTCAGTCAATTATTGTAATAATCTATTATAAATGTATAATTTACATGTTTCAAAATATAGCAAAATACACTACTGTGCCTGTACTTAGCGCTTCTAGTATTTAAAGGGAGGGGGGTCTCACGACATGTTTCCCAGCTATGTGATGCTGATTGAATTATTTGCACACAATGGCAACATTTTTGTCGAATTGAAATGAGACATTAAAAGTTAAACGAGAAGTTGTAAAGCAATTCACCCATCATGATTCTGCTTTGCAGCCAGACCATTCCTTGACACAAAAATCTGCTATAATAATAATAATAATATGGAGGAAATGGCATGAACATTCTCGGGAAAGAGAATATGTACATCATCGGAATGTAGATATCATTCATTTTATTTTGTATTTGAAATTGAAACTTTATTTTCAGAATATTCATCCCTTTCACATACTAAATATAATAACCCATTTTGGATTCTACTGGCTTGCTCCAGCATCTAAAATTATCTACATTCATGCATGTGTGTGTGTGTGTGTGTGCGCGCTCTGTTTTTTGCTGACAAAGGAGCCTGTGAACTTTACCCATGATGAAGATGGTTTTGAATTTAAAGCTAAATCTTTTCAAATGTGGAGGACAATTTTTTTTCCGTATTTCCCACTCCTATCTGGCATTGAGGCTATCACAGGTTTCTGATTATTTCAGAGAGAAGCCTAGCCTTGTATTTCTACTGATTTGGCTTTCTTTAACTAAGGACCAATCTAGAACAAGACTGCTACATGAGGCACAGAACAGCACCTATATCTTACAAGCAATACTGCAGTTGGGCCCTAAATGAAACCATCACATTGTCTGATAGAGGCTCTTTTCCTTGTCTACAAACTGTTTCTTCTCCATTACATCTCAAGACATACTCACAGAAAGAACACATTTCAGCATCAAATTAGTTTCCCCTCCCCAGCCTGCTTTTTTGCGATATCTTGTCTAAAAAGGCGATTTCAAAAGCTTTCTGGCATTGGGGTCTTGTGTGGTTTCCAGGCTGTATGGCCATGTTCTAGCAGCCTTTTCTCCTGATGTTTTGCCTGCATCTGTGGCTGGTATCTTCAGAGTATATTAGTATATTCATTTTGATAGCAGATGTTCTTTCCAATAGTGACAATTTTAGTGTAAATATCTTTTTAACTGGATAATCATGACAGCACTTACCAAAGTTTGTATGCATTACAACATTCAAAAAGTTAAAAAAAGTAAAATAGCACAGAGATTTAAATTTGTAGGTATATGTAAGATAAGCCTATTAAAATGTATTAATGGGATTAAAAAATAAAAATAATAAAGGTCACTGAAAGACTGCACAAAGAATTAATAAACAGTTACTTTAGTGACATCGCCTTTGTTGGTGTTAACCCCCACCTCACTCAGTGACACCATTGTCACAACCTGCATATTTTAGAAAATACTTCCTTCGGGGAGATAAATGTATGGGCATATGGTAGCATTTAGAATGTAACATGGGAAACAGCCCTATCCTATGACCTTGGGATGCTGGCCAGGAGCCCCATGGCAAACATAAAGTAAGAACTGGGCAATGAGCCCTGGCTATACATATTTCAGATTTAGTGATACATGGCAATGGATGAATATTGCAATCAGCTTAAAATAGAATGCACCATGACTTCACTTTTAATGCATTGCTCCTAGATAGAGACCACATAATTAATATTAACAGGACCCATTTATTGAAGAGTTTGATTCTAACGCACTATTTCAAAGACTAGATCTACACTACCATAAAGCAGTTTCACACTCTATTTATGGCAGTACAGGCAGGACCTTGATCCATCTGTATGATGCCCTTCCTGTTTTTCTGGTGCCACTCCACTAGATGTTAGTGTCTTTTCCAATGCATCATGTTGTTTCATGGTATGCTTAAAACAGTTTAATCATTTGGGTTTCCAGTGAGAGTTCAGAAATGATTTGCTCTAAAACCCACTTGTTTGCTCTTTTAGCAGTCCCTAGTATCCTCATGAACTCTTTTCAAACACCACATCTCAAATGAGTTGGTTTTCTTCCTGTGAGCTTTCTTCACTGTCCAGCTTTCACAACCATATATAGAAGGTGGTCATGTACCATTCCAGGAATTTGTTATGATCTTGTGCTTAATAGGAGACAACAACTTAGGGTCAATAACCTTGCTTTGGCAGGACCACCTGTAAAAATAAGCATAACCAGGATACAGATGATAAGATGAAAGCCAGAATGCTGCTTGAGTCTGTCCCTGTTTCCACACACCGAACCAGAAGTCAAAGAAAATTGGGATGTAGAAGCAGAACATCCACCAAACACATTTATTTCTGCAGTGTTGTCACTCTGTATGCTGAGGTCCTCAGCAGAGCTTGTACTTCCCTCAAGATTTCATTGCACTTTGTGAAAATAAATGGTTCAGAGTTACTCTAGTGGAAGACCCTACCTACTCCAATATTCCCCTTACTGCTTTTCATGACACATGTTACTGTGAATTGAATGGCAAAAGCTTTTTGTTAATGGACACTAGAGTTGAAAAAATAGGTAAGGGGTATGCATCCCATCTGAAATTCCTGTGGCTGCTTTCTCCAGAATTTTGGGATTTGTAGTTTGGGGGAGGAGCCAGAGAGGTCCTGAATCTCTGCAGGGGGCAGCCATAGGATTTCAGATGGGATGCATTATCTTTACCTACTCTTTAAGCCTTAGTGTAATATCAGTTGTATGTATGTGTAACTGTGGGTCAGGAGTGACCTTCAACTCAACATACACATGCACATAGTTCCACTTGGATTAACAAAATTACATTATTGCAATTCAAAGTAATATATGTCACAAAAGGCTGGAAAGGAAATATTATGCTAGATGTTACTACTTCTGTTTTTCTTGTAATACTAAATCCCTAGAAGACAGAGAAGCAGCTGGTCTTAAGCTTTCAAGCATCCTTAATCAATCCACTCCAGTGTGCCAAATGAAGACTTTATGTGGTCCAAGCAGCATTCTGCACTGGTTATGTGTAAGAAATGTGACTTCCTGTCACAGTCTGTTGTCAAGTTTGCAGGGTTTTTGACTAACAAGTTAGAACAAGAAACATAGGGGGAGGAGAGATGTTTATATTTCTGGGATCCAAGTAGATGTTCACAGTTAGGTGTGATAATGTGTAGGAGGAGACAGACTACTTGAAAACACGGATCTAATGAAAACAGCATGTAAAAATAGCTGTTAAGAAAATGTATTTCTCTGAAGTAGGCTTGTGAATCAGTAAATTTAATATATTTTTTATAAATATGCATTTTCACTGATATCTAACATTTAGCTGCCAGTTCTATAACCTGATACATGTTAGACAGTGATGGCTATACCATTAAACAGGATGAGACAACTACTCATAGCCCAGGAACTGGTGAGAACAGTTAGCAGCTACTGTTATCACCTTTACCCCCATCCCTAGTTATTCTTCCTGAGTTTGCTGGCAATCCTTCAGAACTGAAGGTGCCATACGGTCTTTTCTGACATCCTAAACAAGCTTGTTGCTTTCAAATGAAGTAGAAGATGATGTCACATTATTCATGGTAATGTGAACACAACCACCCCATCCAAGCCACAGTCCTTGTCCTGAGTTCTTCTAGAAAACTCTGTAGTAAAGGAATTATTGATGATAAAAATTAACTCCACTAGATGGCTCACAGATTCATAAACAGAAGCAATTCACATCATGGGAAAATTCCAGTTAGCAGAACTGCTGAAAATCATAAGAACTTTTAATATAAGAGTTTTAGTGAAGAAAGAATAGGTGTTGTTACAAAAATGATTCAGCTTTGTGTTACATTTTACCTCTTTTATGAAGCAAAAGCATTGTAAAATCTGCAGAGAGCAGAAGGAATACATGAGACTACAACAGGTTTATATAGGATATGTGCCTGATCACATAAACCCATCTTAAGTCCGATGGTTTTTAAGCAACTTTTAATGTGGATATAAGTGATTTTAATGTTTGTATATATTTATGGTTTTATGTCCTGGTATTGAATGTTTGCTGTATATATACTGTGCTTCGCCCTGAGTCCCCTGCGGGGTGAGAAGGGCAGAATATAAATGTTTTAAATAAATAAATAAATACTATCCTTCTCCACTGTGACACCTGTATTCATTGGGGGAAGGGAGAGTTAAATGCCTGATCATGTTCCACAATATTATTCTATCTGGGCAGTTATTTGATCCTAAAACAAGTCATGTTGACTATTTGAGTTGGGGGATTCCAGGAGTTGGAGTTGTCTGAGTTCTGGGAACACCATAGTCTGAGGGAAAAAAAAAGTTAAACTGCTGGAATGGAAAAAAGTGATAGATTTGCTACTTCAACTGCAAACAGAAATTTAATAATGTCAGCATCCCTGAAGCATGCAGCCCAGAAGTGGAGTTCCTTTGCCAGTTGCTTACTTATGCCTACTGCAAATTTATACTCTACAGTAAATAAAGCTACATATTATAGCTCTACCAACAATCCATAATTGCCAATTCTTCCCATAGGTAACTTGGTACTCCTCCAAAAGATGTTTTCCAAACCAAATGCAGGTTGGGCTTACATACTATGTGCATAGAAAGGGAGCAGAAGACACTGCCATCTTGTCTTCTGCCTATAACATCGCTTGAGAGGCCCCTCCCCCTTCTGGCACCAACGGCTGTTCTGGCTAGAGAGAAGAAAGAAGGGAGCAGAAGACACTGCCATCTTGTCTTCTGCCTATAACATCGCTTGAGAGGCCCCTCCCCCTTCTGGCACTAACGGCTGTTCTGGCCAGAGAGAAGAAAGAAGGGAGCAGAAGACACTGCCATCTTGTCTTTACTAATAATGTAATGTAGTATATTGTATATACATATAATATTTATAATATTATAATGTAATACAGTATAATACTAGTAATAATGATTCAATATTATAATTATAATTATATATTTAATTACATGTAATATTACTAATAATATTACAATATAATGGTATAGTGCAATATAGTAATATATACTGATATTGTACTTTGCTAATAATATAATATTGTATGAAAATATATTTTGTAAGCCGCTCTGAGTCCCCTTCGGGGTGAGAAGGGCGGCATATAAGCGCCGTAAATAAATAAATAAATAAATATGTGATAAACCACCAGCTGTAATCAATCTGGAAATCCATCTGTGGGTTGTTGTCAGCTTTTAGTGTTTTTCATAAATGCTGAGCAGACAGCACAGCAGCACGTACAACTCTCCCCAGAAGGAAGCTGTAGTGTTGTGGAAAACTCTACCTTCTGGACCTCCTCCTTGCTAAACAATGTTCAAAGCTAGGAGCTAATCAGATGCAGCGTCCCCTCAGTTCTATACAGTTGAAAGACAGAGTCCACCAAGCAATCCAAAAATCATTCCATGGGTTGTCCATAATACGCCATCCTTAAATTGTATAGAAACAGAAAGCTTGTAACATTGGGGAGGAATCAACTCCACTGCTCTCCCTGCACACAGGAATGACTAAAACTGTGTATTTTAAGGTGGGATGGGAATTGTTAGATTTTTAAGGTGGGATGGAAACTGTTGCCAAATTCTCTGTTCCCTTTGAAAATGAAAAATAATGCTAAGAAGACAGTTCCGCCCACTTCCCCCCCCCCCCCACCTTGTGGGATGAGGTCCCAAGAGAGTACTATGTGGAATGGAAGATAAATAGCTTTTATAATAATATTAAATCTTCAATCAGGAGTAAATCTTTCCAAAGAGAGCTCTAGCTTTTTTGGCCAGGTTCCCATTGAAAAGATAATGTTGGAAGTGACAGAAGTGCAAACTCCACATGTATAGGTCTTCAGGTGAAGCATGGACAGAAATTGACCTTCTCACGTGACTTATACTGATCTTCCTTATTAATCAAAACTATGAGTTTTACTATAACCATTTTAATAGGGGTAGACAGGGTTTTAATTAACACTCTATTAAAAATGGCCATTGTCGTCTCTCTGAGGAGAGATTTATACAAATAAGCCCTTATTAAAAATGACTAACATTCTGCTCCACCTCAAGTGCTCAAAATTGTACCACATTCTTCAGGCACGCCCACATTACTCCTGAATGCTACTCAAGTGGGGAAAAGGTTGAGAAAGGAGGGAAGGCTGCATTTTTCTTCAGTTTGAGCAAAGAAGAGATAATAGGGAGGGGGTTCTTACCTAGGCCTGTTGTTACTGCCTTCATACTGGGTTTCTATTCCAGCACTGACCTGAAATTTTAAGGTTAAGGTTAAATATGTCTGTTTTCCCAACAAGGTGAAAGTGTCATGGGTATTAGTAGAGGACATGTTTTGCATGTCAACCCAGTTTCAGTCCTGCAACCTGCACAGGGGTCTAGTGTCAATTTTGCGTATTCCATATTCTCAATGTAAGAAAGTTTGGGATTTCCCCCAATGGCGTGCATGGAGCAGATAAAGCCTTTTTTGAGTGCTAGAATTGAAGAAGCATCCACACTTGTATATTTTCTCCTATTTCCTACAACAAGCTCATATATAGTACTGTCTGGCTATGATGCACTCTTCTCTGCTGTAGATTCCAAATATTCCTACTGTTTGGTGTAGATAAGCATCTATGGGCTCCTCTGGAATATTTGAATTTTCTCTTGCATTGAAATAACAATTCTGTATTTCATAAGGTTGTATATTTAGTTATTAACTTTTTCCTCTTCTTTTCAGTTATAATATACTTCAGAAAAGAGAGATTTTTCATCATTTCAGTATTATTCACAAAAGCATTCCTTTTATCTACCCACCTGTGTAGCTACTATCTATATTCATGAGTGTATGTCAGCTGCTCTCAACTGTAAAAGAAAAAAATTAATACATGACTTAAAATATGATGCAGTAATATATAACATGATCAGTACATACAGGCAAAGAAAAAGAAATATATCAGTATCGAACTACAAGAAAGAAAGCACTGGCCTAACGTAATCATGGGATGTCATTCTAAAATACTATAAATGAGAACCATATCTGAATTCTTAAAAAAATCATGAATAAGAATATTATTGAATTAAATGACTTCCATTAACATTTCCTTCTTGAGCTTGCCTACAATATTACATAAAATATAACAGAAAAGTCACAGACTCAAAAAATAACAGACTATTTCTTCCATTAATAAGTTGAACATCATTCATTGTCACAAGCAAAGATAGAGAAATCATAGCAATACGCAAGTGAAGGATATATAATAATTCTGCACTGTATATAAAAAAGCCACATTCCAAATGTTTACTGCATTTCCAAAATACAATGGAACCTTAAGAGCTTAAGAGCATTTTAAGTTAATAGCTGTCCCAGTTGTGCTTTAACATAAGAGCAGCATTTTGAGTTAAGACCTAGCACCCAGAGGGAGCACTAATGTGAGAGTACAGGGCTTTGAGCTTCAAGGGAGCAGTCTCCGTGCCTTGTGCCCCATGCTCTTGTCTGCTTTGGGAGATTGTTGTCTGCTTTCCTTTGGTGTGCTTCAAGGAACTTTGGGTTAGTTGATTTTTGTGTTGTTTTTATTCCTGGTATATTTATCGACATTGTTCAGGAGGCGGCAACAAAGTATGTCCCAAAGAAAAAGAAAACCAAGAAGGCAAAATGGTTGTCTGCTGAGATACTGGAAGTAGCCCAAGAAAGGAGGAAAGCAAAAGGAAACAGTGATAAGGGGAGATATGCCCAATTAAATGCACAATTCCAGGGGTTAGCAAGAATAAATAAGGAACTATTCTTAAATAAGCAATGCATGGAAGTGGAAGAAGACAACAGAATAGGAAGAACAAGAGACCTCTTCCAGAAAATTAGAAACATTGGAGGTAAATTTCAGGCAAAAATGGGTATGATAAGAAACAAAGATGGCAGGGACCTAACAGAAGCTGAAGAGATCAAGAGAAGGTGGCAAGACTATACAGAAGATCTGTATAGGAAGGATAATAATATCGAGGATAGTTTTGATGGTGAGGAGTGAGGTTGAATGAGCCTTAAGAAGCATTGCTAACAACAAGGCAGCAGGTGACGACGGGATCCCAGCTGAACTGTTTAAAATCTTAAAAGATGATGCTGTCAAGGTGATGCATGCCATATGCCAGCAAATAGGGAAAACACAAGAATGGCCATCAGACTGGAAAAAAATCAACTTATATCCCCATACCAAAAAAGGGAAATGCGAAAGACTGCTCAAACTTCCGTACAGTAGCCCTTATTTCTCGTGCCAGTAAGGTAATGCTCAAGATCCTGCAAGGAAGACTCCAGCAATACATGGAGCGAGAGTTGCCAGACGTTCAAGCTGGGTTTAGAAAAGGCAGAGGAACGAGAGACCAAATTGCCAATATCCGCTGGATAATGGAGAAAGGCAGGGAGTTTCAGAAAAACATCTACTTCTGCTTCATTGACTATTCTAAAGCCTTTGACTGTGTGGATCATAATAAATTGTGGTAAGTTCTTGGTGGGATGGGCATACCAAGCCACCTTGTCTCTCTCCTGAGGAATCTGTACAAGGACCAAGTAGCAACAGTAACAACTGACCATGGAACAACAGACTGGTTCAAGATTGGGAAAGGCGTATGGCAAGGCTGCATACTCTCACCCAACCTTTTTAACGTTTATGCAGAACACATCATGCGATGTGCGGGGCTTGATGAATGCAAAGCTGGGGTGAAAATTGCTGGAAGAAACATTAACAACCTCAGATATGCAGATTACACCACTCTGATGACCGAAAGCGAGGAGGAGCTGAGGAGCCTTCTAAGCAAGGTGAAAGAAGAAAGCGCAAAAGCTAGGTTGCAGCTAAACGTCAAAAAAACCAAGATTATGGCAACAAGAATGATTGACAACTGGAAAATAGAGGGAGAAAATGTGGAGGCCATGACAGACTTTGTATTTCTAGGTGCAAAGATTACTGCAGATGCAGGCTGTGGCCAGGAAATCAGGAGATGCTTACTTCTTGGGAGGAGAGCAATGTCCAGTCTCGATAAAATCGTAAAGAGTAGAGACATCACACTGGCAACCAAGATCCGCCTAGTCAAAGCCATGGTATTCCCTGTACTAACCTATAGATGTGAGAGCTGGACCTTAGGGAAGGCTGAGCGAAGGAAGATCGATGCTTTTGAGCTGTGGTGCTGGAGGAAAGTGCTGAGAGTGCCTTGGACTGCGAGAAGATCCAACCAGTCCATCCTCCAGGAAATAAAGCCCGACTGCTCACTGGAGGGAAGGATACTAGAGACAAAGTTGAAGTACTTTGGCCACATCATGAGGAGACAGCAAAGCCTGGAGAAGACAATTATGCTGGGGAAGGTGGAAGGTAAAAGGATGAGGGGTCGACCAAGGGCAAGATGGATGGATGGCATCCTTGAAGTGACTGGACTGACCTTGAAGGAGCTGGGGGTGGTGACGGCCGACAGGGAGCTCTGGCGTGGGCTGGTCCATGAGGTCACGAAGAGTCGGAGACGACTGAACGAATGAACCACAACAAATATTTATCTTCATGAAGAGAGAGGGGGAGAGAGCAAGAGAGGGAGGGAGGCTGGAAGAAGGACAATATGAAGAAAATGATGGTTGTGGCAAGTCGCTTTGTGCTTCCTTGCCACAATTTTCTGCTTCTATAATGTTAAAGTTGATCTTCTTTTCTTATTGTTCCATGTGAATGTGCAGGTTTTGCCTTGCTGTTACACTCGCCAACACACATTTTGTTGCCTCAAATGTGCTTCGTTGCCACAACTTTGTGTTTCTACCATTTTCAAGTTGATCTTTTATTGTGAATGTGTATTTATACATTATTTGTTATTTATAAAGTATATTTTCTTATTTAAAAACACGTAACAAAAATGGGGGGGGGGAATTTTGGGGGCCCGAAATTGATTAATAGTATTTTAATGGGAAGATGTGCTTTGAGATAAGAGCATTTTGAGTTAAAAGCTCAATCATGGAACAAATTAAACTCTTACATAAAGTATCACTGTATGTGAAGAAAATTTCTGTCAATTTTACACCACCAGCAGTAACTACATATCATTTTTTTCTGATGCATCAAGAAATTCCGTCCATAAAATCCACTAGCTCTTTCTTCTCTCAAAAAAGGATATTTGACAATTTGTCTCCAAGCACCTCCTTCTGCTGAGCAAAGCCTGTGCCTTTTCTTGATGCATATCTTCTGAGCTGAGGGCAATGAAGCAAGTTGGAAGATGCTTGGAATGCAGGTGGAGCAAACCTCATTATGTCTTTGATCAAATGTAATTTTCATTCTTTTGTTTTAAATTAATCATTAATATTTTAATTATTTAATAATTGGATTAATTATTTACAACCTGCATCAGATAGCAATAAGAAGTGTGCTTCTACTTTCTATGAGTATTTACTTGTGCTCTGTACACTGCCCAGGGAATATATGTTGGGGGCTAGCAAACCTAATGCTAACACCAATATCAACACTAATACGAATTAATATTATGGCAGTATATTGCCTAGCCTATTAAAATTTCTTTCTGCTTTTCTAGATCTACAGACTTGGCCGCTACAGCATTTCATACAAATCCCCTAGCTGTTCAGTTGTAATATCCTTCACATGAGGGTGCTGGATCAGTGAATATTGCTTAATCAATAAGAAATAAAATGCCAGCCACAGTCAAGCTTCTGCTTCAATTAATAACATTTTATTCTTCTTTGCCTAAGCATCTTAATTTTAAAAAAATGCTAAAGTAAAAAATACATCTGATTTATCTAGATAACCCCCTGCATACTGGAGAACCAGTCAGGAAGAGCCTGGAC
Source organism: Anolis sagrei (assembly GCF_037176765.1). NCBI lineage: Eukaryota > Metazoa > Chordata > Lepidosauria > Squamata > Anolidae > Anolis > Anolis sagrei. Next base: position 54,166,032 of record NC_090024.1, on the reverse strand, counting down.
ATTTGCTTCTCTTTACATTATTTTTTTAATTGAAACTGTCAGTTGATCTGCTGTTTACAACCACAGCTCTACTATTATCCAATCTAAAAACAGCCCTAATATCCAGCGGCTCTCTTATATTAGTGCTGTAAGCTTGCAAGTTATTGAAATCATCTAGGGTAATGATGCTTTTAATCTCCATGTTCCTTCTATGCAACAACAAAAAAATTATCTATTGCCTTCTCTAACCTGGGGGTAGGGGATGGGACTGTGCTATCAACAGCTTTACATATTTGTGTAACTCTACAAGGAGACAATAAGTTCACATTAAAACAAGGATGGACAAATTCCCATACGTCGTATCAATGATTTTCTGAAGTTTTTTGAGAAAACAAAGGGGGATTTCACACCTATAATATCCGTGATTTAAGTCATATTGTCATATGTCAACATATCTCAGAAAGAAGTATTATTGAGCATCATTATCCCCACCCCTAATAAAAAGGGATCTATAGTTGGGGATTTATAGTTTTCTAAAGGTAGCAAGCCAGAATGAGATAGAGTATTGTCCTCTCTTTTACATAAAGCTCCCAAACCCCTCCATCACCCCCAGACCTCTCTCTCCTCTGTAAACTATATTTTATCCCACTTTATTCCTACAAATCTATTGAACATGTATTTTACTTCTGGGACAGAAAAACATAAACATCTGCCTGATCTAGGCTAGGAAGCAAATTATCCAGCTATTGTTTCACACTGAGAGATGGCCCCTGATATGGCTCATGACAAAGTAGATTTTGGGTCATTACAACATCCTTTATCTGGCTGATCTAGAAAAAGACATAATCATGCTTAGCCACCCAAAGCCAAAACTTATATTTGTCCCTTTCTGTGTAACTTTTATTCTTTTATATAATGTATCTACTTCCCAAGGCTGAAATGTATAAACTGTACTTTTATTCTACATTATTCTGAAATGTACTAACTCTAAGAAACCAAACTGCCTAACTCAAACCAAAGTTAGGAACGCTTTCTCAGTCTCAGGCAAGGAATATAACAAGTAATAGGCATCTTTGTTTACCTGGCCCAAACCAAGATTACAGGGATCATCTTCCATTGTTCTCCAGGGCTTGGGTTTCATAATCCATAATCCCCACCCTGGACCCCTGCTGGCCTGGAATGCCAGCACTTCCTGGTGACTCCTCTCCACCCATAAGAGTTTCCCCCACCTGTCTGGGAGGGGATTTCCAGCCATATCATCAGAGTTCAGCCAACCAGAAAAAGAAGAGGGAACCATGGACCTTGTTGTATAAAAACTTTTGTGCAGAGCACATGCCCTCTTATGCTTGTAATTTTGGAGGAGGAGCTCACAAGCACTGCTTCTTGGCGAAGATGCAAATAAACACATCTGTCCTTTGTCTTCACTTCACTGGTGAGTTTTTAATCTGGAACTTTGGTTATTAATTATGGTGGGCATAGTTCACCAGACCATCCCCTCTCATTTTATTGTGGTATAAATTTCACATCAAAAGCCATAAGATTCATTGAGAAAACATCCATAGAATCATAGAAACAAGGACTTGGAAGAGACTACAAAGGCTACTCAGTCCAATTGTAGGAATATACAATCAAATCACTCCTTGCAAGTGGCCATCCAGCCTTTGCTAAAAAAAAAAAACTCCAGGGAAAGAGACTCTATCACACCCCTAGTGTATTCAGTTGTTGAACATCTCTTACCACCAGGGTTTAATTAGAATCTCCTTTTCTACAATTTGAAGCCATTGTTCCATGTCTTAGTCTGTAAAGCAGCAGAAAACATGCGTGCTCCATCTTCAATATGACGTTCTTTCAAATATTTAAACATAGCTACGCTCTCTAAATTGCTACCCCTTGATGATTCTAATCCCTGCCCAATTGGGGACACAACCACAAATAGAGATTCCCCTGATCTCCAACCCCCAATTTGAGTAAAGACAGGATGTGCCCTCTCCTCACCCCCTTGTCATTCAAATAGGAAATGCCAACTGTGCAGGTGAAGTCCCCCTCATTACCTCCAATCTGTGGTTAAGTGTGCATTACTCTATAACCACTACCACTCCCATTCTCCCACTCATAGAAAAAGGAGGAGCACAGCTATGTTCCTGAATGAAGCACCACCTTCAGTTTACTATGGAAGTGCAGCCAGCTGAAATCCAGGGATGGTAGTGGTCATGCCTGTGATGTTAAAAGAGGGTGGAAGGTGACTGACTCTTGTCATCATCCAGGGTTCACCAGCCTGCTATATAGATTTACTATGAAAATGCTCAAAAATATCAAGTAAACATTTGTCAGATTGGGCTGGACATATTTGAAATATTATGTATTGAGCTGTATTTATTCAGTGCCCATACATATTGGATACTGATACATGGATAGGAAAATCCTGGCCATAGATTTCTTTTCATGTATTCATACATTGCTTTTGAATCAAACATATATACAGGTTCAAATCCAAAGGGATGTAGCTATTGGAGGTGGGATTAGGGCACTGTTCCAAACATGAATTCTGCATCACCAAAATTGATTTTTTTTTCAGTTCCCAAATTTCTAGCATTACAGTGATTTGAAATGTCAGTTGACCATTTAAAAAGACAAATTAGGCATCCATTGGAAAGAAGCAAAGTACTAAGAAAATGTGAACATAGCAAATTTTAAGTGTGAAAATGTTTTGATGTTGTACCCACTGCAATTGTAGAAATTTGGAGTTTGAGGGGGGAAATCACTGTGGGTGCAGAATTCTTACTTGTGTGGGGGGTCCCACTCCTTCGTAGCTAAACCCATCTTTAACAGTTTTACCTGTTGAGGTACGAGTTCTGGAATCAATATTCTTCCATTTCATAGGATAGCTGAATCTAGGCCCTTAAGCAAGTAGAATATGTGGTAGATTACAGCCCCAAAGAGGCAGGAGGGGAAGGGGTATAATAATAATAAAGCTTTATTTATACCCCACCCTATCTCCCAAAAGGAACTCCAAGCAGCTTGGGTATTTAAATCTTCCTCTATTATTCAACCCAAATTGCTCTACTGCTAGGTTTTACACATGTGTTTCACCATGCAATATGTGCTATTTATTGTATTAATAAATGCATATGTATGCAACTGCTGCTCAAAATAACTGAAGGAAGATCAACTAAAACAAGGAAATTAGTAAAGTAGTAAAGCAATATATAAAACAGCAATATATAAAACAGCAAGGTTTAAATTGGCTAAAGAAGCAGAATTGATAGAAATGTAAACGGGATAAAACAAATTGAAATAATAGCTAAAAGCCATCTCAAAATCAGAACTAGTGAAAACTCAATAGGGTAGAGGAAACACCCTGGGAAAACAAAAAATGTTTCCACTTGGCACTGAAAAGCCATTAGCTGAGCATACTGAAATGAATGATATTCTATATATTTTCCATGTGTTAAAACCACTTAGCCTCATTCCTATTAGTTCTCCAATTCTGACTGTAGCACCTTTTGCACCTTTTGACAGCCTTTGACAGCTAACATGACATTTATGCAGCCTTCTGACAATATCCATACACTGGCGAGCATGGGGATGTGACAGCTGCCACCTAAATGGATGTTGCCTCGGGGCCTCCCAACATACGCCCTTTAGTCAGATTGTACCCTCATTGCTTATAGCTCCAAAATGAGGAACCCTCAACTCAAAAAAATTGCTCACCTTTTACTGCAAAGCAAGGGAGCCACAAACTTGTAAAGAGTCCATGCACCAATTGGAGGTTTATGCTCCCAGGATGTTGCATTGATTTCCTTCTTACAGAATATATGTGTGCATAGTGCCAAAAACTGGAGGGGTGTGAGAGACCTGTCTTTTTGCCTGATGTATACCACCTTGAATGATGCAGATTAGGAAAGTATTGCTCTTTCTTGCTCATTTTTAGCAGAAAGTAATAGCGGACTCTTTCTATGGGGTGAGATGTAGGAGGTGCCTTAACATGCCAGGCAGGTGAGACTAGAGAAAGTTCAACCATATTCAAGCCTATATCTGTAAATACAATCATGTGCATTGGCTGACAAACAGTATCTATTTTTGTGCAATTCATGAATGTGTACAGGCTGCAAGAATCTATTGTCTCATTTCATTTCAACATAAATCTTCATTTGTCTAAAACATCTACACAAAATGTGCATTTCAGTCCTTAGATTTAAATAAGGGATAAGAAGTGTATGTGGCCTTCCAGATATTCATGTACCATGACTTCCAGCTTTCCTGACCACTAGTTATTTGGCTAGGGCTGCTTGATCCACCAAGATCTAGAGTGCTATAGGTCATCCATTCTGCCCTGAATCCAACATTAATACTTCAATGCCAATGTGATGGAGCTTCCTTGTTCTATCCTCCTATTTGCAACTCTTAAAGGCCTTAATCCTATTGGCTAATCGTGACTAGAGGAGATTCATTGATTCAGTTGTGTAGTCAAATTCCATTGATTCAATAACCTATGGGCCCCGTGGTGGCTCTACTCAATAATCTACTTAGGTTGGCACTGATAGGACTAAGCTGGAATTGCCTGAAAACTGCCATTTCAAGCATATTGAGAACACTTTTTATTATGATGTGTGTAATTGTAAATATATTTTCTCTCAAATTATATAATCCACACATATTATCTAAAATATTTATTTTTAAATACATTTTCATTCTTTATTAAAGTCAAAACTGGATCAATACATGTGGGAACTATACAATCAGATGCACGGTAGTATATTTTTCAGTTTGTATATTCATCCAGGATTTGAAGACAGTTGAAATTCATTAAAATCCATTTTCTCTAATATCTCCTGCTATGGCAACTATTTTTGTGGCCATTCTCTGAAAATGCAATGGTACCTCATAGTGAAATTCTGTCCAGGTCAAAACTGATTTATCTTGGTATTTTGTCATTTTTTTTTTATAAAAACACTTGCATTTGGCAGTGGTAGTAGAAACCATTAGACTTCCAAAACTTAAGCCTAATTATGTGTACTGGCCTCATATTATCTAATTTGAAAAATGAAAAATCTCTCTTGGCCATTATCCCAAGCCATTTGAAGATCTATTTTAAATGAAGCATTCTGAGCAATGGATTCCCTGGACTTTTGACCTATTCAACTCTGATCAGCTTTGATTTTATTTGCAATAATTTTAAATACAGGTGTTCGGTAAATGTGATCTGACAATTCAGAAATTTAGCACTTGAGGATAAGAATAAATTACCATAAATGGTTTATAAGAGAAGGCAGCAAATTTGCACATCTTTAAAATAGTCTTAAATGGAAAATATTCCCAGAGAGCTAATGTTTTTGAATAAAATGGTTTTCCTATGCCTGTGTTCTAAACACTTATACTTATTTACTTTTAATGATTGAGTTCAAGGAAGGATACAGGCAAAGTTCTAATAATTTTTATTCAGAATTATGTCTTGAAGATTCAGTACAACATATTTGTAAATAACACTATCCAATTCAATGCATCTTTAGAGAAAGTACGGTAAGTTCTAAGCAGTTTATTAGGGTTTAGTCCCCAGTGAATATGCACAAGATTGCACACTGATGATATCTGAGCTTGGGGTGTAAATCTTTTCTGGAGCAAGAAATAATTTTACAATTTTTCTTCCTGCTCTGGTAAAATTTCAATTTACTATGACTATTTCCAGTTTGGGACTTATTTGGTTGCATATTTTGAATGGTTGCATATTTTTGCAACTGTAAATAAAAAAACTTTCACAATTTCACAATAACTGTTGAAAATGCTATTTTCTGTGCAAAAAAAGTAGTGCAATTCTTTAGCACAATGGGTCAACCTTATGTAAATGCTCACATATATAAAATATGATCAAGCCATAAATATCAAGGAACAAATCAGAGAATCAGACTCAAAGATTATCCAGAGGCAAAACTATGAAGAATTTGATGCCCAGCCCAATATAGAAACTCTTTCTGCTCAAGAGATCCAAATAACTAGCTGGGGAAGGAATGAGACCAAAAATGGTAAAGATTCAAAAATCCTATGGAGAAAGTTCAGGTTTGTTGTCCAACACTTCCCAGAATCCCTCAGGTGGCATGGCTGGAAACTCTTGGAGATGTAGGCCAAAAAAGATAATTAGCTCAAGTTCTGAACACATCATTGACCTCGCCTCTGTACCAGACTAGACCACAATATTGTTGCTAAAATACCAGAAAATTTGATAAGATCATTGACTATATAAAAAAACAGAACAACAAATGCAACATAGCTTTCAACACATGCAAACAAAACCATGTGATTCAATGCACCATTGCAATTGAGCAATAATGACAGCCCAGAGTGGAGTGCTGCACATTACAGGTTAAAAAAGTAAATTAACATAAGTTTTAGCCTTGTAGATATACTGGTAAGATAGGTTTGCACAAAAATTATTTTGTGGTTGTCTTGACAAGCGTATTTTTAATTAAAAATATAATAAATTTCTGCTGAAACATTGCAAAGAAAATTAAATGTTCATTTTGGTGCCACCCTCCTTGATGGTGTCACCTAGCGCAGTTTGCTAGTGCCATACTTACCCAATAATGCCACTTGTTGTTCTTTAATTAGTGCCTTGGAACAGCAGCAGTTACACCTCTTCTTTCCTCCCAAAATATGTCCCAGGCCAGATTATTTTATTACAAGGAACAGCGCTCCCTAGGGATTGCTGGTGTTCCCATCATTCCTCACACATTTTGCCAAGTGTAAGGCATTATGGAACCTCTAGTTCAGTAATGTTAGGAGCAGAATTTAGCACTAATGCGGAGATGTTAAATTTTTAAGGAAGCTGGATTAATGAACATTAAAACATGAAGGAAATGTAATGAAAATATTTTATTGCCTAGTTTATTCATTAATTCAATAAATGAATAAAGTTCTTTTTACATCATTAAAAATATTAAAACTGACCTCTAGTGAATTACATTGACAAAAAAGATGACCATTACTCAAAAACAATATTGCTAAAACAATGAATTTTGAAATAATTGTTGAATATTTCAACTAATTAGGGAAAATTGATTTAACATGTGGTTTTTCAAGTTTGATCTGGAGAGCCACAAATTCTTTCCCCTTGTTCTTTATTGTGAGCTTTGCAGTTAAGACAGCTCTAATACTAGTCTAGTTAGCATCTGACTAGTTAGATACCTTCCTATATAGTTAGCTTTTCATAAAGCTAAATTACAAAGTTAACCAAAAATGATATTCCAGATGGTATGCCATTTGCCTGTGCCCAGTTCCATCTGTGTGTGTTAATCAAAATTAAACCATAATTCCACCTTATCACATCAAGAAATTTCTCAGTTGTAGGACACTTAAGCTTCTATTCAAACATGGAGAGGACTGAGTTCATCACATGAGTTAAACTACTTCTAGCAGTTATGCATAAACCTCCATGGTTGAAAAGAGGCAGAAGTGTCCTGAAAGCAGGGAATTCTGGCAGTCAGCTTCATCACATTGAGAAATTTCCCCCCTTATAGGATACTTAAGCCCCTTTTCTAACATGGAGCTCATAACATGTTCCAGGGCTGAAAAGAGGCTGAAATGTTCTGAAAGGAGGGAACTCTGAACATGGGCCAGTAATCATGTTCAGAGCTCCTACCTCTCATCACAGCTTTGCAACTGAAAAACAGATGTGATGGGAACCACTAAAGTTTCCTGTTTCATTGCCCAACCATCAGCAATCTCTCATACCCCCCAGGTTCGATGAATCCCATGGAAAGCAATGGTTTTAACCTGAATCACTGCCTCTTGTATCCTCTGGGGTCCAATGCAGATCAATAGGATCCCATGGAAAACAATGATTTTAATCTGGATTTCTGTCTCTTGTAGCCTCTGGGATTTGGGGTAGAACAATTTTTCCCATGGGAAGATAGGTTTTAAATTGGTGTCAATCTCCTTTAAGGTAAGTGGCTTTGGGCAGGGCAAGGGATCTCTTGGTTTTTGGATATTTTTGTTTCTCTTGATTAAAAACAAAAAACCAATACTGACCTTGTGATGATTGTAAGATGAATGTATCACCAGCTCTCACGTTTCTATCTGTGAGTATGATAGAGAAGCAGAATTCGAAGTGAGACTGTTGACGATATAAGAGGAGTGATTCTCTACACTAAAATAACAGTCACTCATGCACCATGGAGCTCCCGGTGGTGCAATGGGTTACTCTCTTGTGCCAGCAGTTCAAATCTACGGAGTTCAGGTTGAACTCCCTCTGTCAGCTCCAGCTCCCCATGCAGGGACACGAGAGAAGCCTCCCACAAGGATGGTAAAACATCAAACGTCCCCTGAACAACGTCTTTGCAGACAGCCAATTCTCCCACACCTGAAGTGACTTGCAGTTTCTCAAGCCACTCCTGACATGAAAAAAATCATGCTTTCCCCTCTCAGGTCAAAAGAGACAAATGATAGGATGCCATTTGAATCTTTGAGAATCTTTGTCTAATGCTGACCCTAGGTTTTTGGTATAAGATTTAACATTTATTTTTCTTTCATTATCCTGTACGTTAAGGACATGAACTTTTTGATTAAGCATTGTTTGAATGATATTTCTAAAACAGTGCTAGAGAACAGCTCTGGGATATAAAAGGCATCATTCTAAACTATCTTAAATTGATAATGAAAAGAACAGCATTAGGTTATTTTCTTGAAAGTTAGCAATGCTAATTGCTCTAACTTGAGATCCAAAAGTCCCTGAAGTAGGAATGATAAGGATTAGGAAATTTAATTGGCTCTAGAAAAACCCCAAAGGTATTTGCCTTTTCTACATGAAAGAAATTAAATCTATTCCACTAAGTTTAAATCTATTTTTAAAAAGCCTGCCCCTGCCCCCAGAGCTTATATATATCCAGTTTAGTCTAGAAGAATTTCTTGATACACAACCATAGGTTCTATTTTGCATGAGCCAAGCAAGCATACAGTTGCAGTGTCTTCTTTGATCAGAATACATGAATGGAATGAAGAATATAAATAAAAATATCAGTTGTCTTGAGGTCAACTGGAGCAGCATTGCACATCTACTGTTGCCATCCATCAAACCAAGGAAAACAAATAAAAGATGGCAAGTTACATTACCCTCCGGTGAGAAGATGCTAGTACCAATTTGTAAACAAATGAGAATTCTTTACAAATATCTTAGCTGGAAATTGATTGCTTTGAATGTACAAGACAGTAATTCTGAATGTTTTGGGAAATTCCTGTAATGAATAATCATTACTGCAGATGAGGTGGTGAAGTGATGCTATGACTAATGCTCTTTTGACATCCTTTGAACATTATGTGCTGTGAACACAGTGCTGTGAGAAACAGACCGATCACCTCTGCATTTTAATTTTGCTAGAAGGCTGGCATGGTGTAGTAGTTGTGGACTATAGCTGTGGGTAGCAGGGTTTGAATCCTTATTCAGCCACAAAAATCCACTGAGTGATCTTGGGCAATCCGTACTTGGACTGTTTACGGGCAACGGCTACGTCTTTGTGTGATGTTATTTTATGTGATGTGTTTAATAATGTTAAATGTTTTGATGTTTTATACAGGTTTTTTTAATCAATGGCATTGAATTGTTGTCAACACTGTAAACTGCCCTGAGTCCCCTTTGGGGTTGGGAAGGGCGGTAGATAAATACTTCAAATAATAATGCCACAAATAATACTTTCTCAACCTCAAGAGAAGACAAAATCTGCTCCTCTCTGAAAAGAATCGTGCCAAGGAAATCTTTAGGGTTAGCATAAGCTGGAAAGACTTGAAGGCACAAAACAACACAAATCAATACTTTTTCTGAACTATTAGTTATCATATGTATATTATGAATTTAAAGATTGAGAGGTCTCCAGAACAAAAAGCTATACTGGATTGTCCATGTGTGTATGGTATTAAAAAAAACTTCATCCTGGACTTTGATTCCCTACTGCATTTTTAAACAGTTGTTTTAATAAAATTAATAAAAAATTAATATAATTAATCCAATTAATAAAATTGGAAAGAACAAGAACAAAATCTTGGACTTCCTGGTCTTTTTAATCCATTTGGGTGCACACCCTAACTTTTTCAAATCCAAAACAAAAGCAACTGGGATACACCTTGAGGTGTTCTAAATTTAAGGAGAAAGTAGACTACTAAAGGGGAAATAATAATGTCAAACTTGCTATGTTCCCTCCATAGTTGCTCTTTAAAAATTATTTCCTTTGCCACAGTCAAAAGGGTTTTTTTTTAAAAAAATCTGCTGTTATCTTTTATGTCTGTCTTTAAATGCCTGGTTTTCAGTTTGTAAAAATGGGGATCTTTTAAAGCTAGAGATATTTGGGTCTCCCAAATCAATTATTTGAAAATACAAATAATGGTCAGTCTGTGGACAAAATCTGTGAGGAATCAAGACAGAACAAGATGAAGTGGAATAAATAAATGATGGATGTGATGTTAGGAGTGGTTGCAGGGATATGTAAAAGAACTATGTAGGTCAGGAAGGAGGAAGGGGCATCGAACTGTACAGGCAGTCTGTTAGCAAGTGCATGCAAACTGCTGCTCCCAGGTGGCTCTCATTGAAATATACTGTTTCTAGTTTGAGGTCAATTCTCCCATTAAGTGCATAAAGCCCCACAGTGCTGCTGTATGCAGGACAACTAAATCTCATATGCTGCATTCCTCCCTCTTCTCAATTTGGACAAAGAATCTCTTTTTCTGCTCCTGTGAGCTGTCTCTTAAGAGGATTTCTTTAAGTCACCACAAAATAAGACCTGGAAAAGTTGCCTTTTGCAGTACAATTCACAGAATTCCCCAACCACTATGGCCAAAGCTGATCCTGGGTTTCCAGGAAATGTAGAGCAAAAATCACTTTCCCAAGGTTTTTTGCAGAAAAGGGGCAGCTGAGTTGGGAACAGCTGGAAGCAGCTGTTTTCCTCCATCCATAAGATCCTGTCTGAAATTGGAATCTAGGTACCATTAGTATTTGGATCTCCAGGGAATGTCAAATACTGTAGGCAGCTCAGGCAACCCCTTTGACTAAAAAAACCTGATAAAATTAATTGAGTCACCTTAAGTCAATAGGCAACTTGAAGATATCTCTCAGCCAGTTGCTTTCCTGCTTGAAGTGAAGAAGATGATATTCCACTTCCGTCAATATCATATCAAACAAGACTCACAACTGAATTGTTCATCAATATTGGAGATAAGATATCATTGTCCACTTCACCTATGGAAGCATGGCTAGCACACAGGTCCTGAGAAATATGTATTTCTGATGTCCACCTGCTCAAATCCCCACTACTACACAGATACAGAAGGTCACTTGGACGGAACATACAAGCGGCTACTGCAAGTATCTGCTGCATGGAACATTTGCCTAGCTCTGCCCAATGGCAGGCCAACCCTGCTCCTCATTTATGTCTATTTATCCATGATAGATAGAGGGGCCAACCAAGGACAAGATGGATGGATGGTCTCCTTGAAGTGACTAGCTTGACCTTGAAGGAGCTGGGGGTGTCAACGGCCAACAGGGAGCTCTGAGATGGGCTGGTCCATGAGGTCACAAAGAGTCGGAAGCAACTGAACAAATAAACAACAACATCCATGAGTAAATATACTCAATATTTTTATTTGAACTCTGATTCTCATACACACACACACACAGACATAGAGCTTAATTGCCATGACAAGGGACCTGTTCATTGCTTTTTATCCATACATGATTCCAATCTAAACTGTAGGAGTCCCCAGTGACGCAATAGGTTAAAGCCAACTGTCTCACACCAGAAGCGACTTGCAGTTTTTCAAGTCACTCCTGCCAAGAAAAAAAATCTGAACTGTACCTTTTACAACTCTTGATATATAACAATTCTTATATTTCTGTTGATTTTCAGGGAACATTCTTACATTGCCCATTTATGTTCAGCAAGTTATTTCATTCAATATCAGTTCAGAGGAGAAACAATGCTCTATAAGGTCACTTTTCAACATCTCATAATCAAAGAATTCTCTGACTTTGTTCTGACTAAATAAACATCAAATTATAACACTATGTCTCTGAATGCTTCCAATTCTCTGCCCCTGTGACTTGGGTCATGTAGAAACAATAGAACATGTGCTCCTTCAGTGCCCGTTCTACAGGGATATCTGTGCCAGGCTTATCTTACCTCTGTTATACAAGTACCCAGGCCATTCAGGACAATTTTATACCTCCATGCTACTTGCAGATATTAATTCAGCTACAACCCACAATGTTGCAAAGTTCTGTGCAGCAGCATACAAAATTCGTCAGGGAATGACTAGTCCCAAAAGTTAACTGTGTGTCCAGTAATCTTCTTCTCTGAATCTACGATTTGGTGATGGATCTGGGCATTGTATGTTTTTACCCTGTTTCCCCTTCCCTTCTGCTCCCTCACCTATATTGTGCTTCAGTAGTTATATTTATATTTTTAATGTACCAAACATACCAAGTTTGTATGAAAATGTGACTATTTTCTGTGCTGGTCAATGACCGAAATAAATGATTTGATTTGATTTGAATGCTTCCAATTGGTTAAATATGAAATGGTGTGAATGATTGTATTAAGTTTTTTTAATTGTTCATTTCTTTGTGTATATAATATCTGTAAAAAAAATCTATGCAATTAATGGGATGATGTTTCAGAGAGACCTCTAGCCATCCTAAGCTGGTTAACACAAATCCCCTACATTTTCCAGCATGGCACTTTATGAAACTTGACACTTAATCAGAGCAACTTCACACTTAATATGACAATTGTGTCTGCTTTAGGCACATCAGCATAGTTAACAGATGCAGGAATCTAAACACTCATCTATGCTCCTGGTGCCAAGGACAGCCATCATTGGGCTTCAGTTCTAAGCATATGTGAGTGTTTAACAATGCATACATTTTTCATACTTTGCATATTCACTACAAGATACTTGAGGGCACACAACAAACATCAGTGTACGCAAAGGAAACATAATGAAAGTCGGAAAAACTGTGGAACTACAGAACTGGAAATCAGATCTAAATCTAAAAGAGGATGCAGTCTTTATGAAAACAGAATTATTGATCCATCCAACTCAATGTTGTCTATCGATTGGCACCTATGCTCTAATTTTTCAGTTTTTCTGGAAATGTAATCCATGCAGAACATGTTCTTTTGTCACTGAGATATGCCCTTCCCAAATCTTAGTGTTAGAATACAAGAAGTCTCCAGTTCGATATTACATATTGGTATTTATTTATCGTGTCAGAAGCAAATTGAAAAAAACAGTTTTAATGTATAAAAAACAGAAAACAAAGTTAAAAACTTGGCATTATGCTAGATTTCCTTTGACCAGAAGCTGGCCACTTGGAGTGCCTCTGGTGTGGCTGTGAGAAGGTCCTCCATTGTGCATGTAGCAGGGCTCAGACTGCATTGCAGTAGGTGGTCTGCTGTTTACTCTTCTCCACTATTGCATGTCATGACCTCCACTTTGTAGCCCATTTCTTAAAGTTGACTCTGCATCTCGTGGTACCAGAGTGCAGTCTGTTTAGTGCCTTCAGGTTGCCCAGTCCTCTGTGTGCTCAGTAGGAAGTTTGCAGTCTGCATATTGGTGAGTATGAGTGAGTTTTTCTTCCTGCCTGGGTAATTGGACAGCATAAGCCTGATCATCCATTCCTTAGTTGATGGTCTAGCTGCCCATTGTTTAATATAAGCTGCAGAAAACAATTCTCATAGAAGCAGGCTGTTTGAAGTACTCACACAGCTTCTTCTTTTTTCTTTTCTTTTTTCTTTTTGAGACATGCCAATAAGACAAATCCAAATGAATCTCTCCTTCTTCCCCTGCATTTCTCCTCTTATCTCCCATCCTCCCTCCACCCTCCCTATTTCCAATTAACCCTCAACTGTTTCAGTACTAGCTTTGAGTCAGCATCTTTGTTTTCTTCCCCTCCGTTTTAAAGGAGCCTGCTCCTTCCAAGCCCTGGATGGGATCCTTCCCACTTTCCCTCTTACAGTGACAAAACTGATAAGATGAATCTGTTCAGGGTATAATTCTAAACACACATTTGCAGAATCTTGAAAGTTACTTTTATGGTTTTCAACTTCCAGAATATATTCTGTGAGAAACGGTTGAAAAAGCAGTGATGATTGATATCTCTTGCTGCAAGCATCTCTTACCTGGAACTCTGAAAATGGAAACACTCCAAAATTCAAAATTGGCTTTCTGATAATTCAGTGCATACAAACTTAATTTTATCCACAAAATTATTTGTAATAATGTACATATGTATAAAATTATCTTCAGGCAATGTGTATAAGATATACATGCAATATAAAATTAACAGACTTCATGTTAAAAACAATTGACACAATGCATATCAATATTATATTAGTGGTCAATTTTTTGAAAATGAACACATTTTTTCTTCCGATTTGCCCGTGGCGAGGTATTCTACCCTTGATTTACACTATGTAACAAAATTTGAAAGAATTTCTGTTCCTGGTTTGAAAATGTTATACCTGTTTAATTGTGTGGCACATGCTGTGGATGTAGTTGCTATACTTCAGAGACTTCATTTTTGTGGCTACCACAAACTATGTTGAATTCGTTGAGACTCGATGAGATATTCGTTGAAAAACTAAAGCAAAATGTGCTGCAGGATGTCCCCCCAAAACAAAGTTTTTGCAGTTTAATAAATCTTTTCCATGTTTTAATGATAGCACCAATTAGGAAATGGTATTTCTAACCCAGGAACAAAAATTGTGTTACATAGTGTTATTGAATTTTAGAACTCTATAAAAACACAACTACACCTTATGGGTATTTGAGGATACATTTTACACGGATACTAAATATAACATGGAGGCTCAGTGCAGATTAATGATTATGAGTATTACAAAGCATTCATTTTAACATCATGTAATTTGATATAATGTTTGATTATCATGAAGTTGAAACTGAATGCATCTATTAGGATAATAATAAATGACTTTTCCTATACAACATAGAAGTTAACACAACTGAAAATATATTTCAGATTGAGTCCTTCTGCTCAGCAGTTAGCAGCATACAAATGCCTTTGTTAACTAGAACCAGCTAACAAGGAGACAAATGCAAGCTTAGAAGCCATAACTTTATTATAGTCCATTATTTCTTTGCTTTCCTCTTGCCTAATTTGTAACTCATACTGAGCAATAAGCAAAGTGCCTGCTGAGAGACCTCTTTTCTCGGTTTAAAAAACAGAAAAAGGACCCCATTATTTTGTAGCTTAGTGAGTTGGCTCTACTTCTGTCAATCACTCCCAAAAGGTCTTTTGTAGAGCTCTTATGAGCCCACATCTGATGCTTAGATCAGCGATTACTTCCAAGGGCAATTGACTTCTCATAAAAGTACCCACTCTGTCAAACTCTGCAAAAAAAAAAAGCTTTCTTGTTTTTGTGTGGGTCTTTGGGTTTCCCGCTTGGCCTCTTGAAGGAGCAGATGGAAGGAAACTAAATGAGACTTATATTACTGAATCAATCCATCCAATGAATCGGGTTATTTCATCCTCTTTTTATGCTATCACAATACTTATGGTACCTTGCCAAATTGTGCAGTTTAGCAAAGAAAGAGTTGCCATTACAAATAAACTCTTCATTGAGCACATCTGAAAATACGATATTAATTAAGAATAAAATAAAGGGAAATATATTATTTTTTCATCTCATATTTTTACGAGGAAACTGTGTTCAGTTATCTATGCAAATTATCCGCCTGTTCATCTGTTCAATGATTATTTTTGAAGAAATCTTGGTGTCTTGTTTTTTGGCCTGTTCCTGGTATTATTTGGGGTGCTGGTTCAGAAAATCGCATTGGTTACATTGAACTAGCTCTGGTTTCTTAGATATGGTTATCCTGGTTTTCTATGGGCAAGCAGATAGGGACTGGGAAATAGCATATGTTTTGTATCTCGGAAACTAGAGCTGATAGGACCATTTTTTAATCATCAGGTCAAATATCCTCAGAAACAGATCTAGCATTTGAGACATCAAAAGGTGTGTTGGCCAGTGTTATCCATCGAAGAGGCTGGAGATATGCTAAAGACCTACAGAAAGGTTTTTTTTAAAAAAAAAACAAAGGGGTTACATTTGACAATTAAGTTCAATTTACATTCTGTACTTGTTGAATTCTACTTCCTCTTGACTACCCAAAGCAGAGAAGCCAAGCTTAAAGTTAGGAGGAAGAAGGCTCCTTTGGGCAACTCATTGTCTAGTAAAAAAAAGTTAGTATTTTATTTTCATTGCTAGGAAGAGAAAATATCTTGTTTTCTCTCATATGTTTTTTTAAAAAAACTTAACTTCTTTCAATTAAGGAATATGGAAGGAATTCAGTCAGAAATGAATGTTCAGTACCTGTGTATGAATCAGTAGGGTTCCCCTAACATCTCTACTCATTATGTTATGTTGTACCAGTGAGACACTACATTAACCAGTTGGACATACTCATTCAGGTAATAATATGAGCTTGAACTTTGCTGCATAATTTGTTGTTATGAACCACAGCTGCATCTCATCCTCTCCTAGCTATTTTTATCTGTTGTCCTCATGTAATTGTCCACAAAACTTTAACCCATCTGCTTGTTCTCTCTGCTATAAGACATCACTTCTGCTTAGCCTCCTGGGCACATCTATCTATTTCTGTCCCTTCTTTCACAAGATAAAGATAAATACATCATATAATGCCTCACACACATGCTGCAGCTGTCTCTTGATTGTGTAGATTTCTGGATATGTGCTTCTGCTGTTCAGGCTGCTCTAATATGATTTGCATGCAGTCCTGCAGAAGAAAATACATCTTCTGTTTCAGTGACTGCATGTCATGTGCCTTACACTTTGCTAATCTACCTAGATGGAAAATACCCTCATTCTTGGAACAGAGACAGCGACCTTGTCTTTTATTCAGGAAGTAGCTATGAGGAGGGGAATGGCAACAAACTGAGGTTATTTCCAAATAAAAATTACCCCCGCCCCCACCCAAATTAACTTTGCTGTCAATTCCCACATTTCTAGCATTGCAGCAGCATTTGTTGGTAACCCATGGGTTTGGTTACAATACCCCCATGGATACCAGAAAATACATAATGAAAAGCCATAATCAATTGACGGAGTCCATGCAGATGATACAAACTCATCTAAGGCTGCAATGGCTTTAAATAAGTTCTGATGTGTTCATAGAGAAGTATGTTATTAATCATTAGCAAAGCAATGTTTAGATAAGGCATCCTGCAATATGAGATGCAGTGGAGGAACAACTGGACATAAATAAAGCTGATATACTTTGTCAATTATGGCAGGAAACAATGTAAAAATATTAAACACATCTGAGTGCTGATCAACACAGGTGTGCAGCTATCCACATGCAGTTTCTGGAAAATGGGGGTTGAGACTAGCCAATGGCAATGGCAAAACTAGAATTTCTGAATGAGACATGTCAAATACAGTGCATTCAAGGTATCTCTATGTGTTTCCTGGACTCCCCCAAAATACTAAATTCTGGGGATGGCTGAGTCCTATTACATATGATAGTAAAGTATAGTAAAATGGAGCCTTTTATATAAAATGGCAAAATTTAGATTTGCTTTTAGGAGAAGTTGTGTGTATATGTTTTAATAATTTTGAGTTATGGGTGGTTCAGTGCCTGGATACCAATAGCCAGATGTATAGCTTAGGCAAACAAAGAAAATTTCAGGCAAAATTACCAAGGAAATATGGATACAACAATTATAAGGAATCTAAATGTGAATCAAACCCTTTTGTAATGTGTGGTATGTGGGGACTGAAGGAACATTTCTTGGGAAAGAGAATTGATACTTGGAAGGGCAATGTCCTCATTCCTCCCTGCAGTTCTACCCAAGACTATTTTAGTCCAGTATCACACAGTGAGCAGTCAGTTGCCTTTGAGAAATGTACCAGCAGAATGTGTGCAACTGCAACCTCTCCTGCACCCACCCACTCCCAACAACTGATACCCGGAAACACCATATCTCTGAAACATATTATGTTTTCACTACACAATCAGGGCAATCTCTAACACTGGACAAAAAAATTTGCAGACAGATGCATGGATGAAATGGGAAATGGCAGCATGATGTTAAAAACAGAGCTATATGAACCATGAGCCTGTGGTCCCTGAACTAGTTTATTATCCTCAGGAGAACACATTGCCATCTCCAATGTCATCAGAAGAGATCCAGAAGGCCTCCTGTAATTTCACACCATTAAATTTGGTCTTATCATTTGGAGCAGCAATAAGAAAGCCAGCCCTATCCTCTCTGTGGTAGTCATTGAGATATTTAAAGAATACATAAAATCATCACTTCACCAAACTAAACATGCCCAGCTCATTCTAGTATTCCTCATGCGTTTTACATTTTATACATTTTATCCATACATTTTATCATCTTCATTGCCCGTCTTTGAATTTGCTCAAATTTGTATATATTATTTTTTAAATGAGGTGACCAAAACTCTAATAAGCTCTCTAGATTCTCTAGCTCAATCCTGAATTTGGAATGAGTGATCTGTAAAAGTATGGATAGTTTTCAATTAAACCCAGGCTTCTGGGCTTCAGTGACTTTTGCTTAAAAACTAGACAAAGCCTAGGCAGTGATTTCAATATGACATCTTCAAGTAGTTCTTCCCAAGATTCAAAGATGTATGCCAAAGATGGAAGCAGCAAGCAAACTTGTATACCAGAACGAATTATCTTTCTATTAAAACTAATTTTAAAATAAGGATTCTGTGGTATTTTTAGTTCAGACAGTGGTTCCCAACCTTTTTTTGACCAGGGACCACTTGACTAGGGATCACTCTCCAACATTAGTACCAAAAGGGTTACAAATCAGGTTTTTTTTGTCAACTTTAGATTCAGTTTGATTATTTGGGGGTGTTGAAAATTGGGGGTGCTGAAAATTCAGAAAATTGTGTTGGATGGACCACATCAGCTCCAGTTTCTGATACAGAATATATCCCACCAAGTAATCATCATCTGCTCACCCACAGAAACCCATATTTAATAATCTAGAGCTGATGTGGCAATAGTAATCTTTTGTAGATAGTCAGCCTCTCCCCTGCCAACATCCCCATTGCCTCAGCACTATAAGAGGGTCACTTTTGTTGCCATATGGTTTTGAGGCAACAGTGTAGTAATGTTGAGGCCACGGGCCATATTTTTGTTCTTGTGGACCACTGGTGGGAACTACTGCTTTAAGACAAAGAACTGACTCTCCTGAATTACATGACATTACCAGACACTTGACTTAACAAAAATATAGTAATGCCTGAGACAAACACTCACTTTAGAAAAAACTGCAACACAATTGCTCCGACAATCACCACCACCACCCCTAAGGTTATCTCAGTGTCAATATAGCTATTACCTAGACATAGGATGTCCAGCCAGTGGTGTATCTGCTTTCCTGGTAGATACATTTCAGTGACATGGCTGCAAAAATCTGGATCAGCATGCAAAGGGATCTTGTAGCATCTCTGAGACTGAGAGAAAGATGTTGATATCATAAGATTTCATAGACCATGGATGCAACTACACAGTAGAATCAAGGCAATTTTCCACCACTAACTGCCATGGCTCAATGCTATGGAAACCTGGGATTTGTAGTCTAGTGAAGCACTGGCATTATTTGACCAAGAGTCCATGAGTTCTCAATAAGTATACACAGTTCTTATCAGGGATGTTGCACAAATACAGCAACACTAGACAGTGTAGCAGAGAGTTTCAGCTGTGCAGAATTTCATTGTTGTTGCCTAAAAAAACATCCAGGCAACCTTTTTATGTAAATGCAGTGCTGTCCCACTTTTGGCAAAGTTGCTTCTGGTGATTTCATTCTTTAATCCTATCTTCTGAAAAGGAATTGCGAATATAAATATTCCTTCATACTTGTCACTGCATCTCCTTTGTCTTCCCAGATCAAGCACTTGAAGCCTGTAGAAGGAGAAGGATGTTTCTGTCAAGCAATATCTGATTTGTCAAGCTCTTTTTAACATACACCTTCAAATGTTCACCTCGAGCCACATGTTCTGCATTTATCTTCCATATAATCCTTAGCACTTATGAAGCACTAGGGTTAGATTATGTCATGTCATCAAAGATTTCCCATTCATTTCACTGACAGGCTGGACTGAAAACAGTGGCAAATCAGGAGATCATCAGAAGTAAGAATTCTTATAGCTGAAGACCAAAATATTCCTCTTTCACAAAGGATTTTGTGTTTTTTTAAAAAGAAAATATGCCACATCCTTGACTTTATTCACATTTCATTAAAGCAATGTCAACAGATTTTAATGATCTAATAAGGAGTGCAATATCACATAATGTTGCTATATTCATGCTGATAGTGTCACACACCTGCAACTTATTAGATAGCTCCCTGGGAGTTATAATTCATAGCATTAGCAATGACAGAGATATACTTGGAAATTCAAAACATGCATTCCAAAACAAGCAAACCTGGTGTCTAGGAACCTGGAAAAAAGCAGGTTTTTTATCCAGATGTGAGGCAACTGTGACATGAATCAATTGCAGGAACCAATGCAAAGAGACAAGAGCCTCACTTACAGGGATGTGACAGACCCTGCGTTGTGATCTTGCTTTTTCTTTGAATACAAGTTAGGTATCCCTTATCCATAATGTTTGGGACCAGAAATGTTTCTGATTTTGGAAAACGTATAGTATATTGTAGATGGAACCCAAGTTTAAACATTAAATTATGTTATTTATTTTATTTCAAAAACACTGCATAAACAAATTAGTATAAAACTGATAAAATAGAAGAAACACAAATGGATAAATAATCCTAGACCAGAAATGGGCAACAATGACTGCATTGTCTGTAGCTTTAAACAATTCTTCCTTTGTGCACGAGACAGGGCATTGTGGGCGAGCATACAAATGCTGAGTTGAGCAGACTCCACAGTCAGAAAAGGTGGAGGATTCTTCTAGGTAGTGCCATTTTGCCAGGTTGTCTTTTGATCTGCCCATTCCACTTCTGAGTCTGTTCAGGACCTTCCAAGTTGCCCATTTTTGGTTTGACCCTGGAGGAAGACCCTCATGGAGGGCCATCCAGTTGGGATTTCCTGGTTTAGCTGCCCAGAGGGATACTCTTGCTGTTGCTGCAGGAACATTAAGAGGAATAGTGGTTCTCGTGAAACTTTTCCTTGATTTGAGTCTACAGGGAGGAGGCTGATAGCCATACAGTGGGTGGCTTTCACAGTGTTCAACCTTATTTATCTCACAGTTAGCAGCAACTTTCTGTCACACATCGGAGGGTGCGGGCAATGCCAGCTAGCTTATAAAGTCTATCAACAGTTTGGCTTTGAGACATCACGTGATTATTCCACATGCTTCATTCACCTGCTTCACTAAACAGGGCAGGCATACTCAGTAGTTGAATAAGACAAGGCCAGGGCTGATGTTCTTGTTAATTTTGGGTCTGTACCCCATGTGCTAACAGTAAGTTTCTGAAGGATGTTATTGCATGCAGCTACTTTGTGCTTGGTGTTCATGCAGTATTTTCTAAATGTTAGTGTTCAATTTAAGGTGACGCCAAGATATTTAGGATGGGAACAGTGCTGGAGCTCTTCGGCTTCCCAGGTAATTTTCAATTTCCTGTTGGCTTCATGTTTACATAGGTGGAAAGCACACACTTCTGTCTTGGCAGGGTTAGGCTTCAGGTGGTTATCTTTGTAATACCTGGAGAGATCTTTCGGGGCATTAGTAAGTTGGTATTCAACTGTTTTATACATATATCTTGTACACATAGCCTAAAGGTAAATTTATACATTTTTAATAATTTTGTGCATGAAATAAAGGCTGTGTACATGGAATCTTCAGAAAGCAAAGGTGTTACTTTCTCTGCTTCCCATGTAGACAATTCTGGATTTTGGAGTATTTTAGATTTCAGAATTCCAGATAAGCAGTGCTCAACCTGTATAATGAAACTGCATGCATTTGCCTTCCCACCCCCCCTAAATATTCCTGTATTCTGCTGCAAACAGCAGAATTGGATGTGGGCAAAGTGCAGCCATCCACACATTAGTGGACTCTGATCTTTCCTAGCCATCAATGTAAATGATGAAGAATGCTGGCTGTTACAGTACAACCTCATCTGGAGGGCAACATAGGTCTCTTCTTTTAAATATATTTGGTAACAGAAATTAAATTGTGGTAGTGGTGGCACAGACAGACACATTTCTTTGTATACCTTTCTGTGAAAACATTTTGCTACTGCATTAAATACTACTATGACAGCATCTCATATACCAAGAAAGAAAACCTGGCAAATGTAGTTTTCAAGGACAGTGAATCTATGTTAGGAATGTCAGGTGCCATGGCAATGACACATGCTTGCTTTTCTTTTTCATGGGTTGCTACCTGAGTATTATAATGACTCCAGTGTTGTCATGGAAAAAAATCCAGGTTCCAGAGAGGCAAGTGTTCTGGCTCAGATTTACAATCTGAAAAACAGAACTTGTGAGAGGAATTGCTGAAATCATTCACGCTATAAGTATGATGGAGTTATATTTCAAAACTGTTTTGGAGTTTAATGTCACCTGTACACAGATGAGGGACAACACTATCACTCCTTTCCACCTGCTGCTAAGGAGGCTCTTCAGGTCCTGAGCCAGTGTTTGGTTGGCAGCTGTGACAGTCTGGATGAAAGCGAACAAATTGAAATTGAATCCAGACAAGACAGAGGTACTCCTGGTCAGTCATAAGGCTGACCAGAGCATATGGTTACAGCTGGTGTTGGACAGGGTTACACTCTCCCGAAGATACAGGTTTGTAGCTTCAGAGTTCTCTTGAACTCATTGCTGAGCCTGGAACCTCAGGTTTTGGTGGTGGCCAGGGGAGCATTCGCACCATTAAAACTTGTGTGCCAGCTGTGCTCGTACCTTGGCCACAATTGTCCACACTGTTGTTACATCTCAAATAGACTACTGCAACATGCTCTACATGGAGTTGCCTTTGAAGACGGTTCAGAAGCTCCAAGTAGTGCAATGGGTGGCAGCCAGATTTATCACCAGAGCAGGGTACAGGGGGCATACAAGCACCCTGTTATGTCAGCTCCACTGGCTGCCAGTTTGCCACCGAGCACAATTCAAAGTGCTGGCTATAGCCTATAAAGCCCTAAACAGTACCAGCCCAGTTTTCCTGTTCAAAAGTATCTCCCTCTATGAGCCAGCTAGGAGGTTAAGATCTTCTGGGGAGGTCCTGTACTTGGTCACGCCTCCTTCGCAGATGCGGTTGGTGAGGATGAAAGACAGGGCCTTCTCAGTGATGGCCCCTTGGTTTTGGAGGTCCCTCCCTAGTGAAATTAGATCAGCCCCCTCCTTCTTGACCTCCAGGAAATGCTAAAGATGTGGATATGGGACCAAGTGTTTGGTTAGTAATCTCCCAGTGAAATAGAAAAATATGGATTAGTGTAATGACAACCTGGAACAGCCTCAGACAATGATTTTGGACTATGTGATTAAGTGGTTTTAAGGTTTGATATGTTTTTAATGATTGTTTACAGGTGCAGCTGGTTTACAAGAGAGCAGGGAAAGGTCTGGAACTTTAAAATGTATGGTTAGCCCATTCAGCACCAGAAATACACCTCTCGGCAATCAACACTGCCAATCAAGCCCATATTTATCTTCACAAATCAAAGCAGGCCACACAAAAGTATGTGCTTCAGAAAAAACAAAGTGGTTGTCACTGCATTCAAAAGTTATTTTACCTGCTAGAGCAACTCATTTTCACCAAGGGCCACATAAGTCTTGTGGTTATCTTCCATGAGCCAGTTGCAATTGTAAGATTGTATAAAGGTAACCATGTTGCCCTGATATTGAAAGCCTTGCAGGCAATATAAAATGATGTGGCAGCTTGGATTCAGCCCTGCAGGCCTTGCATTTGATACACATATACTGAGGGATAGTTGAGTGTATGGTGAGGAGGGGTAAAGAAGCTGGAAAACGAAACTGAGGAAAATAATGTCTCTGTTGTTCAAAGAGAAGAGGGGATGGTGAAGGAAAGAAAATGAAATGCAGAAAACACATGTGTGAAAGAGAGGGCTCATATCACTCTCAAACCCCACTGTTGGTGTAACTTCCTCCAATAATATCACCTGGTGTGACCTGAACACTTTGCAGTCCCCTAGTAATGCAATAGCCTGCACCTTTGCTTCTGCTATACGCAGCACTGCCACAGTTTTCACAGAAATAGTGTGGAAAATTGTGTCTTGAGTCTCAATCCCATTACAAGCAGGGAGGTCAAAGTTCAAGTCAAATAGTTCCACCAAGAGGCAACAACAGCAGGTAACACCAGATAAATTAATAGTCCATTCCAACATTGAAAACCAAATCCAAGAGAGTCTAAAGTCCAAGGTAAATACAACATCGATACCAGAGTCCAAGGGTAAGTCCAGAGATCACAAATCCAAGGTAAGCAACAACCCAACAACCCGACAGTCCAAACACTGACAATGCTGCCAGCAACAAGGTGTCATGCTTGACCTTTTTACATGCTAGGTTCTGAGGTGTTATCTACTGCTAGCCTGCTTCTCTGCATATCTCAAGGACCTGTGAAGGTAAGCCTTCTCTTTTGCAAGTCCACAAAAGCAGGGACACGTAACCCTTCTTCTGCCTGCTCAGAGGAGCTTGCTTGTACCTGCAGGCTGAGAAGTGATAGCTACCTCCATAGCCTCTTCTTTTAAGCTTGGCCCTTCAATCACTGGCCCTTCAATCAGCATCTCCTCACCTTTGCTAACCGAACTATCCACAACACCTTGCCAGAGTGTCCTCCTACACCACAAGAGCCCTTCAAGACAACCAAAGAAAATGTTTCACAAGTTTCCACAATGGAAACATTTTTCAGGTTGTCAGGAAGTTGCTGCAGCACCTAATTGTGGGGTTGCTAGGAAGACAGGACCACAAAATGAGGCTTACAGGCCACCTATGTGTACTACTCTAGGCGTGTATTGACTTTTACAGCAGTATGGTGTTGCCCTACTTCTGGTCTCCCCACATCTTCAGGACATTAAATGATAATGTAAACCTTTATCATCCAATTAAATGTAGCAGTACCACAGCAGGGAAACAAAATGTCTCATTCCTTGTTTTCCACATCCGGATCAGCCCTTTTTCCTCTTCAAGAATGTAGAAAGAGGTGCCTCATGCTCTGAATTTCCCTTTCTCAGCACAATTATAGCAATATGATTCTGCTTCAACTCTCATGGCAACATTTCATGGAATCCAGGGAGTTGTAGTTCTGTGAGGTACTAAACCTCTTTAGTTGAGAATGTTACACTTTCATCCTTAAACTGCAAATCCAAGGATTTCAGAAGACGGAACCGTGGCAACTAAAGTGAAATAATGGCTAGGGTTACCAAGAAAGGAGTATATAAAGCCCGGAGGGTTCAGCACCAAAACCTGAGACCTAGGGATGTCTCTTTGTGATATCAGAATGGGTGCACTGATGACATTTTAGGGTGATGTTGCATGGGGAAACTGTAATATCAGTAAGCATAATACATTAAGCATCCACCACAGTTGCATGTTGTATATAATTTGAATAAAAATAAAACGTCTTACAAATGAGGGGGCAGGAAAGCTGGTTCCTAACTTTCCCAGGGCTGGGGGTACAGGGTGCCAGTGGAAGTGGAAAACCCTTGAATATAAGCCTGCTATTTACTTATTTAATGTATATATTTAATTTATCTCAAATTAAAATCCATTTTTAACATGAGGCAACACTTTCTAGCTCCTCTAGCAAAGTTGTATGGTCAACTACTGCCTGATGTGGACCATAAAATTGTGCTGAGTGACATGGAAAAGCAGTGAGAATTTTTTTTCGGTCACATATAAGGCAGCAGCAGAGATGCTAGTGGTAGAGTATAGTCAAATCTGTGAATGCTTAACCTACAAATATGGAGGGGCAACTGTAGATATCTACATACACATTCTAAGTGCTCTTGCCTTGAGATTCTTCCCTCTTTCTCTCATGACTGAAGAGAAACCATGTTTGGAAAGACGTGAATGATAACACAACCTGAACTGCCTGGGAGCCATATTTGGAGACAGATTTCTTTCTTAACCTCTCCACAAGATGCAGCAGAGTGAGAGAAATGGGTAGTGATGCTAGCCGCCAGTAGTCAATGACAGAGAATGGATTGCTAAAAGTATTTCTCTCTCAATCCATTTACATTTGTTCAGCACTCCGGGGACCATTTTGTGAATGACTAGAGTACAAGGGTATATATTGTCAATGTAACTAGTTCTGTGTTTCTTTTTATATTTTTTGTAAACAAAATGAAAGGATCCCTTGATATGCCATTTTTTGTTTGGCAGCATTGTAATGAAGGGGAAAGTCAGGAAGTGACCATAAAGTCTCAGTGTGACAGAGCCTTGTTGAGGAAAAACAGTTTGCTCGGGCACAGAGAATGCCAAGTTTCTATTGTTTCAAAGTAGAGATAAATATGTATCAACCATTCTGAGTAATGTTTCAACATATCATGCCATGTTTTAACAGCCATAACACCAAAATAAATCACAAGTATGATGTACGGTAGACCCAAAGTATCCACTGGGCTTTAAGTCCAGGGATTCCCTTGGAAACCAAGATCCAAGGACACTCAAGTCCCATTATACATATATAGTCCCCAAGTTATGAACAAGGTAGGTTCTGTAGGTTTGTTCTTAAGTTGAATTTATATTTAAGTCAGAACAGGCACATTTTTAAGTTTTATTTATCGAGTCATCAGCAACCAGTCAATTATATTACACTTCTAACAGAACAAAGCAAACAAACAGACAAAATATAAAAATACAAAATACACAATACAAAATTTGTGAGTTTGGTAGCTGATTAAATGTCCTTTGACCAGTATCTGGCCACTTGGAGTGCTTCTGGTGTTGCTGCAAGAAGGTCCTCCATTGTGCATGTGGCAGTTAAGTGTAATTCCAGCTAAAAATATACAAACTAGCTTTGGACAGCATAAGGAATGATTAATTCTCCTATGGTGTTTGCTTTGCTGTCTGTGCCCTTGTTCAGATTTCAACCCACTTTCTGCCCCTGTGACAATTGGATTCTGAAAAATTTGGCTTGTTGTGGAAACAAGGATTAGTGAAAAAGCTTCTATTGAGACACCTTTTTCCCATTATAACTATTTCAGAAGCGATTTTCCCTTTCTAGAGGTAGATTTCTCTCACTTCCTGTTGTCTCACCCCCTTTCTTAACTAGGAGTCGTATGTAAGTTGGATGTTTTCAACCATATAATGGTATTGTAAAATGGCATTCCTTGTATAAAATGGCAAACTACTCAAATGAATGCTGGCATGAGACGGAGAATGTGTGAATTGGTGAGAGGCTACAGCAGGGTATACCTATACATTACTGTAGTTTTCAGTGGTGCAGTGGATTAAAGCGCTGAACTGCTGAGCTTGTTGACTGAAAGGTCACAGGTTCAAATCTGGGAAGTGGCATGAGCTTCTGCTGTCAGCCCCAGCTTCTGCCAACCTAGCAGTTCAAAAACATGCAAATGTGAGTAGATCAATAGGTATCACTCTGGTGGGAAGGTAACAGTGCTCTATGCAGTCATGCTGGCCACATGACCTTGGAGGAGTCTACGGACAATGCCGGCTCTTTGGCTTAGAAATGGAGATGAGCACCACCCCCTAGAGTCGGATATGACTGGACTTAATGCCAGGGGAAAACCTTTACCTTACTCAGCATGTGGCAAAATGCCACATGCAAGATTTGTGATGTGGTGGTTTGAACATGGGACTCTGACTCTGGAAGCCAGGATTTGAACTTCCAGTCATGAAACTCTCTAGGTGAACTTAGGGAAGTCACACTTTCTCAGCCTCAGAGGAGGGCAATGAATGGCAAACCTCCTTTGAACACATCGTGCCAATAGAACTGAGTCAGCAAAAGTCAGCAAAAGTTAAAAAAAAAACAACTCGAAGACACACAACAACACATATCCTTTGCTGCTCAAATACTGCCACTTCATGTTTTTATTTATTTATTTAAAGCATATATACCCCATTCTTCTTGACTTCCATAGAGGAACTCAGAACAGCTTTCAAACAGGCAACAATTCGATGCCAAACATAATATAAAACAATAATAAATATATCCACAAAATCAAAATAATTCTAAATATGCATTAAGAACCCACTTGCCAGATTAAAATCACCAGAATTAAAATCATCATCTAAAGCAGTCCGAGTCCGGTCCAATAAATCTTGTCTTTCCCAGTAAACAAACTACTCTGTGAACGCCTGATTCCATAACTAGGATTTAAGCTTCTTCTGAAAGGTCAGGAGGAAGGGAGCAGATCTAACCTCATTGGAGAGGGAGTTCCACAGCCAAGGGGCCACCACAGAGAAGGCACTGTCTCTCGTCCCCACTAAATGTGACTGAGATGGTGGTGGGACTGAGAGCAGGGCCTCCCCAAATCATCTTAAGGTCCTAGACAGTTCGTAGGGAGAGATACATTTTATAAGAATTTTATATCAGGTGGTTCTAACTGCTTGTTTTATGGTCGAAAATGGACTTCCAAGCCAGAGACCACCTGGCATGGCACCATGCTGCATTCAGTTTACTCTGACTTCATGCAGGAACTTTAAAGGGTTTTCTGGTTTAGGATGATGGACTGGGCATCCTGGATTAATTCCCCCTTCAAGCTTTCTTCTGCTTGTTTAGACTTGCTGGCAAGTGTATGTTGTTGCCTTGCTTTGCTTTGTATTGTCTTGTAACTTGATGGGAGCGGGACTTTAGGGATTGCTATCAGTTCCTGGACTACCTTTGTGGAAACTAATCCTGGGTATCTCCTTGTTTCTTTCTGTTATAAGCCACTTTCAGCCCCCCCCCCCCCCCCGCCCCCAGCTGCCCACTAAGGTCACAAAAGTTTCACACACAGGACTGAAAATGGGAGCCAGACTGGAAGGATATCCCTAGCCTCTGGGAGAATTCTGGGTGACTTGCATCCAATTCCAAAGGATTTCTGAGCACATCGTCACATTAGAGGGGAAAAAATCCACTTTAAATCTGGTTTCTATCTTGTGCAGAATTCTAGGGTTTGTAGTTTAATGAGGCTGTTAAAGGCTCCTCCCTGAACTAGAAACTGCAGAGTTCTGCAGGAGGCAAAAATTGGATTTTAAGTGAATATTTTCTCTAGTATGATGAGGTCTTGATGAGTCCCGAATTGTTTAACAAGAGCAATAACAAAATGGCTCCCCTCTTGACCTAAATTACATGCTTCTGAAAGGAAAGAAGGGTGAGGAAACCAGGAGTGGCTTGTGTCTGTGTGAGAGAGAAAAGAGACCCCAGTTGAATTCTGGCACACACTCCCGAGTTCCATTTTGGACAGAATTCCTTTTGTGATCAAAGAGTTGTTTGGTGGGGACTGTGGTGATGATCATCATCATTATCATCATGATTTTTTTCCCGTGTCAGGAGCGACTTGAGAAGCTGCAAGTCGCTTCTGGTGTGAGAGAATTGGCCGTCTGCAAGGACGTTGCCCAGGGGATGCCCGGATGTTTAGATGTTTTACCATCCTTGTGGGAGGTTTCATGATGATCACCACCACCACCAATGTAAATCCCAGAGACATGTCCGCCACCCGTCATGCAAGGAGTTTGCTGTTGTTTTGCCTCTCATTCATTCATTCCGTTCTTTGTCTATCAATGCCAACCCAATTCATGCCAAATGAGGACGTCTCCTCAGGGAATTGAGAGAGACCTAGTTGGGCGGCGACTAAGGGCGGCGGAAAGGGACCGCACCACAGTCTCCACCTGTCTGAGCCAGAGGGACGGCACTGGACTTGGAGAGAGAGCGAGGCACAACCCGGCAAAGCAAAGGGGCCCAAAGAGGGCGAGGGGAACCATGGCCGGCCAAGGGAGGCAGCCACAGGCAGGCAGGCAGGCGTCTCTCCCGGCCCAGGGCCGCCTTTTGGGGGAAGCGAGGAGAAATCCCGGGGAGCCCCCTCCCCTCCGCCCGCCTGCCTTCATCCCAAACGAGGTGACATCATCACCGCGCCTCGCACAGCCATTCCGGCGGAGGGTCCCCCAGAACACAAAGCAACCCCGGTTTCCCTTTTCATTCCGAAGGGCAGCTGTGACGTTTTGGGGGGGGGGGGAGGGGCGGTGTCTCCTCTTCCTCCCATGAGAAACCCCCAGGCGGACGAGCAGAAGCTGAGGAGGCCCCCCTCCCCGTCCTCACCATTCCTTTTCTTAGAATTCCCCCCTTTCCCGCCCCCGAGACCCCGCAAGGGCCGAGGCCCGTCCTCGCCCAACCTCGGCTCTTCTCTTCCCGGGCCAAGCCCAAGCCAGCCCCTCCCACATGTCTAGTACACCCCATATTTCTCCTCCCATGCTGCCCCCCGCCCTTTTCAGGATCCTCTATCTAGTATATTCCGTCCTTTGCCCCCAACCCCTCTCTCTTCTATTCAGGTCATACTTCCCTGCCTAAATTAACCCCCAACCGCCCTCCCTCCTCTGCTTCCCTGTCTGCTATGCTCAATACTTTGTCCCTCTCCCCATCTAACCCCCCCCCCCCCCGAATTTCTGCTCTCCCTTCTGGTACTCCAAATCTTTAACCCCCCCCCCCCAGGTCCCTCTACCCGCAGCTCTGCTTCAGGCTTGCATGTCTGCTGCA
Organism: Anolis sagrei; assembly: GCF_037176765.1. NCBI lineage: Eukaryota > Metazoa > Chordata > Lepidosauria > Squamata > Anolidae > Anolis > Anolis sagrei. Next base: position 54,135,378 of record NC_090024.1, on the reverse strand, counting down.
CCCCAGATTTAGCCCTCAATCCCTTCCCCACATCCCCTCTGTCTGCTACACTCCATATTCACCCCACACTCCCTATCCCCCTCCTTTACTTCAGACTTGCATGTCTGCTGCACCCCAGATTTAGCCCCCAATCTCTCTCTCTCTCCATCTCCCCCGTTATATTCCATATTCACCCCCACACTCCCTCTCCCCTCTCCTCCCCTGCATGCCTGCTGCACCTCATATTTGGCCCCCAATCCCTCTTTCCACCTCACACCTGTCTGTTATACTCCACAACCTCTCTCCCTAGCCCCACTAGTTCAGGCTTGCATATCTGCTGCACCCCAGATTTAGCCCCCAATCCCTCTCACCCCTGTCTGTTTTATTCCATATTCACCCCACACTCCCTCTCCCCCCTCTACTTCAGGCTTGCATGTCTGCTGCACCCCATATTTGGCCCCCAATCCCTCTCCCCACCTCATCCCTGTCTGTTATACTCCCTATTCACCCCACAATCCCTCTCTCTAGCCTTGTTACTTCTGACTGCTGCACCCCATATTAGGCCCCCAAACCCTCTCCCCTGTCTGTTATACTCCATATTAACTCCACACTCCCTCTCCCCCTTCTACTTCAGGCTTGCATGTCTGCTACACCCCATATTTGGCCCCCAGTACCTCACCCCTTACTGTTATACTCCATATTCACCCCACACTCCCTCTCCCTAGCCCCGCTACTTCAGGCTTGCATGCCTGCTGTTCCCCAGATTTAGCCCCCAGCCCTTCTCTGCCACATCCCTCTGCTCCAGGCCCCCCTGCCTGGTTTTTGCTCCCTCTCCCCTCCCCTCCTCCCCGCCCTGGCCCCCGCCCTCGGCTGTCCCTCCAGCCCTTGCGCCTCGCGTCCCTTCTCCTCTCAGGTGCCCTCGTCTCGCTCGCTCGGCTCCTCTTCCTCCTCCTTCTCCTCCTCCCTCCTCCCTTCTGCTTTGGCAATACGTCATCCTTTTGCTGGAGAGGTCCTCCCCAGCTTCCCTCCGCCCCTCTCCTCCTCCTCCTCCTCCTGCATGGCGAAGATGCTCTTCGGACAAAGTGAATGGAAGCCCACACATATACACACTCACACAAACCCACTCCTCCTCGCCCCTCCCTCCCTTCCAGTCCGCGCGCGCCAAACGCCGGGCAAGTGGCGGGCGGGCGGGCGGCTTCACTTGAGCTTCACTTGCGGACCGGGCATGCGCACAGGCTGGCTGGGGCCGCGCCGAGGGGCTCTGGGCATGTGCAGAAGCCCAACATGGGTACATTCTGAAGCAGGGCAATTTCGGCGATGACACCTGCAGCATGTGCCAGGAGCTGCAGCGGCAGCAATAGCAGCAGGAGTCTCCTCCGCCGCCGCCGCCGCTGCTGCTGCTGGTGCGCGGTGCATCTTCCTCAAGCTCGGTCCCCGAAGCGGTAAGAGCAGCAGGAGGAGGAGGAGGAGGAGGAGGAGGAGGCGAAGCGGCGCGCTCGGCGGGGTCTCTGGGCTGCCCTGCTTGCCTTGCCCTGGTCCCCCCCCCCCCGTCTCCTTGTTTCTGTTGCGTGCCTGGTGACCTTAACAGAGTGTGCATTACCTCACAGGTAAATATCAGCTGATCCGTTGCGAGAGCGGCAGCAGCAGCAAGAGCAGCAGCAGCCAGGAGCCGGAGAAGCCCAGCGACCCACAGAGCTTTTCTGGAGGTAGACACCCCATCATCCTTTCATCCTTCCTTCCTTCCTTCCTTCACCCATCCATTCCTTCACTCCTCAGGCCACCCCTCGCCTTGACTTCCTTGCCCTCCTTTTACTACACTGTCTCTATATATATTTCCCTGTCTGTGGCAAGGATGCTCAAGTCTCCATAATGGGTGATGTTCAGTTTGGGAAAGGAGGGGAAGGAGAAAGATGCTCAGTGTATTATTGAAAGCTTTCATGGCCAGAATTACTGGGTTGTTGTAGTTTTTCCAAGCTGTATGGCCATGTTCTAGTAGCATTCTCTCCTGACGTTTCACCTGCATCTATGGTAGGCATCCTCAGAGGTAATGAGGTCTGTATAGCCATTTTTTGGGCTGTATGGCCATGTTCCGGAAGCACTCTCTCCTTATGTTTCACCTGCATCTGTGGCAGGCAACCTCAGAGGTTGTGAGGTCTGTATGGCCATTTTTGGGCTGTATGGCCATGTTCCAGAAGCATTCTCTCCTGACGTTTCACCTACATCTATGGCAGGCATCCTCAGAGGTTGTGAGGTCTGTATGGCCATTTTTTGGGCTGTATGGCCATGTTCTGGAAGGACTCTCTCCTGACGTTTTGCCTCTCCTGACGTTTTGTCACAGATGACAGGCATCCTCAGAGGTTGTGAGGGCTGTATGGCCATTTTGGGCTTTATGACCATGTTCCAGAAGCATTCTCTCCTGACGTTTTGCCTGCATCTGTGGCAGGCAACCTCAGAGGTTGTGAGGTTTGTATGGCCATTTTTCGGGCTGTATGGCCATGTTCTAGAAGCATTCTCTCCTGACATTTCACCTGCATCTGTGGCAGGCATAGTTTCCAACAGACCCCACAAGCTTTGAGGATGCCTGCCACAAATGCAGGTGAAACATCAGGAGAGAATGCTTCTAGAACATGACCATACAGCCCGAAAAACCTACAACAACCCAGAGAAGGATGCTGCTCATCCAAAACAAGAGCCAAGTGCTCTGCTGCAATATCAGTAAAAAGGGGTTTTTTGGGGGGGGGAGGGAGGAATGGGGACACACTCAATATGATTCAGCCTGTTGCCAATATGAAGCTGCAGAGAATTCATTGCCTTAGGATTTGTGTAAATGACTAAAACATAGAGGATGGGGTACTCGCATTGAGTACTAGGACCCTTTGCTTCCTTGCTGTTGGTTCCTTTTGTGTGTGACTTTTGTAAACCAGAGTTTCCACTCAGAAAACCCCCCAAAGTGGGGTCACATCCCTTCTGTGGGGCTCAAAGGAGATTGGAGCAGTGATAACTTGAGATGAGCAACTCGGGAAATGGAAGCTCTTTTTTTTTCCTTTTTGGCCGCCTCAGAAATCCTCATTGATACCGTGGATTTCATTACAGAGTGTGCCAAGGTATGCCTTGATGTGCGGAGGAGAGGGGTGCCCCTGCGTGTGTGTGTCGTGAGGCGCGCTGGCAATTATATATACAGGCCTTGTGATGACATCATCTCTCTGACTTTCCCTCCACTTCAGTCTCTGGGAGGCTGCTTCCTTCTGCATTGTTGTCATCCGTGAGCCTGACAGGGATGGCTCATTGTTGGCAAGGTTTTACACCCAGTTCATAATCTGTGTGCAATTATACATTTTAGCTCAGACTTATATAACCCCCAGGATGTGCAGACTGTCACTAGTGAACATTACCATTGTGGAAGGTCTGGATTTTGCCTATCTTACCTGCAGCAGTATTTACATGCTCTTGTGGATGTAATGCAAATAACATTAGCATTGTCGAGGGTCTTGTTTCCTCTTATCCTTACCTGCAGCAGGGTTTCCGTGCTCTTGTGGATGTCATGCAAATAAACCTATAGTGGTCACTTACTGTGAATTGTTGATTAGCTAGATGAAAAAAGGAGGCAGTGTTTTATTCCTGCCTATGTCTTTTGCTCACTTACCTGCCCATTGATAAACTTCATATGCTTGTAATGGGCATTTGAGGTGCTGCAGATTTTTTCAGAAATCACAACATTCTCCTTCCAACCAGAAATATTTCAGCTCATATTTAAGAAACCTGTCTGCTCTGGCTGCTGTGAAAGGATACGATGAGCAGACATACTTTATGAATATATATTAGGATCATTTAAGTAGCACTTGTGGTATGTTATGCAGTGTTGAAAGAAGTTTCTTAAGGGTAAATATCACCAGATGAATCCTGGAAACCCACCCCAGCAATGCCATTTGGAAATCAAAATTAAAATCTATGTGTGGGGGTTATTTAAACTTGACTAGAGACAGATTTGAAGCTCAGAATTACCATTATTCTCTGCTGTTATCTTGCTTGTTGTTTTGCATGCAAAAAAAAACCCTATCTGTTTTTTCATTTGCGGTTCTAAGAAATACAAAGCACACTACCATGTCTATTCTGAAGTCCTACTATTTCCATGAAGCTTCATTCCTAGTGACATCATTTAGGGCTGTAGCCTTAAGTTTTTAACCATGGCAGCAATCAGCAATCTGGCATTAGGATTTGGAAGTAACAGTGAAAAAGTCTGGTTCTATTGCTTTGCCAAATATTGTTAGACAGAACCCGTGGAAAGAATACTGGAGTTGGGTTGCTGTGAGTTTTCCAGGCTGTATGGCCATGTTCCAGAAGTGTTCTCGCCCACATCTATGGCAGGTATCCTCAGAGGTTGAGGGGTCTGTTGGAAACTAGGGGTTTGGATATCTATGGAATGTCTAGGGTGAGAGAAAGAACTCTTGTCTATTTGAGGCAAGTGGGAATGTTGCAATTGGCCACCTTTATTAGCATGGAATGGCCTTGCCACTTCAAAGCCTGGCCGCTTCCTGCCTGGATAAATCCTTTGTTGAGAGGTGTTAGCTAGCCCTGATTGTTTCATGCCTGGGATTCCCATGTTTTCTGAGTGCTGTTTTTTATTTACTGTCCTGATTTTAGAGTTTTTTAAAATACTGGTAGCCAGATTTGGTTCATTTTCATGGTTTCCTCCTTTCTGTTGAAATTGTCCACATGGTTTTGGATTTCAGTGGCTTCCCTGTGTAGTCTTGACATGGTTGTTGTTAGAGTGGTCCTGCATTTCTGTGTTCTCACAACCTTTTAGGATGCCTGCCATTGATGTGGGCAAGATATCAGGAGAGAATGCTTCTGGAGCATGGCCATACAGACCGGAAAACTCACAGCAACCCAATGATTCCAGCTATGAAAGCCTTCAACCACACATCAATACTGGAGTTGTAACTGAAGTACACGAATATGATAAATTCTTGGGAATGTAGCTGTATAAAAAGGGAAAAATAGAAACTGGTAATGCCTTAAAGATGTTTTTAAGATAAGATGATAAGATGTTTTCAAATATCAAGTTCTCTTTCATCAGATGCTCCTTAATTAATTCAGAGGTACTGGTAAATATTGGTTTCCAGGCTGTTTGTTTCAGAACTACCAGGGCAGTGCAACATTGTAACAAATTATACCAATTTATTTCATTGTTTAATATTAACATGTCACAAGTTTTCAGTGACTGATCAACTGGTTCCAGAATATAATTTGAATATGGCTTTTGAAATTCCAATAATATGTCAGACTTTGTCTATTTCAAATAGCATGTTCGTGTTTAAAAATAAGTCCACCTATCACCATTTCTTTTGATTGTGGAAGTTCACTGCATATATCAGCAATGCTCTATTAATAGCAATGACATGAAAATAACTTATCAGAATAAGCTTATTTATAGCTTCTTGTTTTGCTTCTTACGAGTTTAAGCCATCTCTTTCTATTAAAAGAAGAAAACTTTGAAAATAATGCACACTTCACAAAATGCTACATATATGAATAGTGAATACAAAATTGATTAAACTCTTGACTATGAGTAGGATGACAAGATACAACTGCAGGTAGTTTGTACAGAAGAGGACATTTCAATATTTGCTCTGGTTTTGTCTCAATAAATGTTTGCATATGAGCATATTTATAGCAGTCCCTTGTGAATTCACTGGTAACACAAAGCTCCCTTATTAAATCTGATTTAGAACTCAATACAATACCTGGTCCCTTGTTTGCCACATATTTTCTACAAGTACTTCTGAATACGTTGGGAAAGGGGGGAGAGGTTATAATGGAATAACAGTCTATGATACTAAACAGGAAAAGTCTCAGCATTATATGTTTATTATGTGTTTAAATAGGCTGTGAAGAAAGAATTTGGATCTTTGTCAAAAACACTCAGTACTTTCATTAAACCGAGTTGTGAGTTTGTGAACAGTTAAGTTTCTTACACTTATACAGGAGATAATATAGGAATTTGGTGTCATCATGACAGTACAATCCTTACAGTTGGCCGAATATAAACTACTGGCTCGCATGGACTAAAGAAAGTTCAATAACAATCTCTGTATGATTTGCAACTATACGTCCCCTTGATTTAATGCTCTTTGTTTCTAGAGAGTGCAGAAATTATATACAGGGCCTATCCAGACATACTCATAATGCGTGATCTGTCTCAGTTTACCGGAGGCATCCAGACAATGGTTTCGGTAAAATCTAATAAATTCTAAATAAATTAAACACCTGGTAATATCTGAATCTAAAGGTAAGATCCAGGTCTTACCAGGCATGAGCCCTGTGTGGATTGGGCCCTGGAACCACATCATTCAACTCCCAGGCCTGATCCACACAGGCATCTCAGTATTTCAAGAGGGTACTCACCATCTTCCCCCAAACCCAAAATGTACCCCTAAAAATAAAGTTAAACTCACCTGGCTGCCTTAACTTTCCTCTTCATGCCCTCCAAGCATGAGGAAATGACATGCCAAGAGATGGGGGCTGAGAAAGATTACCCTCTCCCAGTCTCCTGGGGTGTCATTTCCTCATGCCTTTAGGGCATGCGGAGCAAAATTATGGTGACCAGGTAAGTTTCACCTTATTTTTAGGGGTAGATTTGTGGCGCTTCAGGGTGGCTGCATGCCATCCCAATTGTAATCAGGATGGCATGTAGGCACCCTCCCCAGGAAAGCTTGGGGTTTGGGGGCTTGTGAGGCACGGATTTTCATCCTGTGTTGAAGTACCCTCAATGATAAGGAAATCAATATATATTGATTAAAAAAACTTTTCTTGTCTGGTTCTGTTTCCATCCGTTTTTTTTTATTTCTTTGGAGATTGTTGGGATGTTCATTATAACTTTACCCTCTGTAGACACTTAGCCATTGCACATACTCTACCAGCACATACTCTACCATGCCTTTTTATGCAGTCTAGTAGCTCTACTTGCTGTTAATGAAGTTGTTAAAAATATCCATTAAGTTGGTAGAAGTATTCCTAGTTAGTAATGCAGGCTGGTGCTATGCTGTAGATCAGGGGTCCTCAAACTAAAGCCCGAGAGCCAGATACGGCCCTCCAAGGTCATTTACCCGGCCTCACTCAGGGTCAACCTAAGTCTGAAATGACCTGAAAGCACACGACAGCAACAACAACAACAACAATCCTATCTCATCAGCCAAAAACAGGCCCACACTTTCCATTGAAATACTAATAAGTTTATATTTGTTAAAATTGTTCTTCATTTTAATTATTGTATTGTTTTTAAGTGTTTGTACTACAAATAAAATTGTGCAGTGTGCACACGAATTCAAATTATTATTATTTTTCAAATTATAATCCGACCCTCCAACAGTTTGAGGGACTGTGACCTGGCCCTCTCTTTAGAAAGTTTAAGGACCCCTGCTATAGATTTTATGACTCAAGACTATGGAATTCTGGGAGTTGTAGTTTTACAAGATCTGTAACCTTCCTTGAGAAAGAATATTGGTGCTGCACAAAACTACAACTCCAGGATTCCATAGCATTGGGCCATAGCAGTTAAAGTGGTGTCAAAATGCATCAGTCTATAGTGTAGATGCACCCATGGTTGAAAATGTTTATTTAAGTCATGGTGCATCAATAAAATAAACAAAATCCTGCCTATTTAAATATTTAATTTCTAGTAAATGTATTCTGTTGCTATATCGGTGGCCTTATTCCAAGAATCATAGTCTGCAATTTCATGTTTCATAGAGATGTTTTGGGTTTGTCTCCAAGTGAATATTGAACAGGAAACTGTAATGAATTGTGATACCTTAATATATTTCACTCTCTATATTGTAACATTTTTCAGATATACGTAGTTATTGTGTTCACACTTTATATTTGTAGGAATCAACTTCAAAATAAAATGGGAAAAGAAACCCTAAAATATTTACTATAGATTGGCATTTTTGTGAAGTTAGAGTCCTGTGTAGTTTGGGTAGAATAAAAAAGAAAATTAGACTGTATCCCATTAAAGACAAACTTCTAATGGAAACTAGTTAGCCAACCATATCTCTGCTTTTAAAGCTATTAACTCATCACTCTGAGTTTCATCCAACTTCATTCTTAAAGGTTTGCTCTTGAACATTGTGTTTTCAACTCAACACTCCTAATCTTGTAGTAGCTTTCATTTTTTAACCTATCAGCTACTTCACCACCAAGCATAGCATGGTAAATCCTAACTGTTATATTTGGAATTCCTGTGCTTTTTTATTAATTGTGTAGGTTCCCACCCTCTCAGCATAGCAGCAAGATGTGTGCATTCATGGAAACCTGCATGGCAATTAATTGTGATACAAAACCCACGGAGCATTCATGGCTTTCTACAGTACCATGAATGCAAAAGGTCATAATTTTATCAGGCAACACAGAATCATTCATTTGATCTACTATTTTTGTTAATGAAGTGGTTTCAGCATAACAACGTTGCTCTCCTTTTTACCTCTACATCCTGTCTGGGCTGAAATATGTGGTATAGAAATAAAGCAAATAAATAAATAAATATTGCAAGTGCTGTAGTCTCAAAAGAATGAGAAAGACTGATCTCAGACCCTTTTCATGACCAAACTCTCAAATGAAGACAAATTTATCATCTCAGATCAGGTGCTTATCTGCTCAAAGAATGAATTTGGAGCATGGATGTCTATGACCTTTGGAATGTCTGAAGGGAAAATTTAAAAGATGCATCTGGAGGAATAGAAAAAATAATTAAATGTTTGATTCAACAAATTCAGGCAGAGCAATTTCTAAGTGACATAAATTTTAATGAGATAGAGATATTGGGAGACATGAACTTGCGGTTCTTTCATTCATATTTTTCCTAGTATCCTTTTATGAAGTGTTCTTATTATTCCATTTTTGGGACTGAATTTATTAAAAGACACTACACTTTGAGACATGTACATATATCATTTACATTAAGTTACTGTATGTATGTTTTCTGAATAATTGCTTTTCTGTGTGAAGATCATATGTGGTTCTGGTAGAGAGGAGAGGAGAGGGAGCAAAAACCAGGCAGGGGGGCCTGGAGCAGAGGGATGTGGCAGAGAAGGGCTGGGGGCTAAATCTGGGGTGCAGCAGGCATGCAAGCCTGAAGTAGCGGGGCTAGAGAGAGGGAATGTGGAGTGAGATGGGGAGAGGGATTGGGGGCCAAATATGGGGTGCAGCAGGCAGATGGCTGTGCCAGGCACGGTAGAGATTCCTTCATTGGTAATAGGGGACAGGAGATTTGATTCCAGTACGGCTGATAATTTCAGAAGAACAATTTTCTGCAGTACCACAATAGGGGAGACAGTGGTGCTGATAACTGTTGTTACTTCTAATCTGATAGAGTACTGGTGTGATGCAGTGGTTTGAATGTTGGACTAAGAAACTAGGATTCAGATCCACATGTGGCCATGAAAACCCACAGGGTCACTTTGGGCAAGTTGCGTACTTTCAGCTGAAATAGTTGAAAGTCCCCTCTGAAGAATTTTCACTAAAAAAACCCCTATGATAGATTCTACTCAGGATTGCCATAAGCCAATACCATAAGTCAAGACTTACTTGACGCACACAACAATTACCTCTAACTCTAGCATTTTATCTTCATCTAAAAGACTCGAGAGTATAGCATAGGTGTAGGAACTTCGCTAATGAAAACAAAGCTATTTCTGGCGAAAGGGAGAAAGTTGCACAAATAACAAAAGCAAGAAATAAAAAGCTTTTTGATAACACTTGTTTTCTCAGAAACGTTACAACTACATATTCTCGGGACTCCAGATATTCACACTCACTAGGAGCCTGAACAATTCAACTCCTACCTCTTGAAAGATAAGACTCTTATGTAGTTAAGCAAGAAAAGACAGCCTATACTTTTGTCTTCCTTCATAGTTTAATCCCAGTTCTTTATAGCTCTCCCATTCCTCCCTTCTGCAGCATATTAAGACTCTGTGTTGACTAAACAACTGAACTAACTCAAGCTTACCAAACATTGGAAGAGAGAACAAACAACAAAAAAATTACCTGTTACTACTTTGTATGAAGGGTCATAGATCACATGTTTTGCATGCAGAAAATGTGAGCTTCATTCTCCAGCATCTCCAGATAGGAAGAAATAGAGAGTAGCTTCTGGTTAAAACCCTGGGAAGCCTCTGCTCATCAGTGTAGACAGTAGCAATATAATTATTCACTAGGCTCCTTCTTGAAAGAAACAAGCAATTTAAACAATTTTCTTCCAAATTTGAGAAACTCTTCAAAAGATTTATGCCCATTACTAATTCAGGATTTATTCTGCACAAAATTCAGATGTGGTGATTTGCTGAACAGCTTGAATAGAAAACAGCATTTTATGTGCAGACCATTTTTTTAAAAAAAAATGTATGCAGAAATATTTTCCCGGCACTGAAAATGTTATTACTATGCAGAACATGATGCTTTTGCTGCAAATCAGTCATGTGCACACATTGTGCACAGTAAATCCAAAAGTACAGCATTTTCTACACCATTTTTTGTGTGAAATAATATTTTACACAGACATTTTTTTCTGATCAGATAAATGCTATTTTCTGTACAAAATGTGTGTGTGTGTGTGTGTGTGTGTGTGTGTGTGTGTGTGTGAATAAGGCCTGAACTGTGGACATTTTCATGAGTCCAGAATTCTTCTTATCAGGCTTCTTGGCACTTGAACAATATGGGTGGGTTTTTCTTTTTGCTTTTACAGAATACTTTTGAATACTCTATCCATCCCAAGTTGGCAACACTGAGTTAGATGAATCAATTGTCTGACTCAATGTAAAGCTGTTTGGTATGTCTAAAGGTAAATTTTTGGGGGTAAATATCACATATTCATTTCATCTATTGGTGCTGTTGGTACCATCAATCCTATTTTTGTTTAAAAAAAATCTGTTGCACTTGTTAACTATTACATTTGTCTCTCCATAACCAATAAAGCAGCTCTTCAGCAGGGACATAGATAAGAATACTATCTACCACAGATGTGATACTGATTAGACACAAGGCTTGTACCAAAATAAAAAGCAGTGGAAATCAGACTGTTCCCCAACTGACTATCCTTCCCCTTTTCTTCTTCTAGGATTCCTTTAAAAAGTGTACAAAGCAGATAGTACAGCAGAGGAATTTTTACAGACTCTGAAGACAGACTGATAGAGAGTTCTTCATCTGGCTAAGTGTCATGCAGGTTTCAAAAGATGTAGGAGTCCAACAGGCATAGGAAGATTGGTCGGCCATTGCTTTGAAAGGGTTAGAACTCTCTCAACCAGCTACTTCAAAAATGCCTATGTTATTATGATATTATAGAGATCTGTCCCTCCTTCTTGCTCTTGGAAGTGCCTTTCTCCGAGTTCTGTCTTCTGGAAAATTTTGGGAGGTACAACCCCCACTATACCTAGGAGTTCATGGATTTCTGTTTGCTTGTGACTGCACCATTTCAAGATATATATTCAGTAGATGCATGAACATATGTATGTTCATGGACTGGCTGGAATGTTCGGACAATGGTCTCTGAGAGAACAAAAGAACATTCCAGTCCTTATCCTAAGAAGCCAATGGGTTCCGAGTATGAGACTTTTACCTATTGGCCTGTGACCCCCCTTTTACAACCTGACATTCTGGTTCTTTGTCTGGCTGTATGAACTCTCAGATAAGTCAAACAGCCATCTGATGGGAGATCTGGAGTTTGAGGATGAAGATGTTTGTGGATGGCCTCCTCTCTGTGAATCTTCAAAACAGTAAGCTGCTGGTGCAACCAGTTAAAAGACAAGATACAGACCTTCTCCCTTTCCTATCTTAATAGATTTTCTTCCCGGTTAGGAAGAAGTGGTGACTAACTATTTCCTGTGCATAAACATAGCAGAATTAGTGATTAATTGAAATGGCATCTGAATTCTCTGTACATTCTCTGAATGAAGCAGAGTAACTGCACAATGGCTTTGTGGTGAAGTGTGAGTTTTAATCTACAGTTATGTATAATAATAGATAGGTGTTTAAAAGGGTAAGTATTTAAACTAGCATAACTTTGGGGGATGGTAGCCAGCTGAACTTACTTTGAGCTAGGTTGCCATGGAAAAAGGGGTGGAGCCAACTGCCACTTGGCAGGACAGCCATTTTAAAATGGTTACTCTGTAGTCAGTGAACTACAGGGAAGGCTGATTCTGTGGTGTGTTGAGAACCAGAAAGGTAGTCTGTAGTCTAAGAACTACAGGGAAAGGCTGATTCTACTGAGTTGAGAATCAGGAAGGTTTTGGCTTTTAGCCTGAGTAGTTTAGATAGGTCGAGCTGACTTATTTATATTATTAGTTAGTGTATGAGCAAAAGGGGGGAGAACCCTAATAAGAATCTTTACTGCAACAGAAACAACATAAGGAAAGGGTAAGTTTGTACCTGAAGTAATCTGTTAAAGAAAGAAACAAATTTTAAAGGAAAATAAATTTGAAACCTGTTTAGTGGAAGGAATAGTCATCTTAAGAGTTATTTTATGAAATGTTATAAATGTAACCTTTGAAGATATGTGCCTCTAAGAGTTAAGAATCATTGAAACCATCAAGCTTCTTCCATACTTCAATAAATTTGTTACAGTTTCTTCTAAACCCAAGTCTCTGTTACAAATTCTTTCAAGCTAAGCCATGCTACACATTGAAGAAAGACCAATTCAATATTACAAGCATTAGTTGTGTTATCAATTTAGTAAGTCCTTACAAAGTGGTGGCTCCTTTACAAACAGTTACAAACGGTAGCCTCTTTATAGGTTTCTTTGTATGCTTTTTTCTGTAAGGATTCTCCTGGTGGTATACAGAGTCAGATATTAAGACCAACCAAAGTAAGTAGAAACAATAAAACAGTCAGATGATTCTACAGAACCAAATAAAGAGTTTTCTTTAACTTCTTTACTAAAATAAACAAAAAAAACCTCAGTAATTATTTCAAAAGGGGCGCACCCTATAGTAGATGGGTGTTTGAGAGTGACACATGTCAACTACAGTAAAAATTACAGGCCTGAAACCAGATGTGTTCTTCTATGCATTCACATAATGTATCTTGTTCTATCTGGCTTGTATTTATCTTGTGAAATATATACATTATTTTGTAGGAGGTTTATTTGTATTTAAAATGAACTCATATAGCTAAGGGGTGGGTCTGTTCATATCATTGTTTTTATTTTGAAATATATTATTTTTTTGCTACTAAATGTGCTTGCTTCTTCCCAAGTGTGTTTAGTGTCAGACTAGTAGAGCCAACTTAACATTATTTTATAGTAGTTGTGGTGCCATGCTTTCATTCAATTAAAGGTGTTTGTATTTTTAAACCAAGGTTTTCAAAAATTTATTTGTTTGCTTGAAGATATCAAGAGCACAGAATGCCAACAGGGACTAATAAACAAATTGTCCAGGTACTTCATAATTAATTTAATATCCATGGTCATCTTAAGACCACATACCACTTCAATTACCAAGCCATTAGAATTTTATCCAAAGTGTATGATGGTCTAGGTCTACAACTGGTTAGCATAAAATTTACTAGATGACTCTTTTCCTATCACTTGTTGCCACATCATGCAGAGTTTCATCTCTTGGATGCCAAGCTACTTTGCGTCAGCTGGAGATGAGTTGGTCTCTGTGGACTTGACGGCGATGTTTCTCTTAGCACCACTGTCCTTTGCAGTTTCTTAGGATCTTTGATGGGCCTTGGGGTCCCATAAAGAGTTGGAAATCCCGTTTGTGGATCATTGAGTTGCATTGCTGCATTTGTAACAAAGTCTACAAGATGGGTGAACAGTGGGTAGACCTGATGATTGGCCTGCTTGAATCTGAAGACTTCTCTACCCCACTCTTCTTGCAAGGAGTACGGCAGTTTCTGAGTGATGGTGGTTTGGGACAAGTGTTGGTCCAGGCAGGCAAACCCTGGAAGCTGTGGGTTTCCCTTGGCTGACTGGAGCTCAATCAATAAGTCTGACAGGTCCCAAAGCTGTTTAAAGTCCTTAGGTTTGAGCACTGGGAACTTATGAAGTCTGTCCATCAGCGAGGCTTCGATTTGGGTGCTTCACCCGTAGCACTGGTCAATTCTCGTCCATGCAGTGTCCAATGCTCTGTCTGGTTGGTCGATGAGAGCTGAGAAAATTCTTCTCACCTGCTGAGCTGATACTGGACTGAGCCAGGCAATTATAAGAGTCAATTGTTCCTCAGAGGTGAGTCTTAAACTCTGTATGGCATGTTGAAAGGTCTTCTTCCAAAGTAGGAAATCTTCTGGCTGGTCAGAGAATTTCTCCACACCTTTGTCCCTCAAATCCTTCTTCGGGTTCTTGAACAAAGACTCAAGTTGCGACTGAGGAGTCTGAAGAAACGGAAGGGGAGTTTGGTCAGGGGTAAAGGTGAAGTTTCTCTCGAACCTGTAAGGTCCCTTTAGAGGAACACCTGTGGTCTCAGGTATTGGCAAAACCCTGGTATTCAAGCTGGGCCTCGCTGCCTGAGTTGGTGGCTGTGGGCTCCTGGCCCTGAATTGCTCGACCTGCCTGTGTGGCATGATGTCGCTGTCCACCTGCACCAGCTTGTCATCTTGGAAGCCAACGTGGGCTGGCAGAAGAGGCGTGGTTGGTGGTGTTGGTAAACAGTTGACGTTTTCCTGAGACAGCTCTCCCTGCAGCGCCTTCACCAGGATGTTGGCACAGACCTTTTTTTGAGCTGCCTCCTGTTGGATGCACATTAACTTTAACTTTGTCTCTCACTCGGTTTGCGACAACTTCTGCTTTGCCTCTAACTTGGTTTGCGACAACTTCTGCTTTGCCTCTAACTCGGTTTGTGACAACTTCTGCTTTGCCTCTAACTCGGTTTGCGACAACTTCTGCTTTGCCTCTAACTCAGCTTGTTCAGCCTGGAGTCCAATCTGAGCCCGCTCTAAGCCCAGGCCTAGATCAGCTGCTGCTGCCTCAGCTTCGGCTTCAAGGATTTTTTCCTGCAGCTCCATCCGCTTGGCTTCTTTGTTGTAAAGGGCCGCCATCGATGAGGAGCTGCTCCTACTGACGGAAGACCCTGACGCGGAGCCATGTCTGCTGCTATGCTTCCTGCTGGTGTGGCTGTGCTTGCTTTGGCCAGAAGTACCTCCCTGACTGCTCTGTGCACTTAAAGCCTTTGGGGAATGCTTAAGGAACACAGGGATCACACTACCAGCTGGCGAAGCTTGACCATCTTTGTCCCTTCTGGGGGAGGGATCAAAGTCGGCTGCATGAAACAAATGAGCATAGCTAACTTCCCTACGCTTAACAGTGTTCAAAAACTGAATTGCCCTAGCATCTGCATCCTGGTTGTTTATTTTACTGAGCAACTGAATGGTGTCATCAACTAAACCTCTCCACTTATTAATCAAAACCCTAAGCTCTGTTCTGATGTCCTGAGATTTCTCTAAATCCTCAGAACGCTGTAACCGGCTATTGAGGTCGACAATAGAAAGCCATACGCTTTCAAGCTTATCTGTAAGCAGAGATTCTTGCTGTAAAAGCGCATCTAAGACTTTGTGAGATGGGTGTCTAGAATCCTGGGAATGGAGGCTATAGGCTTTACCTTCAGACTTTGGGGAGCCCGAGGTGTGAGCCATGACAGCAAATTGCCCAAACAGTATAGCAATACAGGTAAAATGACAAGTAAAGCAATCAGTATATCAATAACCAACAGTCAATAGAACACACAATATGAAAATGCAATCTTAAGCACAAAGAGCAAGCAATATAGCAATGCAATAATAAAGCAGTCAGTGTACCAATGCGAAATTACAGATAGGGCAAGCAATATAACAATGGAATTTCAATAAGATGCAGCAAATAGCATATTACAACAACATATAGAGCAACCAAATATCAAGGCAGTTATTGGCACACTCAAAACTTATCACTTTATGGCAGAATAGACACAGCAGACACAATAATTCAAATGCACATTAAACTCTTGCTGTTTTTATTTTTATTAAATTTTTATAAATTTTTCTTAATACAGTGAAAGTGTGGGAACAATAAGTGGATAGGAAAGGGTGGGAAGAAAGAAGGTAGGTGGGTAGTGGTGTGGGGGAGGGTCAGGGATAGGCAAGGGGGGGAGGGTCTGGGAATGGAGAAGGGGAAGGAGGGGGAAGTGTCAGTCGTTTGACTCCCGTTCGGTCTGCAGGGAAGTATCTTCATTATCCATGGGTTTTTTTTTTCCTTCTTCTAAGTTCTTTTACTTATTTGCAAAGTGTCCTTTTATATTTCTCATATATCTAGTTTAATCTGTTTCTTAAAATACTCTTCCAAATCTTTCCAGTTTAGCTGTTTGCTTCGGTCCTCGTTTCCTAGGATGTGTGAGAATTTGTCCAAGTTCTTGATTTCTATCATTTTTTCAAACCACTCCTCTTTGCTCGGTACTTCCTTATCTTTCCATTTCCTTGCGATTAGGATTCTCGCTGCTGCAGATAGGTGAAGGAACACTCTTTCTTGATTTTTTTTAAAATTTATGTTCATTATATTCAATAAATAGAATTCTGGTTTCAGATCGAATTTAGTATGCAAAATATTTTGGGCGTGCTTGTGCACCATCTGCCAGAATTTTTTAACTTCTTTGCATAGCCAGAATTGATGGTAGTAGGTTCCATTTTCTTTTTTACACTTCCAACAAGTTCCCTTATTTTTTTTATTAAATTTGGCAAGTTGCATTGGTGTTAGGTGCCACCTGTAAAACATCTTGTACCAGTTTTCAATTATGTTGGAAGCCTTTATAAGTTTTAACTTGTTCTTCCATACTTGTTCCCATTCATTAAATAATATTGTGTGACCGATGTCTTTGGCCCATTTGGTCATGTTGGCTTTGATCAGTTCTTTTTCGTTTTTCCATTCTAATAATTTCTGGTATAATATTTTGATAGATTTTTGGTCCTTTTTCATGATAATATCCCAGCATGTATTTGTTTCGTTGAAACCGGATGTTAAATCAATCTTGAAGCGCTCTTTAATCTGTAAGTGGTGGAGCCAGGTCATTTCATTGTCTTCCTTTTTTAGTTCTTCCAGAGACCTCAGTTCCCACTTGCCGTTGTTCCTTGTAAGCAGTTGCTTATAAGTAAGCCACTTACTTCTGGGGATTTCCCTTTTATGGAATGCCTCTATTGGTGAAATCCATGTTGGTATTTTTTGATAAAAATATTTTTTATATTTATTCCATGTTTTTAATAGCGCAGATCTTATATAATGATTTGTAAAGTTCTTTTCTATGGTCGCCTTTTCATACCACAGGTATGCGTGCCATCCCCTCCTAATATCGTGCCCTTCTAGGGCTAAGATTTTTTTTTGTTCTAGTGTGGCCCATATTTTGGTCCATGTTAGGGCGGCCGCTTCGTGGTATGCCTGTAAGTCTGGGAGTGCCAGACCTCCTCTTTGTCTTGCGTCTGTAAGGTTCTGGAAACTTATCCTGTGTTTTTTACCCTCCCAAATAAAGTTTTGAATGTCCCTATTCCATGTTTTAAAGGTTACATCCGTTTTGATAATTGGGATCATTTGGAATAAAAATATTAGCTTTGGCAGCACGCTCATTTTAATCGCTGCTATTTTCCCTAATAGGGATAGGTTTAGGTATTTCCAAGTTTTTAACTTCTTCTTGATCACACCCCAGAGTTTTTCATAGTTTTCTTTAAACAAGTGTCTGTTGGAAGCGGAAATCACAATGCCTAGGTATTTTATTTGTTTGACTATTTCTATTCCTGTGTTTTTATGAATTTTTTCCTTTCCTTCTTTGTTTACATTTTTTGTTAACATTTTCGTTTTGTTTTTATTTACTTTGAGCCCTGCCAGTCTGCCGAAGTTTTCTATTTTGGTTATCCACTTGGTGGCATTTCTTTCTGGGTTATCTATCACACATTAAACTCTTGCTGTTAAGGCTGCAAAACCAAAAGGAATTGCAAAAGGGCTTCTTTTCAGGAAGCTGAGAAGCAAAGTATCAAAGGCTGCTGCAAAGCTGAGCTTCAAAAGGGTGGGAAAACCTTGCTTCTGGCTGGAGACTTGCAAAGTAGCAAACTGTGCAGCACTGAGCAGGGCTTGCTTCTGTTGCTGGAGCCTTTGCAAAGTAGCAAATTGTGCAGAACTGAGCAGGGCTTGCTTCTGGCTGGAGCAAAATGTTGCAATCTTGCTGAGGTCTGCTGGTTGTTGGCTGAAGACTTTGCAAATAGCTGTGCAAGACTGGGAGATTGTAGCAAACTTTGCAGAGCTAGCTGAGTAGATCTTCAAAAAGGCAGGAACTTGTAGCAAACTCTGCAGACTTTCAGGCTCCTCTGCAAGGAAGGTGGAGCTTGAAGCAAAGAAGGATGCTGCCAGCCCCTCCTTTCTGGTCACATGGGTGTCTTCCAAAATGGCAGAAAATGAAGAAATACAGGCAGATGGATACAGGTAATGAAGACTTGAAATGGCTTGTACAGGCTCCCTTAAACACTGTTCTATAGCTCTAAAGTCTTTTTCTCTATTCCCGGTTGGCAGAAGCCACCAGCTCCGTCTTCTACTGTGCTGTCGCACGCTGGGCCTGTGCATGAGACTGTAGACAGGACATAAATTCTGTGTGCCCAACGGGATGCCGGGGTTGCCTCAGATTAAAGGCCCTTGGATTCCCCCAAACAGAGTCTTTAGATTGCTTAAAGGTTCAACAATGTTCTTTATTAATGAAAACAAACAGGTACTTTAAAGCTTTCTTAACAGTCTATAGGCTCTTTCAATCTTGTCCACAGGGAACAGGCACTATCTTCTTAACTGTAACTAATGGGGAAATCCTTAACTTCTAATCTGGGCAGTCTGTCTTTGCTTCTGTTGGCCTGGAGCCCCTGCATCTGGTACCAACTGCGTCTGGCTTCTGCGAGCGACTCTTACCAAGCAGAGCTTTGCAGACTTCCAGAGGAAAAGAAGGAGTTCAGGTTTCAGTGATGCCTGGCTGAAGTCCTTCAGCAAAGGAGCTGCAAGGCTGTAAAATCCTCAGCCAAGCTGTGGGGCCTTTTCTCCCCGGCCAAGCTATAGGCTGTATATCTCCCTGGCCAAGCCGTAGAAGACGAAGCTTTCTACAGGAGCTCTTGGTATTATGTCCTGCATGGAAGCTGTGTGGACTGAACTCAAACTGGCTCCTATTCCCTCCAAAACCTAAAAAGGGGGCGGGACCAGGGAACCTAACTATAATTGACAGGTGGCTTGCCCTATGATTGCAGCCAAAAGAAGCCAGTCCTGAAACTCAGGACTGCAACAAACATTCAATGCAAAACAAACAAAATTGGAGCTCCTAGTACAGCTGTACCAGCACAGTGGTAGATACTGGAAGCGCTAGTCCAAAAAAGTATATTTTCCATACTTGGTATGGAATTTACAGTCTGGCAACAAACCTTTGCCTCTATCCAAAAATCATCTGGTAATGGGTAACTTTTTGAACAGAGGTTTTTTATTTATATCACAGCAGTCATTCCTTGCAAAGCTAGTTTAATTTTAGTTTTGGACAAGTGAAATCCAGTCCAAGAGTGTTGCTCAAAGCCATTAAAATACTCCTGTGAAACTGAAAGATAATCTCAGGGCATGCAGGGCGATGATGAAATGGGTGCCATAGGAGTACTTGTCCTTGCTCAGAGTTCTTTTCTTGCAAGGTTTTAAAAATCAGATCTAGAGCAATGAATACAATGAATTCCTTTCTCTTTCTGCTGATGAAATTTGGCTCAACTTTGTTGTCTAAAATAGGAGCAGCAATTAAAATGTAACATGACAGCAGTTTTTAGAATCTGACATGTAACTTAAGTGTCACATAACAAGGGTTGCTGACATGATGAGAATTAAGCCTATTGTGTGCAAAGGTGAATCTTTGAGTGGCTTGTTTTAGCAATACACATAGAGTTTAGGAAAGTTACATTTTTTACTACAGAATCCCCTAACATGGTATTTTAATAATTCCTACATTTATTCACACAGAAGTCCCTATTTCTCTGAGCAAACACTACCCTCACAACGTTGTTGATCTTATGTCAGGGTTTTCATATGCACAGTTATATCTGAAGATAGGAAATGGGGAACACTAATGGAAATCACAATGAAGACTTGACTTGTAAGTATCCTTCTGCTGAATCTCTTATTAGAAGAAACAAGTCCCATTGCTTTGTCTCCATATAAATAAAGCTGTAATGAAGATGCAGTGTTCTGCTGTTTGTCATCCTTGCTGTCACAGTCAAGTTTAAAGTTGCCATGGCTGGAGTCTAGTTTGAATATAACATAAAACCTCTACTGGGAAAAATACTCCTCAGATGCTTCCAAATGCTTTGTAAGTTCACATTTTCAGACTTAAACCATTGTTTGAATGAAACTTTGTGTATTTCTCATTGATATGTGGACATCTCTCATTGATATGTGGACAAAACTATCTCTTGTGTTAGATGGTTTAAAGTTCATGTAAGATTTTAACATTTGAGGAAATGTATTGTATATTGCCTTGAGATTCCATGATAGAGGGTGGGATATAAATATTTTAAGAACTAAATTGTGTCCTGAAGATACTACATGTATTTGAGGATAGGGACAGAATGATACCATAGTGATGGGCTAAAGTGTTAGGGAACTTTCTGCCTGAAAGGTCATCTAAAAAGCCAAAGACTCAATAGCAACCAATAACACCTATTGATATGGTATGTTTTCTCCCTTTTCTCCCTAGTTGGCCAAAGTACAATATTGTGTAACTGGTGAAATAACACAAAGGAAGAAAGTTTCAATGAGAAAAACAAAACTAACATTGACTATCCTGGAGAAAAGAGAATACAGGCAGTCCCCAAGTTACAAACACCTGACTTACTAATGACTCATTGTTAAGAACAGGGGCGAGACAACAGGAAATGAGAGAAATCTACCTCTCAGAAGGGACATTGACTCCTTAAAGAATTATCACAGGGGAAAGGTATCTCCACTGAATCTTTATTACCAATCCTTGTTCTCGCATCCTAATTTTTCAAAGAAGTTGGGGTGAAATCTTATGAACAGGCAAAGGCAGCAAAAGAAACACCGCAGGGGTGATAACCCTTCCTTTTGCTACCCAAAGCTAGCACCATATGTTTGTGTGTGTGTGTGTGTATGAGTTACACTTAAGAAATGTACCTGTTCCAACTTACAAACAAATTTAACTTAAGAAAAAAACCCTATAGAACCTATCTTGTTTGTAACTTGGAGACTGTCTGTACTTGACTTACCTTAGAAATGTATAAAGACTTCAGCTAAAACTATGGGACCTCTTGAATTGTTCATTGGGTGTTCCTGAAGTCTTGAGCTGTGCATGGACCTGTGGAAAATTTTGCATCATCATCATCCTCATCCAAGTCATCCATACTTCTAATATGAACAGTAATGTGTTCTGTTGAACCTTTCATGAACAAAAGATTTCTAACACTTTAAGTTGCCATGGGCTCTCTTCAGACCATGAAAGGATATGTCTTAATAAACTTGTTTGTCTTTAGGGTACAATAGTTTCTTGTTCCCTGTTTTCCAACAAATAACACATCATCAGGGGGTTTGCTTAGCTCATTTGTTTTCAGAGTGGGTTTGCTGTGAGAATGTATTATTTGCCCAAACTCACCCAGTGTGTTTCTGTGGCCAAGTAGCAATTTAAAGCTTGGTCTCCAAAGTCTGCATCCAACACCCAAATCACTACTACATGCTAGCGCTTCTTTAGTATGCCATGGGTTGTAGTTTTTTTCTGCAAAAGGCTAAGATGGTTTCCTTCTGAAAGTTGTTACAAATCAAAGCATGGATACTCGGATGGCAGAAGGAAAAGTTTCTCATTTGGATGGTAGTAGGAGGAAGATAAAAGAGATTGCAAATATAAAATAACAAGTCAGTAGTTTTTGCTTTGTGCAAAATACACAGCAAAAGAAAACCATGAAACACTAGGTGTGTTTTAAAAAAGCAATTCAAGATAGGAGTGTAAAAGTGGCTTATCTCACTCTGGGATGATCACTATCTTAAGGGATAATCCCATCAAGTAATGAAGAAATCCTGTATGCCTCTCAGTGATAAACTCAACCAAGTTCAAAGTGATAAATTGGTTTAGGATTGCAACCTCAATGTAGTGCTGAGTTAAGTAAATCACACCTCAGGGTTTAACTCATCTTTCTAAATATCTCTTTTTGACACTTGAAGATATCACTATTGTTATATCAGAATTTATTGAAATATAAAGTTTAAAACATAAAATTTGATAGAACTGCATTAAAACTGAGCTGAAATGCCCTCCCAGTTTTGTTGTCATGTTTGTAGATAGCAGACCATGCTTATGCTGCTTGTAGGCAGTTCTTCAAGGGGATCATAAGAAAAAGGGCAAAGTGTTTGACCTGTCTTACAATGACAGCAATTGCAGTCCTACTAGATATAGTCCCATGATACCATCAGGATATTTCGCTATACAGATGACATTTGAAACTAATCCAGATTGAAGGCAATATTTCTTTCCTTCACTGTTGTGTGTTAGGAAAGATTGTACTTTCAGCAACAAGAACATAATGGTTACACTCAACCTAGCCTTTAATCAAAAACAACATGGCACTCCTTTCCATTCCATGTGTAACAACCAAGTAGATTAAACACTGGATCCTAATAGCTTTGGCAATGGGATGGCTCTGTACTATCAATAGGTTAGTGTAGGAAATGTAGGACAGACTACTTGACCCACTGTTTTTTCTTACAATGCCATGCTGCTCTTTCTTGGCATCTGCCACCAAGGTAGTCTCTTCCTTCCTCCATCTTGACACTCATGCTGGTGGGATGGCAGGAAAATAAATAAATAATAAACATGATAAAATGGACCCTATTTACTGTTGACCTGACTACAAACAGGTGATGAAATGTTGCAAGAAATAAGAAGCAATACTCTCACTACCAAGTCATGTTTCTAGAAATTATTATCCAGTTTCCCAGAATAGAATATTCATGTTTATTACCCAAAAATCAACCTTGTAAGTGCTGCATACTTATTATTTTCTCTCCAATCGTCTTGTGGCCATCCAAGTATATTCTAAAGTGTTCTTGCATACTGAACAAGTGTACAACTGTTAATACAACAAGTCCTCACATGATAACCACACACTTTCATTTCTCTTTTCCTTTGTTTCTCTGCCATTGTTTGTTTTTAGAATGCTGTTCCATTCACTATTAGTTTATAAGTTGTCATTTGTTATATTTAATCAGTAACATATTTTTCAGTAAGGACTCTGAAATATAGTTTGGCACATCCAGATGTATCTTAGATAACCAGGGTGACAGCCCCCCCCCCCCCCGCCCCCAGGTTGAAATTACTGCTGTTGAATGCCAGGCCAGTAAATGGAAAAATAACCACCTTCCAGGACTAGATTCTGGATGAGCATGCTGACCTGATTTGTACCACAGAGACCTACCTGGATGAGTCTGGTGGGGTGGGGGTTCATCTCTCTCAGCTCTGCCCACTAGGATTCTCTGTGCAGCTGCAGGTGAGGCCCGGGGGGGGGGGGGCAGGGAGGTGGAGTTGCAGTGGTTTATCACGATTCCATCCCCCTGACCAGGTTTCCTCAGTGTATGTCATCAGTAATGGACTGGATGAGGGCAACCAAATTTAAACTTAAACCAGACAAAAAAGAAGTGCTCCTGGTCAGTAGAAGGCAGATCAGGGAATAGGGATCCAGCCTGTGCTGGTTGGGGTTACACTCCCCCTGAAGACACATGTCTGCAGTTCGGGGGTCCTCTTGGACTCAGCACTGAACCTAGAAACCCAGATGTGTATGGTGGCTGCTTGGTGGGAACAAGAGAATAGGCCTTCTCGGTGACTGCCCCATGACTCACTGCCCAGGGAAGCCAGAAGGGTCCCCTCCCTGCTGTCCTTCTGGCAACAGGCTAAAATCTTTCTATTCAGACAAGGCTTTTAAAGAAAAATGTTTTAAGGCTCAGTTTAGGGGATGCTGTGGTTTTTAATTCAGGAGTTGCTGTTGATGGGATTGGGGGGAATATGAGTTTTAAATGCCATTTTAGTATATATATTGTATTTTAATTTTGTTTTTACCACACTGCTGCTGTTTAATTGCTTTTTAACTTTTGTATTGCACCTTTTAAACTTGCCTAGTTTGGACTGTTAGCTGCCTTGAGTCCCCATGGGGAGAAAGGCAGGGTATAAATAAAGGTAATAAATCATAACCTAGAAGCATTTTTTTCTTTTGTTTCTGAAATATTCATTCCATGGCCTGAGAATGCCAATGTGTGATTGTGTGGTGTGAAGTAGGATGGGAAGATGAATATTGGCTGCTCATCAAGCTCCATCATATTTTGGCAGTTATGCTCCAGTAAAATGGTTCAACCAATGTGTTGGTGGGCAGGGTGCCATGCAAACAGAAGGACTTCAGTAGAGACAGCTAACAGGCCATGTTTGCATGTCAGGTTAGGCATGCATGTCTGCATATTAATAATATGAAGAGTTTTCATTTAAGGAAAAAAAGAGCTGCTCTCTGAACTGAGAGGGTGACCTTTAAAAATAAGATTCAAGATAGAATTTGAATTATGGATATGCATGCTGCCATGAAATGGCTGGCATTCTTCCTGCATTTTGTTATTATTCACAGCCAAGGTAGTAAAAGTATAAGGAAGTTTTGTAGTCCATTAACTCTTGTCCATTAACTCTTGATGTAACAGTAAGAAATCAACATAAAAAATACCATTGGTTGAAATACATCTACAATTCATCATTGTGAAATGTGTAGAGCCTATCAAAGAACTGCATGGGATTGCATATGGCAAAGGGGTCTACACTGTATTATGAAGATCAATCAAGTTCTATCAACTATAGAATGAAAAGTTTCCCTCAAATAAAAGTGTACCAAAAAAAAAAATTTTCCTCCAGGAAATAATAAAAGCTTCTTGGAAGTGCTTTTGTCACATGTTGCAGGTAGAATGGCTATCAGCAAAGAATTAGTATTATTAGGGGCTAATAATAATGGACATATTAACATTGTAATAGAGCTTGAGTGTTCTTTGAAAGAGATGATTGCAAAGGGGCAAATTTGAGCACTATGGTTGGGTCATTCCATACATAGTAATCAATATTACTATATCTCTTAGTTTGGTTATATGCGGCTTACATATAGCCATTATTCAGCGCCTTAAACACATAATAACATTAAGCTTAAAATCCATTGAATTAAAATTAATACGTATTAAAAATTAATAAATTACATTCAATATTAAAATCATGCCATCCAAAAATCATAGTCTGAGGCTGTTCTGTAGTAATTGCACATATTCCAATTATATTGTATTATTGCACTGCTTCTCCAAAAGCCTGGTCCCAGAGCCATGTTTTTACTCTCCTTCTGAAGGATAGGAGGGAGGGGGATGATCTAATGTTACTAGGGAGGGAGTTTCACAGCCGAGGGGCCACCACACTGAGAAGGCCCTGTCTCTCATCCCCACCAGTCGCACTGGTGAAGAAGGTGGGCCCGAGAGCAGAGCCTCCCCAAAAGATCTTTATCTCTGACGTGGTTCAAAGGGGAAGACATGTTCAGACAGGTAAACCAGACCAGAACTGGTAAGTATTCACTTACATTACAAAATTCTAACAATTATAGTATGGGCAGTACTTCAAATACTATCAAGTACAATATACAGTAAATGCAAAATACCATCATCGTGTATCATATGAGTAGGGAATTGATAGGATTGCTAGATTTAATGTTTGTGGAACCATGAAAGTCTTTTCAATGAAGGTTGCTCAGAGGATGTTCTTAAACATTTCTAAACAAAATTCAATTTATATAGAGAGGACTTTTGTTTTATAAAGATGTGGCCAACTGCTGTAACTTTTAGACAAGAATTACTGTACATCAGTTAGTCAGCTAGTCATAAATACCAAAATATTTGTGCAAGTCTCTCTCCTTATCTATTGTTGTTCACTGCTACATGTTTGCGTCAGTTCTTAAAAGTGTTCTTTTAATTTCTCATATGCCATGAACATCATGTCACAGTAGCTGTTTGCATTTGCATTTAAATGAATTTGCTTTAAGATGAGGGCTGGAAAAATGATATTTTGCTCTGATGTTTGGATGTTGTCTTATTTCCTTTCATGGTAATGAGAGTTGTTTCTTGCCTTTAGAGGATGTTCTTGATTTGTTCTGGGATTCAGCCTTTCGATGGATTTAACTGACAATCATAACAAAAGGACAGAGCCTTTTTAACCAGTAAAACTGTGCTCAAAGTAATTAATGGAACATTGCTGAACTTAGCAAGGCTGGTCCTCAAATGACAATGGATCTCTGCCTTTGAAACAGGCTGTGTCTGATAGTCAGCAATTTGTAGGAATTAATCCAAGGCTGAAACACAACATAAATTTATCACCATCAAGGAGAAAAATCACATTCAGTGTAAGAAGGGACTCTTCGTTTTACAGCAGCCTAGCTATAAGTGACTTACCCAAGCTGAATCCTAAGCCAACAACATGGGTTTGCCAAGAATCTAAAGACAGTCTGCCACTAGTCCATTTCATCCCATTAACAAGTTGTGTATTCTGCAATTCTATAAGATTACTTGTGCAAACTGAAGACCTTGCATAGTGAGTGCTCATAACTCTTCCCAAGTGACATCAGGAAAAATCTAGTAACAGTGCACATTTTTTCACATCTTGATCTTCTCTATTTGTATTACAAAATAAGTGCAGTTGCAGTGATAGTTGCTTGCAAGCAAGTCTTCCTGAAAGTGCATACTCAAAACAATTCATTGCACTTCTCTAGGCAGGCTTTCTGAGAGCATAGCCAAAATATATATGCGAATGAGTCTCCCTACAGCCTTACTCGGATGAGTATGAATGCTGAGTTTTAAAGGGGTTGAGCTTGGATCCAAATTACCTTTAATCCCAGTGATACCCACAATATCACTATCAAACTTGTCAGAACTATGGATCACCCAGTACTACAAAAAAAAAAAAAAAGGTTAACTGGTGGAAGGTGCTAAAACAGAATACTGTAGAGGAAGACCACTTTTGATGGATCTTTGGTTCAGAATTATTCCTCACATGCTTTCACTATAACCTCAATATTATCATGAATTACCACTGGAATATTCATGCTTGGAGGTTGGAGGCACAATAACTTCCAACTACTCTATTAGCTATCCCTGGGAATTCCAGCTTTCTCCATTTAGGAGTATATTGAAAAGGATACAAAGACCTAATTTATATAGTTTTGAATGGGCATGAATATATCAAGGAAATAGATTAGAAAACTTTAATATAAAGTTGTAAAGAATGTTATAAACCATTGTTAGTATAGTTGATGTAAAACACTTAAAAGTTAAATTCTGTATGTATGTATTTTATCATTTACAATTTAGCTGTAAATCGCCTAGAGCATTCTTGGATGGAGGGTGATTAATAAGTAATTAAAGATGATGATAATGATGATGATGATGATGATGATGATGATGAAAAGTTGGTGCTGATCATCAACCGTAATAAGGACACCTAAAAGTAATCATGTTGTCTCATGTTATAGCAAAAAAGGAAACAAACCTTAAGTTACTTCTAAGTTCTGATCTTTCCATTTGTCAGAATGAAGTAGCTCCCAAATCTAAAACCTTTAGTACATTTCGATGTATGTGTGTGTGTGGTAGACATTTGCACCAAAAACAAGATTCTTCTTGTAGTTTAAAGACTAATAATTTTTATGTGGCCTTAGTTTTCATGAACTGTTGTAGATTAGTGCAACAAAACCATTTTTGGCATGTTTTCCCCACTACTTAACAGAAGTCTATACATTTAAGATCTGTTTTGTACACAGGACTTTTTTTGAGTAGATAGACAAAATTAGTAGTCATAATTTGATGCGTCATTTTGCAGCTCTTTTTTCCTTAATTGGAAAACATTGCATTTAATGTTTTCTGATTAAGAAAAAAAGCCACAGTTACCAAAAAAAAGGAAAATACAAGCTCCCAGCAAAACTAGCTTTACAGAGCATTTCCACATCATGTTGGGAGAAGTGGAGTGGGCAGATCTCCTGCTGCATTCCAACCTCGAGAGCTTTGTGCCAGAAGAGGGGAGTTTCACTAGACTTTTTTTAGTCTGATAGATCAGTTGTTTTCACTATCTTCCTCCTTAACAGTGGCAAGGATGGAATTAGCTGACAGGGCTAGATCAGAGCCATTAGGAGGAATGGCACTTTGCCATTGGAGTGCTACCAATACATCATCTAACCAGCTCCAATTATCAAGATAGGGCGATCACTTAGAATTGTGCTCTAAAACTAACAAGTGATTATGATTTCTGGGGCCGAATTGCTTGCAGTTTATGTTTAAAATGCACATTTAAAAAAGTTAAATGGCTTCAGCTGAGGTGGACACACTAATAATGAGTGGTGTTTAATGTGATGGAAATTCCCTCCCATTAAAAAAATGCTTCCAAGTTCTGAGCTTTCCCTTTTTTCAGAATGAAATGCTGCTCCTAAATTAAAACCTTTTACCATCCCTCTCAAACCCTGGGGATACACCAGAAGTACTCACTCCTGTCCAAACTTAGAAATGTTAGCAGAATCAGTACTTGGATAGGAGAGCTCCAATGAATGCCAGGCTTTGTTTCAGAGGAAGGAACTGACCAAACCAGTATCCCTTGCTTATGAAATTAAGGGGCTTGACAGGTGCCTTCAGGCACATGCCCACAGAGTTCTTGCCAAAGCTGATAAGAGGGGTCACATTCTTTCTCTATAGTGGCTCTGATACTATTAGTCATAAGCCCACCATACGATACAGTATGGATTAAAGATCACACTTAAACTCAATTCAGCCCCAAAGTGCCTAAATCGTCAACATCTTCTGGAAAATTGCTACAGGCTTTCTTTCAGTCTCAAAAATGCTCAAGAGAATGTTAATGCAGTTGTGCTATTTTAAAAAACCCTCTTGTTCCTCCATATGTAAATTTCATATCAGTCACTGATGCCAGAATGCAATTAAGAACATACCATAGAAATTGGAGAAATGCAAAGTTGTTTAGCCTCATTATGTGAGTATTGGTTCAACATGTAACTTTGAAGTTAATTGGTTTACTTTGATTTTTAAAAAGCTGGCAACTTATTAAAGAAGGGTGATTATTTTTAAACTATCCTTTTGAGAGGGATAAAATATTTCTCAGCAGTACATGTTAACCATTTATGCATACATATTATATTGGTCAGGTGGCAATTCAAATAATGTGGGATCGAAGTAGATCCACAGAAAAGTAGTAGTACCTGAGAAAAACAATTGTGAAAATATCCTAGAACAGTGATTTTCAACCTTTGGATTCCCAGATGTTTTGGCCTTCAACTCCCAGAAATCCTAACAGCTAGTAAACTGTCTGGGATTTCTGGGAGTTGAAGGCCAAAACACCTGGAGACCCACACGTTGAGAACCACTGCCTTAGAAGAACATTCTTTCACCGACTGTTCCTTAGTGGTTAAATCCATTGTAGTTGCTTTAAGGACATGA
The DNA here is from genome assembly GCF_037176765.1 of Anolis sagrei. Taxonomy (NCBI): domain Eukaryota; kingdom Metazoa; phylum Chordata; class Lepidosauria; order Squamata; family Anolidae; genus Anolis; species Anolis sagrei. The sequence continues at coordinate 54,105,896 of NC_090024.1, read as the reverse complement.
AGGACAAGATGGAGGTGCTTTCCCCCTAAGAAACCTGCATGTGTTAGCTTTCTAAGATGTCTGAGGTGGGTTTTCATAACAATTCCCGGGTCTATCTTGACAAGTATTGGGTTAAATCCTATTGTTAGTCTTGGCTAGAATAGATTACTGAATCAGTTGGATTTACCTATGTCTTGACTCATTCAACAGCTGATTTGATTTATTTTAGTTGGGACTACCCAACTGGAATCGAGCCATTCACAGCTCTCCACCTCTACCCCAAATTATTTGGGGTAGGAAGCTTAATAAGAATGTAGAAGAGATATCCCAGTCTACTCTACCTTTCCACAGATTTCAGAAGATATCCAAAACAGCTTCCACATTCCAAGCAAATAGAAATGTCTTGTAAAGTATTGGTAAGTATTGTGCAGGGTGCTTCCAGACAGTAGCAAACCACGGGTTTTAATCAGGGGAAAAAATTCTGGGACTTCAGACGAGTTCCACATACATACCTGTTGGTCCAGGGATTTCTGCCTCCATCATCCACACTTGCTGCTTCATTGCAGGATTTGGCAGAGCCAATCTTGACGCTGATTGGCAGAGCCAACCTTGATGTCACAAGCAACTGGGAGGGTTCCCTCCACATAGAGGGGCAGAGCTCCCTCCACAGCCAATCAGGGAACGTTTCCCATTTTCAGTGCAGATTTCTTCTCTCCTATGGCTGACAGGGGGCCAGGAGACCCATGGAACAAAAGGAGACATAGTTTTATGAATGGATTACTGTGTCTCAACCTCAAGAATAACGAAGAGGGGCCCTTGTGCCCAATGGGTTTTATTGTCTGTATAATGGTCCTGTGAGTCCTCAACAAGTGAGTCTAGTGTCCATGGCGCTAGTGTCCTTTCTGTTCTATCTCAGTATATTGTCCAGGATGATTGGATTAGATGACCCATCCTTGGGAAAGGGGTATGGCAATCAGGAAGAACAGTAGCAGAATTTCCTTAAACTCCAGGAAAGATGCCTGGGTGATTTTGAGTCCTTTGTCCATGTGGCTGGCACAAAAGAAGGTTGTCCCAATTCAGAGTCCAGTAATCCCTTGCCCAGCCAGTTCTGTTGATCCTGGAGATTCTGTCTGTTTTGGTCCATTGTTGAATTGATGATCCAGAGGACACAAGAAGAAATCTGAGTCATGATGTGTCAGTGAAAGGTTACCAAGGTGACTTCATACCCCAAACTGTTATCTATAAAAGTATAAACAAAAATATTAGACACACACATAAGGGTCCAAGTATCCGCCAACCAGCTGATCCCTGGGGGCAGCAATTGCCTGGGACTTCAGGGTTTGGGGTTGACCCAGAGGTTGGTGATACATGCAAGGGGCTTTATAGGGGAAAAAGAAAAGAGGGCTTGTTTAGGCAGGAAAACTCAGCCAGGGATGATGGGGGTGGTAAAGGCCAAAGCCGACCGCAGCAGCGAAGAAAAAGGAAAAGGTGATTCAAGAAGGATACAGAGTGGCAAGCATAGGTTAAAATGATATTTTGTTTCACAATTCAAGGGAGAAATAGGGCTCAAAACAATGTCTGTCCTGAAGCCTGCTCTGTTGCTGGTCCTATCCCAGTCTTCAGCCAGTTCATAATTTTCCACAGGAAGCGGGGTTGTGCCTCAACATCAACTTCACCCCAGTTTCTTATTTTATAATGATCAGAAGATAAGTGTTCCTTAGCACAAACAAAGTTTTATTCTACTATCCAAGAAAAGCTTCGAACTTCAGTGTTTCTTACATTGTTTCAGATTCTTTTGGCATTCAAAGGAAGCAATCCCTACTTTCTTCTTTTGAATAGTGTCCTCACACACATTATGGAGACTGACATGTCATTTAGGCAATGCAAATATGTTACTTTGGCTCTTTTTCTGGGGGAAATCCACATTCCAGGATTACCTCTTGTCTGGAGCTAAATGGTTTTTAGCATAAGCATAAGATACAGTGGGCCCATGGTATCCACTTGGGTTTTGTTTCAGGACGCCAAAATCTATGGAAGCTCAAGTCCCATAATATACAATAACATAATAAAAATGTTTCCTCATGTAAATGGCAAAATCAAGATTTGCTTTTTGGACTTTAAATGAATTGTTTTTAAATGTGGATGGTTGAATCTGGGGCTGCGGAATTCATGGATAAAGAGGGTTGAATGTATTAGATTTGTCTTTTTCCTGGAACAGATGCATCAATTATTTTATCAGCACAAGAGCAAATGGAAACTCAGATCTAGACAATACCCTGCATACATTCTTTAAAAAGAAATTCCCTGCATTCTCTGCTTTAATCTCATGTATATAAATGACTCATGGATGACAGAAATCCATTCTTCTATCTATTACCAGATTGTACTATGTCCTATTCTATTTGTCTGAATGAGCCAAGTTTACAGCATCATCCAAAAACAGCAGTACGTGAATCACTGATATTCAAGATGGAAAGGACTATATGCTGCACTTCCTACATAGTGCTGGGGGCACTTGAGTGTTTGTTTTGTGTTGATTTGACCTAGGATGTGTGTATGCAGGGAGAGTTTGTATGTCACAAACAAAGAGGATTTTAACACTTTTCCTGGGAGAATGTTCCAAGAGAGAGAGAGAGAGAGAAGATTATACTGCTCATTTTAGTATGATTGTTTATTTTATTCATGCGTAACTGCTTCCAAATTCTGAGCTGTCAGCTTTGGAGTATTTCCCACACAACATGTACAAGAGGCTCCCCATTCTTTGGCAATTTTGGGCTCCTGTGTCACGCTTGTTTTTAGAGCTGTTACCAAATTTGGGCATCTCAGTCCTCTACAATTCTCTCAGTTGTGCCTCACTCTTCCACAGAATTGCAGTTTGCAAACACAACCAAAAGCAGAAGCAGTTCCATCTCCTGTATCAGCTTGGCTGAAAGCATATTTTTAAAAGTTAGTATGTCTGCTCTAATGTGGAGTAGCAGAGTTCACAGGAAGACTCAAGAGAGACAGCTTGTTTCTTGAAATACTTATGCTCCAGACCATTTAAGGCAGGTGTCCTCGAACTTTTTAAGTAGAGGGCTGGTTCATAGTCCCTCAGACTGTTGGTGGGGAGAGACTATAGTTTGAAAAAAACATGAAAAAGTCAAGTTAATTAGGATCATTGTTGTTTTGTGCCTTCAAGTTGTTTCAGACTTAGAGCAACTCTAAGTCTTAAGTTTAGGGCAGAGGCTGGTTAAATTACCTTGGAATGCCGCATCAGAACTGCAGGCCTTAGTTTGGGGACTGTTATAATAATAATAATAATAATAATAATAATAATAATAATACTCTATTTATACCCTGCTACCATCTCCCAAGGGACTTGGAGCAGTTTACATGAGGCCGAGCCCACAGTATATCAGTAAAAAACAATAACAACAGTAATACATAACAATAAAATAAAACTCATATAACAGAAAATAAACAGCAAACATTAACAGTAACACAACGGCGTTTAAAAATCTATGGCTGGGCCAGATGTAATGATTAAAATTATAAAATAATGCTGAGCATGACCAGGTGAAATATAACTAAGATAAAAATTTCAGAGAGGAATGGGTGAGCAGACATTCCTATGATTATAATTTAAAACAACTTAAATGTTTGGAGGCTGCAGAGCCTTTGCCACCAACACACTGTATTCTGAGGTAATTTACTGTGAAAACTGGCTATCACCCAAATTTATAAAGAGTTTTCAGTTCTTGTTTAACCAGAGGTTTAATTAGGCTGGAATGTGCTGATTTCGCACTCAGGGCTAAGAACTCTGAGGTAAATAACAATGAGATTCTCTCAAATAATTGCTGCCACCAATCTGGAAACACTGTTCCCCTAATCCACTATGGAACTTCTTCACACAGAGGCACTCTTGAGACAGTTATTGATTAACAAAGAACAAAGTTGTTTATTTGTGTGGATTTCAAAAATACAGGTACTTAAGCGTGATGATTGCAATAATGGGATGAAGCTTATGGTTACTAAAACAGTTCAATACTTGGTTCCAAAAACAACTCTTTACTCCCTCAGCAAACTAGCAGACTTCCCTTTGACTAGAATTCCTAAAACTCCAGACAGTCCTTTCCCTTGGATCTCTCTATACTCTATACCAGCTATTCTTCTTAATAGCTATCGGTAATCTCTAACTAACCACTTTGGCTTCTCTAAATTTTCTTCTCCTAACTCACTCTCTCCCAACTCTCTTTTTCAAAACCCAGAACCTGACTAAACTGTCAGATTTTAAAATGCACCCTTTCAGGCATTTTTTTTCTGCACTCTAACTCTAACAGATAACCCACTTTCTCCCAGCCAATCACAAAGGTCCTCCACATTTCCCTCCAGGCTGCTCCTAAGCTCTGCCTCCTCTAGGAAATGACTACTCTAATATGGCTGCCTCCATGCACCATCTCACAAAATGGCTGCCATAATTACCGGGCCTACTTCCTGAACCTTTCCCTGGTCTAAAAGGTAGGCAATTCATCACCAGGACCCCGATTTAAGGCTTTAAAAAACTAAATTTGCCTCTTAGACTGACCCTGAAAGCAAATGAAGTTTTTGGAAGAGTAATCGTGTCAGTCTCTTGCAGCATAAAAAGAAGGAAGATGTAGAAGAAGAAGAAAAGATGTAGCAGCACCTTTAAGACAAGCTGGTTTTTATTTTAGCATGAGTTTTTGTAGCTAGACTTCCACTCAATATTGCATACAAAGTAGTGAGTTCACATTCACAAAAGCCCATGCGGAAATAAAAAGTAGGCTTAAAGATATCACAACGTGTCTTTTCCCCCCTGCCCCTGCTTGTTATAAAAGCAAAGGAGTATCCTGTAAAAGTGATAGGTGCTTCCATTATCATCAGCTGGTAAGAAATGTAGTCAAGAAACCTGGAAGGCTACAAGTTGCCTCCCCCCCCACACACACACACACACACATATACACAATCAAAGACATCTTTGTTTGCTTGACAAGGAGAAATCATAGGTCCCTTCCACACAGCTGAATAAAATTCCACATTTTCCGACAGTGTGGATTCAGATAACCCAGTTCAAAGCAGATATTGTAGGATTTTCTGCCTTGATATACAAGATTATATAGCTGTGTGGAAGGGCCCTTAGGTGGGTTGCCTTCTTCTGGGAGGGAATGGGCTTAATGAACCCACAGAATTTGCATGTTTTTTCTGAATTTGTTGTTTTATTGATAACACTATTATGAAATTGTAAACATCTGGACCAGGGGTCCTCAAACTTTTTAAATAGAGGGCCAGGTCACAGTCCCTCAAACTGTTGGAGGGCCGGATTATAATTTGAAAAAAAAATGAATGAATTCCTATGCACACTGCATATATCTTATTTGTAGTGCAAAAGCCACTTAAAAACAATACAATAATTAAAATGAAGAACAATTTTAACAAATACAAATTTATTAGTATTTCAATGGGAAGTTTGGGTCTGCTTTTGGCTGATGCGATAGGATTGTGGTTGTTGTGGTGGTTCTGTGCTTTTGAGTCGTTACAGACTTAGGTTGACCCTGAGTGAGGGCCAGGTAAATGACCTTCGAGGGCCACATCCGGCCCCTAGGCCTTAGTTTGAGGACTCTTGATCTGGACAATAGCATTATCAGTAAAACAAATATCGTATTTACTCAAATCTAATGCTCACCTTCTTTGGCTAAATTACCTTCCCAAAATTAGGATGCACATTAGATTCATGTAATACGGTAATCTTAGTGTTGAGCCAAAGCAAAGGGGGAAGCAACTTCAGGAGCCCCTGGAGCTCCTATTAAAGATAAAGTGGATTCATTCTACAGCATAGATGCACCTCAAGGTTTTCTTTTACATTGCTGGAGGCTTTGGTGTTCTAACACTTTTGTTTTTAGACAAGGAATTATAAGCAGGTAGTACACCCTTTTGTCCTAATTACAAAGTGTGCACTTTTTGTACTAAACCAGAGGTTTAGTAGGGCCAGAGGTTTAGCACAGCTGGTAAATCACCAGAAACTATAAGATCTGTCAACCAGAAGGTTGCAAGTTCGAAGCCCCAAGTTGGCATGAGCGGTTGACTGTCAGCCCTGCTCAATGTTTACCTAAGCAGTTCGAAAAGAGCTTTAGTTGTAATTAGAGAAATTAGGTACTGCTAAAAGCGGGGGAGGTGTTTTATGACGCTATAAAGAAAGAAGATCAGAAAATCCTGGGCAATCAAAAGGAAGGAGGAAGTCCTGGTGGCTCTTCATCATAGAGAATGGAGCAACAGCACCCACTGTGACTGGTCTCACCTTCCTTGGCACCAAAAACAGCTGAACGCTGAGTTGACAACACCTCCTTTCTGTTCTGTCTGTCTGTGTATTGTCTATACAAAGCGGCATTGAATGTTTGCCGTATATGTGTGCTGTGATCTGCCCTGAGTCCCCTTCGGGGTGAGAAAGGCGGAATATAAATAAAGCATTGTTGTTGTTGTTGTTGTTATTGGGGCCTAGCATTACATTTGCCAGCAAATACTTCTTTTTGTTTCAGGATTTTGAAAATTAAGGTGCACATTAGATTCAATGGGACATTAGACTTGGGTAAACATGAATAATTCAGAAAACACACAAGTTCATTTGCCCTTCCCCTCCCAAAAGCAGGCATTTGGGAACATGCAGTCCTCCAGATTATGTAAGAATACAATTTCTATCATTTGTACAATTCGTTGTGCTTGGCAGGTTGATAGAAGTTGAAATCCCAGCAACATCTGTTGGGCCAACTTACTGCGCAGTATTGCTGTAGATTTAGAAGGTAATAATTACATTTTCATTAGAAGACATTAAGAAGAAATAGCAACCAGGCCAGAGGGTTCTGTGAGAACAGCATGCTTTCCTATAATAAGCAGAGCCTGAGAGAATAATTGCAAGATCTCAGAACACATGGTAAGGAAGGCAAACCACTGAGTCATGTCCCAAAAGAAAGGGTAGAGATGGACAAGTTGTTCAGCAGCCCCTGCATGCTATCCGTGCTCATGGCATTCCTTCCAGTCTCACTTCCCTTCCCTTTCTATCTTAAGTGCTTTCCCTGTCAGCTTTGGCATCTAAAACAAATGTGTTAGAATCTGGGTGGATACTTACCAACTAGCAAAGACATTGGAGTAGGTTGTTTTGTTGTGATATTATAATTATTATATTAATTTTATTTATATCCTGCTTTTTTCCTCATAGGGACAACCAAATAATCTAATTAACAGTAGGTTGCTGTGAGTTTTCCAGGCTGTATGTCCATTTTCCAGAAGCATTCTCTCCTGACGTTTCTCCCACTGTTGATCCAATAAAAGTTTAAAACAAAACAAATACAAATGTTAAAAAACAAATATTAGTGCATGGATATAGAATTCAAAAACAATCAATATACAACAAATTCAATTAAAATTACCACCACCCCAACAAAATCCCACCCACAACCTCCCCAGCAGTGTGCCCTTCTTGTTGTTGTTACTGTTGTTGTTAATCTAGCAGGTTTTTTTTCAAAGAATATCTTTATTCAAAGAATCTTCAATAATATTTTCTGATGCTATAATAATTAGAAACAACAATTAAACTAATGGAAACCTCCCTGCATTGTTTACAAATTATGCAGCCTTTTTTTAAAGATTAGCAGCCCAGTAGTGGTTACTTGCATTTGGAGAACTCTTAAGGCATTAAATAGGATTTATTTCAACGACATCACACTAGAGCATGGATCAACTTTAAATCCAGTTTCTGCTTCCTGCAGAATTCTGGGACTTGTAGTTTAAGGAGAAGCCTTTAAACTGCTCAGCCAGAGAGGTCCTGGGCCTCACTAAACTACAAATCCCAGAATTCAGCTGGAGACAGAAACCAGATTTAAAGTGGATCCATGCTCAAGTGAGATGAGGCTGTTAGTGTAGATACATATTATTTAAGTGTAGAAATTTTAGTTACAAAATGAATCCCACAAAACTGGTTTAGTGAAAGTATTGAACTTTAACTCTTATTAAAAGAGATTTAAAAACTTGCTTAAATCCAACCTTAAAACTGTGGCATAGACACTGAGAACTAGGAATCTCTGGCCCTTGAGCATTCTAACTGGAGGTCAGCTGTGATCAACAGTGCTGTGGAATTCAAAGAGGCATGAATGGAGGGCAAAGGGGAGAAACGTGTCAAGCGAACCCTGGCCAGGACTGCCTTCCACCTGGAAATCAATGTCTTCACTGTGGAAGAACTTGCAGGTCAAGAATAGATCTCTACAGTCACCTATGAACCCACCGCCGAGACCCTACACTTGGAAGGCAATCACACTCGAACACAAATAATCTCCGATTATGACCTTCCTCTTCTATTTATCATCAGACACTTAAGTTCATTGCAAATTCCTTACTCTGTTTATTTTTTTTAAAAAAAAACCATCAAATAGTGATTTATAAACTAGCAAACTACGTTCCTTCAAACTTTTCAATACTTCAAAGGGAAAACAGCTAGTTCAGTTGAGTTTGTGTTGTCTTATTTTACAATGTCTGTTGTAGTGTTTTGCAAAAACAAATTAATTCTTGTGATTTGGTGTCTTTTGTGCAACTTTAAAAAGCAGGAAAATCACTGCACAATGTTCTCAGTACATACTTGTTTGAAATAAAAGACATCAGAACAGAGTAAGGTTTTCTTAAGTACAGGAAGAAAACAAATCTGCAATACCTTTTTTATTTTCTTTCAAGTGCACAAACTATTTATGCTCTCATACGGAGGCCTTGATAACCACATTGCAACATCTGTTTACAACAGCAGATAAGATGCAAATAAAATCTTTGTTGTTGAAGTTCATGTTCGAGTGGTAGGCTATTATGATAAAATGTTTTTAAAAGTATGTCTTATGCACAAATAAAGTCTTATTAATCTTAAAATACACTAAAATATATTTCATGGAAAGATTTGTATACAACTGATAGCACAATCAAGCACTATGTATTATACCAAATATAGAGTGGGGATTTACAAGAGCTGGGTGAATCATAGGAGCACATCTAATCCCAAAATAGGTATTATGCAGATGTATGTTTCTGGTTGAAAACAAGCAAGCCTTTTTTATTATTTATGACAGGTATAAGTAACTGAAGAAACATACTGACATCGAAATTCACGTCAAGGTACAAATTTAATCCTCTTACGGTGTTTCTACACTGCCAAATAATGCAGTGTAGAGTTGCATTAGCTTGTGTGTGTCCAAACAATGCACACAGCCTGATGTGATTTCATCCAGTGTAACTGCTTAATGTGGCTGTACCCCTTGTTAAATATATATATAGGGGAAGCTTCAAATCCTGCAGGATTTGGATCTTCTTAGAGATTGAGGACAGCCATCCCTGATCCCTATGTGGAATCTCGCATCATGTTCATAGGACCATTGCATGCTCCCCAGGCACAGGGGCATGCTCCCCTGTACGCCAATCCCTGCCCCAGCCCCCTGCTGCCCCCCACAAGACAGAAAACAACAGAGATCTACCACTCTCTATTTTCTGGTTCATTTCCATGTAACTGAGCCCAGCAGCGAACCAAGAAGTAAAGAGCAGGAAGAGAGCTCACTCTTCTCCAGCTGTTTTGTCCAGTCATATAGGGGCAAAACATGTAATGGAAAGCCAGCAGATCAAATTGGGGTGCTGGGTGGTTGGAAGCCCACCCCATTCTCAGTTGTCCTGAAACCAGTTTCAGCACTGCTGAGCTGTGGGGCTGCTGTACCATCTTCAAGGTGGTTGACAGCAATCCTGTATAGCCATAATGCAGCTCCAAACTGGTTTTCTTCATACCAGTTCGAGCTGTATTGTATGGTATAGTAGAATCACATTTAGTGCTTTTTTTTTATTAGTCGCCAAACGATATCCCTAATTTGAGTGTTCAGATTTTCAGTCTTTCATGGGCTGCACTACATAGACCAGATATTAAAAACAGCTCACAGCAACAACAAAACTTTATTTATATACTGCTCTATCTCCCCAGGGGGGCTCAGAGAGGTTTCCAAGTAACATCATCAATACATACAAACAACATAAACATAACATTAACAAGGCAATATAAGCATTAAAAAAATCACAATAGCACATATATATTTAAAACAATCCTGCCTGTTCAGACAATTTAAAAAGGCCGGGCCAAGGCAAGTGCAATTTCTAGAGGGCCCGGGAAATTAGATGCAATGCTATAGCAGGCTACAACAATAATAGGTATAATCTATGGCTCCCCAAACTCCATTCCAAACTGAAGATGACTGAAACAAATTGGGGGTGAACTTTGGAGAAGCTTACAGATTTGCCATTCTTAGAGGTTTCCAAGAGCAACAACTATCTTTTAACAAATATTTAAGAAAACTAGGCCCTCAAAATAGGCCTTCTGGGTTCCATGAATCTGGTGAGCCACATTGTTGCACACACCATCTTTTCCAACAGTAACTACCATAATTCAAATATTCTAAAATATAGGAGGTTTTTGTGCTGCGATTCTTGTGTTTTTTGATGTCATTACATGGCCCTAAAATAAAAAAAAATACTTTTCAAATTTAAGAAGAAATCCATTTGAAGTGACTGATTTCAGATTTCAAGGGCTGATAGAGACACTTAACTGCCGAAGGACTGTGGCTCTGAAAGTCCTGCTCATAATCCCAACCTTCCTAATCTCCAGATGATGAGACACTGATAGGACATTGTCAATGAACTGCCAGTTACGTATGAGGAATGCTCACATTGACCTGGACTAAACATATAAAAGGATGAGGTGGTTGTTTCCCAAGATAATTGAATTAACTATATATCCCTTCCAATTGTACATGTGGAATCACTTTTTTAAAATGCTAATTTGCTTTAAACACAGGGTTCCAACTCATGGGGAGTTCCCTTTGCCAGCTGGAGCCTCCATTTTCTCTGCACAGCAGCATGCCTTCTCCAGGAGCTATGCAGCTATTCTAGAGTCTTTGTTGCTTGGTTAGATATGGGATTCTACAGTGCAGATGTTGGAAGAAGAAGTCTTTACTTCAGTCTTTCTGAGGAGCATTCAATGTTCTTCCTTTGGAATTCTAGCCATCCTTCCCTTGGTGGACTCCTCTGCCCTCCCTCCTTCAACTGGATCTACACATATGCTGTGGGATGTTGTACATGAAGTGATTTATTGTTTCTAAATCATTACCTCCCCGAACCACTGCAAGTTAGATAAAAAGTGTCCCAGAAGCAAGCACAAATACAGCAGTCTTTTCACATCAAAAACATGCTTCTCCCCATCTATAAGCAGAGTCCAGTTGCTAGCACCTGACCTTAGCTGCACACACTGTTTAGTAAACTCATAGATTCAGGTTTTCATCCAAAATATCTGCAGTCTTTTACCTTCACCATTGCAATATATACAAGTAGACAAGCAGGATACGCAGATCAACTTTCTTGTACTTGCAAACAATAGGAGTCATCAGATAGTCATATACAACATAGGCAGATGCTCACACCAAGTCGCACAGGAGAGAAAAAGATGGATTTTTTTCATCCTCCTTATATCCATCTGCTGATAGGCCATCGGTAAGGAATACTGGCTGATGCAACCCCTCCACAATACCCCTCACATGGTTATGACCCAGCCATTTCCACACCCCCTTAGGTATTGCATCATTTCATTCATAGTCATATCTGGGTGCTATCAATTAACCACCTGTTCATCAAACTGTATTTTCTTTCATGATTAGGAATGCTGTGCCATTTCTATCTAACAATATGTAGGTTGTGGTGAGGTCACGTCTTATCATTGTCTGCTAATTTTGTTATGTGGATGCTATAACCTTGTTACTTACGGGGTGGGTGGTCAGCTTTAAGCTAGATCCATGGGGGTATTGGGGTCTGTATGCCCATCTTCGTCTTTGTGGATCTACTTGGGTGATCTTGAAGATAAATGATTTGAAGTTGGTTATCACTGACTCAGCACTGATTAAAAGTGATAATTACTCAGTGGCTTTTGTTCATATGGAACTACTTACTGCCATCATGTAGGTCTTGCACCACTAGAGATAATGGGGATGTGTGTCATTGGATGAGAGGTCATCTTTCCCATGTTTAGATTCGTATATTATGTTTCACGTAACAGCTGTAACCAATAAAGTCGTGGCCCTTTCAATTCCAACATGGCCTCTTGTGTGTGTTTATGGAAGTCTTTTTATCTGAACCAGGTTGATAGCACCCTCTTTTTTGTAGGGTCTTTGTTTTGGCTACAGTGTTGTTGGAACTCATCAGCTGAGTTTGCTATTGAAAAGGAATTTTACATTTCACTGTTATCCCCTTATGCTCTTGTGTTCCACAAAATACAAAGAATGCTAATTGTGCCATCTGTGTTCTACCACCCTGCACTTTCTTTTTTAAGAAGGGCATGTTGCATTTGGCGTTGTGTGGTTTTGCTTAGTGATGGAGGCTAGATGCATCTTTAAATCTCAGGATGTACATCAAATAGCCTAGCCACTTGTCACTGCCATTGGAAATCTCTTGCACTAGAGTTCAAACAGGTGGTACAGTAAGTCTGCTGTCACACCAGATATAATCACACAAAGATTCTGTCTCCATGAAAGATCGTCTGATTTGCTCCAAATAGAACTGACTTTGATCCTGCACACTGGAAAAGCCTGAACAGAAAATGGAACAAATAATGTTTAAATTAATAGATCTCTCTGTGTCTCCCTTTTTTTCTTTCTCTCTCTGTCAGAGGGAACTTTTTTTTTGTTCTTCACTAGCTATGGAAAAAGAATTTCTGGAAAATGAAATTATCCTATATTTATTAGAATAATAGCACTGAAGATATTATACCATATTGAAACAGAGCATAATATATTAGTTGTTATTATTATTACTATTTTCTGTAATATGTCTGCATTTTGCTGAACTTACTGAATTTTGCATTTTATCAATTTTGTGGTACATTTCATCATTTTCATTACCTTTCAAATTCCCAGGCAAAGTCAGTCCTAGAGGGAAGGTATGGAAAAGGTTGATTTCAGAGAACTGATGTTTGAGTAAAAGCGAGTGAGAAGGGGAAGAATATTGTACTCATGCATAAAGAACTAACAAGGAGATCCACTCCAGGTGGTTAGAAAAGTGTGTAGCAGAATTCAGTGTATCTGGTCTTCGATAAATTTCAAATTCAGATAATTAATGAGATTTTCTTTCCTAGGAGAGGACTGTATGATTTTTTAAACTGTATGTGGCAATTTATCCTAAAGTGGTCATGCATTAATTCACTTCAACCTTGAATTCTGATCAGACAATCACAGAGTAAATTAGAATGTGACTTAGTGAGAATGTGGGATGAGTGGGGATATCTTTCATTTACTTTTCTTGACCTGTGTAAATAGTGTTTTCTTCGTTTATATAATTGGCCCTCCGTATCCATGGTTTCTACACCTACAGATTCAGTTATCCATTGTTTAAAAATACCCCACCCCCCCCAAAAAATCCTCAAAAAGAAAATCTTAATTTTATCATTTTATATCAGTGACACCATTTTACTATACTATTACCACTCTATATCATGGGACATAAGCATTCATGAATTTTGGTAATCACAGAGACCCTGGAACTCTGTGAATGCCAGAGTTCTGGTTCCAGTTCAAGTTACCTGTCCGAACACATCTCCCTCTATGAACCACCTAGAGCAGTGGTTCTCAATATGTGGGTCCCCAGATGTTTTGGCCTTCAACTCCCAGAAGTCCTAACAGCTGGTAAACTGGCTGGGATTTGTGGGAGTTGTAGGTCAAAATACTTGGGGACCCATAGGTTGAGAATTACTGACCTAGCGTGTTAATATCTGCCAGGGAGTCGCTGCTCTCAGTCCACCTTCTCTGCAAGTGTGACTGGTGGGGACAAGAAACAAGGCCTTCTTGCCCTGAGTTGCCCTTCAAAAACAGCCTTAATACAATGTTGAAAGTAAAAGAAAAATGCTTTACTTCAGCAGACATGAAGGATAAGCAAAAGAAAACAAGAAAGTCTTAATCCAGACACAAATGAAAGTCTCTTACAAAATCCCAAAAGAAACGTCTTCCATCAGACAACGGGTTATCAGCGAAAGCTGACTGCTCCTGCTACTCATTTATAGCCCTGAATTCCCCACGCAGGAGGTGCTAGGGCGTCTCCCAATTAGCTCAGTGTTTGTAGCAGCTATTCTAGCTGAACACCATTTGTGCTTAGTCTCTTTGTCTCTCTAGAAATGTGGGCACTTTCAAAACCTCCTTGTCTGATACTTCTTCTGACTCCAATTCCTGAGCATTTCTCTGCTCCCCTTCCTCTTCCGAAGATGAGGAATCCCTAACACTTCTCAGTGGTGGCCGCTGAGTTATGGAACTCCCTCCCCAATGATATCAGATTGTCCCCCTTCCTCCTGGTCTTTAGAAAAAAGTTAAGACTTGGCTCTAGGACCAGGCTTTCGGGACTAGTGCACTACAGAATTAACATGCAGCAACATGCAGCAACATGAACCACAGATTAAGGGATATAGTTTTTAACAGTTTTACTGTTTTATATGTTTATTTTATTGATGTTTGGTCTGTTGTATTTTATGTGCTTTTATTTGTAATGCGGCACTGAAGTGGTCAATCTGTAAGCCACTCTGAGTCCCCTTTGGGGTGAGTAGAGAAGGGTATAAATATAGGAAATAAATAAATAATATCTAATAAATGATATCCCAGCTGATATCAAGGGCCCACTAAAACTGATATTGGAAATTGGAAGTAGAATTCTTCTTTGAGGAAAAATTGTTGTGTGCGGCTGTGTGATTTGTCCAAGGTCACCCAGTGGGTTTCCATTGCTGTACAAGAAATCAAATTCTGTTCTACAGAACTGTAGGCCAGTGCTAAAACCACAAAACTAGATTGTCTCTGATCAAAGATATGATTCATATATTCATCTAATTGGAAATCCCTTGTGGGTGATGTCAAAGAAATTAGTTTCTCCTACTGAATACTTTCCAAAGATACTGGCATTCTAGCATAATTTTTGAAGTAATGTGCGTAAATACCACAATTCTGAAAAATTCCTTTTTTGTATAGCATGACCTCTGAAAATTACAATTCAAAAAGTGACTTCTTCAACCTCTGCTGAATTCTGATGATTAATTTACCCAAGAAAAATATATTGCTTACAAAATAAATATAATTGGGTAGTGATGTGGGGTTGATCACCCACAAATGTGCTATAGAAGCACATAAACTTCCCTCGTTATTTTGCTTCAGATTTCTCATGATCCCTAAAATCATAGGGCCCTAAAAATCATGACTTAAATTAGTCCCGACTCTTCAAGTGTTTCGAACCAATTTGAAAACATGGCTCTTCAAACAGG
This sequence comes from Anolis sagrei, assembly GCF_037176765.1. Lineage (NCBI taxonomy): Eukaryota > Metazoa > Chordata > Lepidosauria > Squamata > Anolidae > Anolis > Anolis sagrei. Next base: position 54,090,577 of record NC_090024.1, on the reverse strand, counting down.
TCTTTGACCTCGTTTAGGAATGGATTATATTGTGGACCTAGTTAATTATTTCTCCTTGCATTGTCGCATTTTACTGATTTTTAACTAGTGGGGGTTTTGGTGTTATGCTGTTGCTATTATTATTGTGATTGTGATATTGTTTAGATACTTATTGTATTTGTGTGTGTGTGTGTGTGTGTGTTTCACCTTGAGTGCTCTTGTGAACTGCCCCATCCCTTTGGGGAGATGGTGGTGGGGTACAAATACAGTTTTATTTATTTATTATTTAAACAATGGTGCATTGTTTACACTTTACATGCCAGTGAGCATTAACTAATTGAACAAACAGAAAACATAACTGGGAGTTAACAGTACAAAACTCTGGGAATGTGTGCTGCATTTTAAGGCTGGGTTGTGACTTTCTCATTTGCTACTGGGAAGCCATATTGCCTTGGAGAATGAATAAATTTCTCTGTATCCCACTTCCCTTTCACTTCCCCAGAAGGAGGGGAAGTTCTCAGGGCACTCTTTTATTCTGGATAGCACAGAACCTCAAATGTACAGCTCCGCCCTCTGTTTTGTAATCTGATACAACTCTCGCAGGAGGAGTGAATATACTGTCTTCTCTTGTTTGCAGGAAATTGCCACCTTGAACACTCCAACAAAATAGTATGGTTTTTCATAAAAAGATAGTGTGCTTATATTTCAAATGAAAGGTCAGTTTTAAAAAGCAGATTGGCATAAAAAATCTAAGCATTAGATCAAATTTTAACTTTTAAAATTCAAAACCTGAAGTTAGTTTTTGACAAATGATGAATTTGATAGCCACGTGCATTTTTATTTTATCACATTTATTTATATTCCATCAGAAAGCAAAGCTGTCACCTGTGGGTTGTCATCATTTCTTTATCTTCTTTTTAAAACAATATTTTATTTTATTTTTGTGAAACTATTTCTGTATAATAGCAAATACATTTTCTTTATATATTGGGTTATGGAACTAGCCTCAGAAGTCAGCAGTCTATAGCTTTATCATAACATAGCTTCTTTTTTAAAAAAGAATTTAACTGGAATGCATCTATATTTGCAGACTGAGAGTGTACTTGCATATAGAATAAACACACTTTGATACCACTTTAACCACCATAGTTGAATGCTATGGAATCATGGGGGTTGTCATTTGGTGAGGCACCAGTGCTTTTTGGCAGTAAAAACTAAAGACCTTGTAAAGCCATAACCATTATTTCACAACACTCCCATTATTCCATAGCACTGAACCATGTAGTTATAGCTATCAAGGAGAATGGAATCCCAAAAAAGCAATAAATAAATAACTTTGGTTTGCCCAATCTGTTGGAATTTAGGAGGAACCTTATTTATTTATCATATCAGAAGTGAACTGAGGGTACAGTTGATTTAAAAAAAAACAAACACCAAGTTTAAAAACTTGGCATTATCCTAGATTTCCTGTGACCAGTCGCAGGCCACTTGGAGTGCCTCTGGTGTTACTGTAAGAAGGTCCTCCATTGTGCATGAAGCAGAGCTCAGACTGCATTGTAATAGGTAGTCTTTTTAAGGAAGGCTTTGACTGAACTCAGGATTTACAAAGTTGAAGAAGAACCTGGACTGTATGATGTATTTAGGTGTGGTTTTAAAGTTTTAATGTTTTATTATAGTTTAATGTAAGTTTTAGGATGTATGACAGCAACTACTAATATTTGGTTTAAAGTGTTTTAACTTTTATTATGCATATTTTTATCCACTATAAGCCACCTTGGGTCCTTAAATGGGGAAAAGTAGGGCAAAAATTACTTAAATAAATAAACAAATTTAAAGTATTTGAAATGCAAATGAAAAAAGGGAAACAGATACATATTCATCAAAGGTTTTAAGTATCCTCAAAGTGTCACAAGACAAATCCACCTGGAATTTTTAACCTGAGAACACAGAAAATTGCCTTTTGTTTTGTTGCATTTATCTGATGGTCCAGCTAGCTCAGTACACTGGTAGCAGATCTGTAGGGTTCCAGACCCTACCTGGAGATTTAACCTCGGACATTCTGCAGACAAAGTGTATTTTGCTCTGCTGTGGCCTTTTTCTTCCTCTGCTGACTCATTTCTTAGTTTAATATATGTCTCTCCCCATGGTACAAATATATATAGGATCAAGTGAAGGATTCATCCCATATTTGATTATAATGACTAGCCCATGCTCCAGAGAAACACATGCCTACAATTCATCAAACGAGCTTGTGTGAGCATTGGTGGTTTGTAATATTTGGCTTATAACCACAATATTTCATTGTAACAGCAAAGTTCAGATCTATCCCAGCTCTCTTTACCAACATGACATGTCTTACCCACAGTATGCTTTCCAGACAAGACATGTATCGTGAAATCCCTCTACTTCATTCACTATACTGTATTTCACTGTATAATCATCATACTTTTCCTCACTTTGGCGGGGGGGGGGGTGTGCAACTATTATTAGGCAGCTGAGAGAAGCCCCATAGCTCTCATACATTCATCTTCCCACATTCCTGCCCTTGGATCTATGGGGGCTTCTCTCAGCAGGCAAGCCTCAGAGCTCCAAGGGGAAGACACAAAGAGGGGGGGGGGGGGTTGCAACCAATATTCTATGAATTGCAAAATACTGAAAATGGGGCCACAAAAAGGGGCATGTGGGTATTATATGATGACAACTGTTATGCGATAGAAAATGGAAAATCACGATGGTGCAATTTTATGTTTGTAGCTGTCCCGTGTTTTTTTCACAAATAGGAAAGCCAGAATAGCATGCCTTTTGTTTGGTACCATCTGAAAGAACCAACAGTCAAAAAGGGCACAAAGAATGAGAGTTTCCTAACACTGTATATTTTGGTAAGAACATCAGATTTGAAAAGATCTAAAGATTATGGCTGTGTGTTTGCGGTGCCTGCAAAAATATGTGCATGTGTGCCTCTCTCTATCTCTTGATACGGCTTGTACTTAACTACTCAAAGGTTATTGTAAGCATCCATTCCTGCATATATTCACCAAGTATCCATGAGGAGTCTTCAAAACATTTCCGCACTTTTATATTTTTGCTGGAAATGGTGAGGGCAGGAATAGTGGTAACTGGTTGTGTCAGAGGGCTCTTCCACACAGTCATATAAACCAGAATATCAATGCAGATATTCCACGATATCTGCTTTGAGCTGGATTATCTGAGTCCACACTGCCATATAATCCAGTTCAATGTGGATTTTATACAGCTGTGTGGAAAAGGCCTGAGAGTGTCATGTGACTAGTCTGTCTGGCAAGCCAACTGATATTGCAGTTTAGTATACGAGTTGTTATTCTGTCATGAAGATGGCTGTGAAATTTACAAATTCAACCAAAGAGGAATAGTGTTTTGTCATGCCCTTTTTTCATCTCCACATGTGCACAATATGAGGAAGTGTCATGGAGAAGTCTGTGAGTGGATTGAAATGTTCAAGAATGGCCATACTAGTGTGACAGATGCTGAGCACTCTAGACATCCAACTACAGCCATAAGGAATGTAGAAAAAACCCTGGAACTGATTCACGAAAACACAAGAATAATGCAAATTGTAAAAAAAACAACTAAAGTATATTGCTATCGTGAAACACACCTGGTACACAGAGTACGCTTCTTCCCTTTAAAAAATGTAAATCCTTCTGGAAAGAGTAGAAAAACATGTTTGCTATTGTTTAAGGCTGGTTAATGGCTGTTATTTTTTAAAACTCTTCAATGAGTTTCCGGTATGTGTACTAATAGTATGTTAAGATTACTACAGATACAGTTGTCTTCTATAAGCCATTGTTCCCCTTTTTGCTTGCGGTGGGACTTTTAAATTCCCCTTTTAATCCAGAGCGGCATTACTATGAATCATGGGTTTTGTTCCTTCTGAAGTCTGCAATGAACCACGGAATGTGAAGTATTTACTGAGTACATTATATAACTTGTCAGTCTATTGCTGTAAGCAACTGTGCTTGGATGGCTTCATAAGCATTTGGGGGAAAAAACAGAGCAAGGCAGCTAATCATAACATCCATCTTTCTCTTAAAATGAGATCATTATCTTTAATAAGCTGCCTATTGTAGAAAGAGAGAGCACAGATTTTAAACAATGGGGAAAGATTTTCTATTGCATTGTCTACAACATGTGGTTAACTTTCACATTCAACACCAACGTGATAGCAAAAGGGAAGAAAAGCTTGTATTATAAAAAATGCCTAAATTTACTTCCTTGGATTTTATCGCTGCTCATTTATTTTTCTAATTCCTCTGAATCTCTACTTTCTGAACAAATAGTTGCTAGTACCTTCCTATTTAGGCCTCAAAGAAGTAAAATGTCAGAAAACAAATAGCTGTAGTCAGATGGGTTCTCTTTTCCTTATTGTTCACTTATTCAACACTGATTTAAAGGGAATGGCTAAACAACTGTGATTCCATTAATTTGGTGTGTAATGGGGTACAGATTGATCCATGTCATTGTGTGAAAGAACTTAACCAAAGGATTACTCAATTTAAAAAGTTAAATCCAAACCATATTAGCGGTATTATATATAATAAACAACTCACTATAAATAAATTTGGTAATAAAAGGAAATATGGAATGGGAAGCACATGGTAAATTCCCGACCCATGTAAATTCAGTAACTATATATAGAGCAGTGATATATTTAGCAGTGTAGTGATTTGTGTTTTCTCCACAATATTTTGTCCCTATGTTTAGGATCTTTGCTTATGTTATGGAGTGTTAAAAAGACATCTCCATAAATGCTATCTTCAGCTGAAGAAAGTCTCATGAGGATAGAGATTATGAAGATTTTTAAGTTGTGAGTAAGGTTTCTTAACTTATTGTTCAAAGAAAGCCAAGTACAAAACAATCCAATAAATTATCCTTACTGTTATCAAAATTTCCACCTTATCTATAAGTGCAGATTTGCAGAAAAATCATGGTTTTCTATTGTGCGATCAAACCATGGTAGATCAAACCATGTGATCTCACATTCTCCCATGCCTTTCCAGTCCATATAATTTACAAAATCAAAGCTTTCATTTCCTCTGAATCACAGGGCACTTCCAGAGAGTGTTAAAATGTGGATTTTAAAGGGGAAATAAAAACACCCGAGACCTCAGAGCAGGTCCCCAGACAAATCTGCCTGTCCCGGGCTTCCTTCCCCACTGTCCTCACAGCCCTTCTGTGTTTTGGGATAAAATGGAGGGCAACAGGGGATTTCAGCCAGAAGATTTTTTTAAAAAACTCAATTAAAATCACTTGGTGAATCTGCTGAAGCTCTGGCTGATCTCTGGAATGGGGAAATGGCCAGGGTGGTGGACTCAATACCTCCTGAATGTCCCCTCTAATGGAGCAGAACCAAACCATCCCCTTGGTTTTTCAAGGAGTTGGTGGTGATGAAGCAAGTGAGACAGAGACTAAAGCAACATTGGTAGAGAACTTGAAGCTAATCTGACTGAGCACGGGATACTCTGCAGCAATGGAGGCAGCAGAGAAATTGTTCCTTGCTGCCACCATTGCATCTGCAAGGAATCGTCCAGCTGTATCCAACCTTTTCTTTCTGAGCAAAGTTTTGGAGCATGTAGTGGCCTCCCAATTTCAGGGATTTCTGAATTAAATTGATAATCTAGATCAATTTCAGTCGTTTTCAGGCCTGATTATGGAACAGAGACAGCTTTGGTCACCTTGGTGGATGATCTCCTCAGAGAGCCAGACCTGTTGGTTCTCCTTGACCTCTCAGCAACTTTCGATATAATCAACCATGGTATCCTTCTGGGTCATCTCACTGGGATGGAAGTGGAAGGCACTGTCTTACAGTGGCTCCAGTCCTTCCTGGAGAGCCATATCCAGAAGGTGCTGCTGGGGACTCCTGTTCGAACCCTTGGCCATTGATCTGTGGGGTTCCTCAGGGTTCCATTTTGTCCCCCATGCTGTTTAACATATACATGAAACCTCTGGGAGAGATCATGGGGAGTTTTGGAGTATGGTGCCACCTATATGCAGATAACACCCAAATCTAGTACTCCTTCCCACCTAATATCAAGAAAGCTGTCCTGACCCTAAACCAGTGTCTGTCATCAGTAATGGACTAGATGAGGGCAAACAAAGGGCAATACAGACAAGACAGAGGTACTTTTGGGCAGTCAGAAGACAGATCAGGGAATAGGGATTCAGCCTGTGCTGGATGGGGTTATATTCCCCATGGAGACACAGATCTGAAGTTTTGGGGGTCCTTCAGAACTCAGCACTGAACCTGGAGGCCCAGGTGTCCGCAGTGGCCTGAAGGGCCTTTGCACAATTAAAACTTGTGTGTCAACTATGCCTCTTCATTGAGAAGACAGATCTGGCTATGGTGGTACATGCCTTAGTTACATCCCATCTGGATTACTGTAATGCACTTTATATGGTGCTGTTTCTGAAGAGTGATCAAAAACTTCAGCTGGTCCAAACACCTTCAGCCAGGTTGCTCACTGGGGCTGGCTGCAAGGAGCAGACAGCCCTTCTATTGCAGCAGCTCCAGTGGCTGCCAGTCTGATTCTGGGCATAATTCAAAGTACTGGTTATGACTTTTAAAACCTTTGATAGTTCAGGTCCAGGCTATTTGGCTGACCACATCCCCTTGTACAAACATGATTGGGCCCTGAGAACTTCAGGAGAAGCCCTTATTTGGCCCCACTCCCATCCCAATCCCAGCTGGTGGGAACGAGAGAGCAGGCCTTCTAAGTGATTGATCCATGACTCTTGAACTCCCTACTCTGAGAAACTACTCCCTACTCTGAGAAACTCCCTGCTGTGCTTCCAGTGGCAGGATAAACCCTTTTTTATTCAGACACGGTTTTAAAAATGACTGTGTTTAAGATTTAGTCGGGTTGCTATGGTTTTAAACTGTTTTGATAGATTTTAACTGTGATTTTTTTAGTGCTGTTTGTGTTTAATTCTATTTTAATGTTTGCATTTTTGTATATTTTAAAATTGTATACTAATGCTTTTATGTCAAGTCACTTTGAGTCTCCTTTGGGAGATAAAGCGGCTATAAATATAATAATAATAATAATAATAATAATAATAATTTTAAAAGTGCTGTTCCTCATGTACACACATGCAAATATCTCAATGTAAAACATAATGATTCCCATGTGCATCAGCGCATAACAGTGGGGATTTCCCCCCTCTTTCCCCAATTGCTTATTCATAATCTATTTAATATTATAAAGTTTAGAATAAATACTTTCAGAGATCTCTAATGGGTCTCCACTTCTCCTCTCTTTAAACCAGCTAGAAATCAGCTGTATTCCCATAACAGCCCAAACAGCTGATCAGCTGTTTTGGGCTTTTTAAAACCATCACAGGTAGGAAGCAGTCTCCACAGGGGGTAAAGAGGGAAATCCAAAACTGTACATGAATGAAGGGCCACACAGTCATGAGAAAATCTGGTTTTTTTCCACCAAGAACCAGGATAAAGGAGAACCTTTTTTAAATGGGTTCTTCCCCCATTGCTGCACATTTAGCTCAAAAGTCATCTGACCCACCTCCCCCCCCCCCTTTTAACCTATTCTCTTCTGGATTATATCTACTGTGTGGAAGTGGCCATAGACTTCATTTGCACAATTATCTGTGGATCTAAAACCAAACTTCGTGAAGGTGTGGATGAATACAATGGATGTATGCCTTCATTTTTCCCTCTTCATCATTTTTATTAGTTTCAGAATAGAAATTTTGACTAGCTAGATTTGAAGCAGAAAACACTTGCTTATTATTGTCAATTAATAAATCAGGAAAAATAAGCCAGGATCCAATAATAAATTGGTATTAGAGCCAAACAAGGCATGTGTAGTTACTGTCCCTTTTGAATGTAGACAATTGAACTTGGCCTACATTTTAATAAGTAGGATCAGAAACCATGGTTTCATGTTACAGCTGAACTGGCTCACTGTGCAAGTGAAAGATACTTGCATCTTCTCCATTATTTAACAGCTTTTAATGAAAATGATTATGTAAGTGTGCAATAGTCTACATGATCGCTCCTCACTTGGTGGTTTCTGGCAAGCTAACAGGAAAATAAGAAACAATAGTCAATGGGGGCAGATAGTGGTACTGGTCCCTATAATGTTATGCGGGGAGATTCTGATCTTCCACATTAAGTAGCTTAAAAAGCAATGGTTTGCATGATGTAGGCTATCCTGGCGAGACATTAATTCTATGTATTCCACATGGAAGCAATCTTTAATACACGTGAAAAGATTTTTCTCATCTACAAATGTAATTGTGGGTGAAATCTGAGGGTGGTTTGTTACTTTAAGACAGAAGGTTGCTAAATGAATAGCAGTGGGTTCTACAAATATTTTTTCTTGAGCTTACTAAAAGAACACAGACAGTAAATGAACATTTGGTGGAAATGTGAATGTTTGGCCTGTTGAGGAATTAGAATTAGTGCCACATAATCTGATGTTTCATGCATGCTACACTTCCTTGAATCATTTGCTTGAATGAGGTTATAACTCAATTTTATTATGCAAATGGAGGTACTGATTATTCAAGAGATGTTCCCATTTTATCAGAACTAAAAGTTTAGTCACATGAACAGGATATAGTGAAACTGCCTGGAAAAATCATTTTGAATGTTAGAAGAATTACAACTGTAATAGGGTATTTCTATCTATGTCTGTTCAAAAGTAAGTCCCTTGAATTCATTGGATCTTGTTTCCAGGTTTGTGGACATAAGATGTCGTTCTTAACTTATTGCAATTGCACTTTTTACAGTCAGGGAAAGATATTGTAGGATTATTTGTCTGAAGTAGCAAAAATGTGATAAATCTTGGGTGCTATGCAACTAGACTATGGCGGGAAGAAATTGCTCTTGGATGTTCAAAAGATGTCCAGTGACTTCCAGTCCATAACACAGGGTAAAACGGATTAACCCAGTTCTTCAAAGTTTCAGTAAAATGCCAGAGTAACCACACACTTTGGGGATATTATTGCTAGTAGTAGTAGTGGCAGTTATATCCAACTTCTTTTCACCCAAAGAAGACTTGATGTGGCTAACACTAAAAATCATACAATATGTAAATTAAAACTCAAAGCATACAAACCTTAACATAAAATTAAACACTGGGCTTATTAAAATACATAGTTTGGTTTTAAATACATCCATTTAAAAAAAAAACATGTTAAATGACATAAGACACAATACCTCCTGCCTCAATATTAAAAACTTTCTTCTTTAAAAACTCGATAGAAGGTTTAAACTCGGGACAGAAGGATATCAGGGAGGGAGCCATCCTCACTTTCCTAGGCAGGGAGTTCCAGATTTAGTGTGGATAGCTGGACCAACTCTACTCCGAACCAGTCAGCACTTCACATAAAGGGATTGATTGGACATGTGCCACCCTTATGTCTCTGTGTCAGATGGTCACAAACCTCTGGAGAGTTCCTGGCCATTGTCAGGTGCCTTTGCTGATGTCAACAATGGCACCAGGTGGCACACAGGAATTCTCTTGGAGCTCACTGGTGCTTTGGCAGTGCTGACAGGGACATCCAAGGTGAGGTAAGAATTCAGCAGGACCAAACTGTTTTTGGCCCAGCTGGATGATTAGGACTCTGGCCATCACTACTGTGGAGTAGAGACTGGCAGTATAAACTACCATGGTGGCAGTTACTACAATGGACTGGCCTCAGTTAAAAGGCTAGATGTAGATGAACCCTAGGAAGGAATTTTCTGTTCTACCATAGCATTTGGGACCAGATGAGATATCTTGAGCTTCTTCCCAAAATGCACGTTGCTCTTCCTGAAGCCCACACCACAGTCTTAGAGGTACTTCTCACATTCTAGAATTTGTCATTTATCTTTATTTTTTTAAAAAAACAAAAGAATGGTTAGAAAACTCATATAGTATATAATCACTTATTAACTAAGTAAAAAAAATGCTGGGGCTATTGAAGAGGACTGAAAAATGAAAGCTCCTCCCCTCATAAAAATTGCCCCCCCCCCCAATAATCTCCAATGGCATTACATGAGTTAAGTTTTCAAAATGATTCACATGTAAAATGTTTGCATTTAGCACATAACTGGTCCTTCCTAAATGTTTTAGGAGATTATCTGAACCATGTTTCTAAATGCTCAAGTACAGTTTTGAATTACTGTAATACTAGACATTTGGAGACTGATGGAAATTTTCATTGGAGAGAAATACTTTTATTGAGAGGGAGGTGTCTTCATTATGTGCCTTCATTTTGCCCACTCAGCTATACCTTTGGTTTAAATTACCCCTTAGCATTTGGGGAGAAATGCTGTTAAGATATAGAATCCATCCTTATTGGAACATGGATTATTTGCTAGGTCTTTGAGATTATTTGCTTGATTTCAAAGTAGATTCTTAGAATTCCTTGTCTATTGCCTTGTATAGAGAATTCTAGTGAGACCCAGTGTGGTAGTGGTTTGGAGATCAGAGTTTGAACCCCATATAACACTCTCTATAACAAAATTAAAGGATATCTAGGCAGGGTGGACAACAAATCAATCCCACCGCTGCCACCAATATAATAAAATTAAAGGATATCTAGGCAGGGGGGAACAACAATTCAATCCCACCTCTGCCCCTCAAGGCAAGAGAGAATAAAATATTATAAATGACCGAATGTTCTTGGTAGTATTAGCCGCCACCACCTCAGAATTATTGGCCTGAGGGACCAAAGGGTGTGAATGTGTTATAGGTAAGGGGTGTTTGAGCCCTTGATTCTTCTATGGCTTCCTCACTGGCTGACTGGACTTTAAAATGGTTTGACAGAGTGAGTTCTGAGGAAATGGATAGATTGAGGCATACACCAGTTAAAAGTTAACTAGAAAGTTTATTGAACTTTATATTAACAACAACTCATGGAAATAAGTGGTACAGAAATGTGATTCAGTTGCAGAAACTTGGTTATTTAAATAAATGGTTCCCCTGACAGAAAAGCTTTTAACAACTGTGAGACTCCTTAAACATACTGTTCTACCTTTAGACACAGTATCAGTTGAGAACAGACTCTTGTCTGCACAGGGCAATAAGCTTCCCTATACTGTCCCTAGTATAAGGAGACAAATCTTTCTTTTACTGGCCCTAACAACACAGTAAAAATTCTAGCCTTTGTCTCAGCCTATTCCCTAAACTTAAGGCTCACTAAAAGTTCTTCCTTTTCTGTCAGTCCCTGCTCTATCTAGCTTCCTCTTCTCAAAAATCACTTCTTTCCCTGTCTGATGTTAAGATGCTTCTCTCTCTGTCAAAAGCTGACAGCTTATTTTCCCTCTCTCTACCGACTCCTCCCCCAATTGCTGTACCCAATCAGGAGTCGGCTTGACTACTACTCCTGTTCTGCCTGCCTTCCAAGATGACAGCCACTGTCATGCAGGCTTCTGCCTTGTCGTCTCAAAGCTAGATTTCATGACACTTGTCTATTGCCTTGTATAGAGAATTCTAGTGAGACCCAGTGTGGTAGTGGTTTGGAGATCAGAGTTTGAACCCCATTCAACCATAAAAACCACTGGGCAACCTAAACTGCTCTGAACAAATCTTACCAAGAAAACTCCATATATGGTAGGTTTCCTTGGGGTTAATCTAAGTTGGAGGAAGCATGAAGGCACAGAACAAATAGTGAGTCTTGTTATATAGTTTAATTACTGAGTGATACTGAATTAGGAGCAGATATTTCCTGCATGCTTGTTTGAGAGAAATTATATCTACCTAACTGGCATATTCTTTGAGTTTCCATGGACCATGGGCCAAGTGGAGGGCTCCTTTTACTCAAGCATTGTCCACCCCCTGCTTTTACCAGCTCTTACAAAACTCCAAAAAAGAATCCTTTGCTTTTCTGTAAAAAGGAGGAGCTTTCTATCTAGAAGTGAGCATCACTAACAGCAGAAGACCTATGTCATATACCTTCAGCACACATTCTGGACCTTTTTGATTTATTTATTTACCTTATTTATATCCCACCTTTCTCTGTACTGAAGGGGACTCAAGGTGGTTGGTGTGTATATTGTTTTAAGAAGTGTTGCTTCCATTTATATTCTATTAAAATTGATGGTGTGATGATGTTTTGTGAGTTGCCATAACAGCAGATTGAATAACAAGCTACGTGTTCCACAGTAAACGAATAAATGCATTTCTGTACATCACACAATGTACTTGTTCCTGTGCAACTCTAGCAGAAGTGCCTTATTTGTGATTGTTGGAGAGTTTTGTTTCTTTATTACCCAGAAAACATCAAGTTGAGTTAAAATACAAAATTTAGTGATTATCAAAGGCAATGGAGCTTCAGGGCTTCTGGCACTGGTAGTGTTGTTGGTGGTGTGTGTGTACCCTCCAACTGTCCCCATTTTGTAAGGTCAGTTCTATCAACCCTCAACCCCATTTTTCAGCTGTTTTTAACATGCCTCCAGTTTCTCTCTTCTCCTATCATTTGTCCTGTTGCCATCAATTGCTGCAAATAGATCTTAACATACAAAAATAATATGTATATGATGATCACAGAATTTTGGTAGCAATTAAATTCCCTCACAGGGAAATCCTGGAAATTTCTTTAATGCTAGGTTACTACTATACAGCAAAATTATGAATGAAGAATCCACCAAAACCCAACCCCCACCCCCAACTCCCAAAAGTTCCTCCATCCAACCTCCAGACCTTCCAGTCCAAGCCAATTCATGTTATCAGGCTCCTTCCCACTCAAGGCCTCCTGATGTTTTAATTCCTTGACCTTGGCTATGAAACGCATGGCATGGAGGTGTCCATGACACAGTATTTTGATAATTTGGCGGAAGGGAAAGGGGTCAGGAAAGCAAGCTCCTGCAGTCTCTGCCAGCTTGTCTGCTCTTCAACATTCATAATGTTTGCTTCTAAGGTTAATTGACTAGTGTATGTCCCAGTTTTCATTCATTGTAGGATATATCAGTTAGTCTAAGGAATGGGAAATAGATGTCATTACACATGTTGCTGAGCTATAAAGTCCAAGCAGCTTTAGCAAGCATAACCAGTGGTGAGGCCTCCTGGTAGCTGAAGTCCTACAATGTTTTGTGGACTTTTTGATTCCCAACTCTGCTGTGTAGTAAGCAAAGACATTGAAGCCTAACACTTTGTGAAGTCAAAAGAGAAACAAAGAAAGGGAATGTCTTGTTACCCTCTGGTTGAGACCTTTAATAATTGCAGATCGCTACAAGTCCTTTCAGGGAATGGAATGCAAATAAACTGTGACAGTCTCAGAATTAGAAGTTTAGTATCTATAAAACTTCCAGAGAGAGATAGTGGTAGAGTTACTTCTGGTCGTTTTTATAACCCCATCTCTCACAGGATATAAGCAAGTTTTACGCATTTACAAAAATGAGAGGTGACATGGAAGGAAATTGTTACTAGCCCTTCGTGCATCATCCGGCTTGGATTCTCGTAAGTGCGGATTTCCCCTCTCCTTGACCACGGACTGTTTCTGACAACGATGCTACCTTTGGGACTTTGGAATCTTCATCTGGGATTTCTTCAACTTGGGACTGTTTTTGGACGACAGCTTTTCTTCATGGCTCTTTGTTTTACCATTATCTTTGAACTGTGTGATTTTGGTGTGTTTTGAACTAACACTGGTTTAATCCGATTTTTTGCAAGTTTAATCCAGTTTATTTTCCAAGTTATTTATTTATTTTATTTACTTTATTTGTATACCGCACTCTCTCAGCCCATAGGCGACTCAGTGCGGTTTACAACCAAACCAATATACAAAGTGCACAACATTAGCAATTAAAACAGTAACTAAGGCAACTACATCAATATAACAATACATCAGTACATCAATCTAACATCAATACATCCATATAACTAATCCATCACGTCTCATCAGTAAAGTCATAATCTGATCTCCTCATCCATTATTCCAAGTTCCAAGATCAATCAATTAATTAAGTTCATTTTTTAAGCTGCAAGTTGCTGCAAACTTTGAGTTTTGACCAGAGACACTGAGGCAAGTGTCTCTGAGTCCTGTTTACTTTGATTTAATAAACTGTTGTTTTGAATACTTCCTTGTGTCTGGCTCTTTAAGGCATCTGGGTTCCGGCAGATAGTGTACATTGAATTTTTTAGTTCTTAGGTAGCTAATTCTCTAAAATACTGTTTCAAAATGTTTCAAAGCCTTTTGAGTATCAAACAAAATAAGCAAGCAAGCAGGCAAAGTAAATCCAGTTGTTAGTCTTGCCTTCAGTTAAACTGTCTCTGAACTGAAGTTTGGTACAGTGTACATTTCCAGGTGACCGAAGCAAGCTCAAAAGCAAGCTCCACTGCAGCTGATTTTATATGTGGTAGGTTTGTATCAGATTGCAGCCTTACTCAGTAGTTCAGGATTAATATCTATCATTTGTGGCAGGTATATCTAATTGGAATATTGTACTAGATTCGTAAACATTTGACAAAGTCTTTCCCAACTTGTCATCAAAGTGTCTGGGCCATGTTTCCATTTGAAATTCCAAACTGATTGCTCTCAGAAAGGACAAGCAACAACCAGACCTAACTCAACACAAAACCATGGTAGATGCCTCGAGATGCCACATAACATTCTTAGTTATTGTCAGGATGGCAGCAGCAACTTGTCGAGTCAAAAGGCAAAATTCCAAAAAGTTTGTTTTAGAAATAAAAAGGGGACATTATAAATCTGGGAAATCATGCCCCCGGTGGTACAGTGGATTAAACCCTTGTGCTGGCAGGACTGAAGACCGACAGATCACAGGTTCGAATTCAGGGAAAACATGGATGAGCTACCTCTGTAAGCCCCAGCTCCCCGTGCAGAGACATGAGAGAAACCTCCCACAAGGATCGTAAAGCATCAGAATATCCGGGTGTCTCCTGGGCAACATCCTTGCAGAAGGCCAATTCTCTCAAACCAGAAGCGACTTGCAGTTTCTCAAGTCTCTCCTGAGATGAAAAAAAAATCCTGCTGGGTGCCCCAAAAGTTGAAAGAGTTTATCTAAGCATCATAACAGTTTGGGAATTTTTTTGTTTAATAATCTTTATTTAATTTTTAAAGAGTACATTAAAAATAGTATAGCATAAAAATATGGTGGTCTTTAAATAAAGAAAGTTATATAGAGTTAAAGATACAGATAAAGATTCGTGTGGGATATGATAAAAGGGAATTGGAGGGTGGGGGGGGGGGGGTAGAAAGATATGACAAAATGGCAGTGTGAAAAGATACAAAGATTAGCTGATAATAAGTGGGAAGTAGGAAGATATATAGAAAGATAGCATTGAAAAAACAGATAAGAACGTAGATGTCTTGGTTTCCCAGTGTTTTGTCTGAGGTTCTCTCCATTTCCTTTCTTTTCCTTTTACTTACTTGTTTTTTCTCTTTCTCCCTCCCTTCATTTTTCCCATTTCTTTCTCTTGTCTAAATAAGTTTGGGAAATAATTTTAATGGGCTAACAAAGAGGAGTGACCTCTCTAAGATACGACTGTTAAGATTCGTAAAGCAGGGGAATAATTGGGAAAACAGGAAAGGGCTAAAAGACTGCCACTCAGATTCCCGAACTTAAAGGAGGGTCTGGAAAATATCTTTCCTAAGTGAGATTTGTGAGGTGAAATGGGTGGCCAAGAAATAAAAATAGATTCAGTGGATGATTAGTTGCAGATCCAGACTGCAATAGGCACATTCCCCATGGCAAGAACATCAGAACAGCCCTGTTAGATCAGGACAAATCTCTCCCAATCTGCCATTCTGATCTCAGAATGGGAATATCTATAGGAAGTCCACCAGCAGAACACAATTGCTCTAGGACATTAATGGTTGTGTTCCCTCATAAATGAACGTACTGAAAGGCATGCCTCTTCTGAAAGTAATAGCCATTGTTGTCCTCCATTATTTTTTTTATAATCCTTCCTAAAAACGATCAATGTTAGCGGCCATGACTATCTTTTAATGTTGAATTCCACAGCTTCCCTTTACATGGTATAAAGGTACTTGCCCTCAGTCTCAACTATTCAGTTTAATTGGAATAATCTAGGATTTTAGCATGAGAAAAGGAAGACATATTCTTCTCCCCTTTCTCCCCATGCAGAATAGGCACACTTAGTCATTAGCTAATATTAGATTTGGCAGCAGTATTAGATTTCAGCTACCTCTTTCTTGGAAATCGGCTTGGCATCATTCCCTGATGTTTCTGTACCAGCCTGTTTTTCTAAATCCATTAATAATTTTTCTTAAAGTGCTATGGAGAAGACAAGATATCTATAAAGCTTACATTTTTTTCAGCTTTCCCAAAAGCGAATTACAGTATTCTTACATGACTTTAAGTAAGATTAGACAAATGTATAGCAGGTAGATCTACCAAAAGCTAGTAACACTAATTACTAAAAATTACGAGTGTAGACATACATTGAATCCAAGTGCTTGATTGTATTAAAACCTTCTGATAGCTTCAGAATATAATCCAAAAGACAAAATAATAATTAGTTCAAGAACTTACTAGATTTGCAGGTAAGCAGATTTATGCCACTAGTTTCCACATAGTATATGGAGGGAATGCCCCTTCGGAGATTGTGAATGCAGTGTCTTAATGCTGCTGATACAATGCAATTCTAAATGTTATTATAACTGCAGTTTTAAGTAACGCTTTCATGGAAATAAATTTCATTGACATATAGGGCTCTTACAAACAGGCATGTTTATTTATTTAGGTGTTCTTGTCTCTCTTTCCAAGAGAGAATGCCCTCAAAAAAGTGCTTTGGGATCCAGATGTAGATAGATGCTGTTCATTTTGGTAATACGGATGTTCCAATTGTGACATAGAGTGGGTGTTGCTCTTTTCACTCAGCTCTGGGATTCTCTATATGCTCAGTGATGTAGAGCACATAATTACGCATGTTCTTAAGGCCGGGTAGCTCCTGTCCTCTGTTGCCGCAGGCTCTCAGGAATGTCACTTGCAGAACATTCCTTTCCTGGGCAGCCAAGTTTGGAAGCTAGTTTATTCCTGGCTGCAAAACTGCAGTAATGCCTGAATGAGAGACATGGCAGGAGGGCTTCAATTTCTGCCTGTACCCAAACACCAAGGAGAAGCAGTGAGAGCGTCTTCTTTCATCTTGCCGAGACAGGTAACAACAACCGCAGAAGCAGCAGCTGTCTGGGGCTCTCCAAAGGAGGGAAAGTGAGGGAGGTGGAGTAACAGGGGGTGGGGGAGAGAAGAGAAAGGGAGTGGATCTGAGTGCTTGTGATTGGTAAGCCTCATGAAGGCATCTGCCAGCAGGACTTCAGAGGAATGTGAAACCAAATCATTTACAAGTTAAAGATAGAACCAAGAGTACATAGCATCTTGGGCACTAGTTTCAACTTAGTCTCTTGAAGACTGTTGCCTTGGGAGTTTTCTTTTCACTGCCTCCAAGGCACCTCAGTTTTTATTCTATCAGACTCTCATTTAGTGTTTTGGAATAACTAGGAGTGTGTAAGAAGATCATGGTGCATGCTGCAGGGTAAGTAACAAGCTTCATTTGAACTCCTTATTTCTTTTACCATGCTTGTTCAGCTTCTGGTCTGAACGTTACAGGGAGGCATGCCTACAGGTAATGTTCCCTGTTTGCCCCTTCAGAGTGCATGCCTCAGCGAATTGGCATTATACAACTTTTCTTGTTGTGGCATGCATGAAGACATATTTAGATTGAAAGCAGTGTTTCTTTCCTGCTAGATTTATTTTGCCCTAATGGTGTGCTAAATCTTTTTGTTTCAATTGCAGAATGAAAAGCACTTCGGCCATAGTAAATTTAGGAGCAAATTCGTATTTCTGTGTATATAGCATAGTAGCAGGCTATCCTAGATGCATCTTAGTGCCTCCTGTTATTCTATTCTGATTCTGGCACTGGTTCTGTGTAGCTTGGGAACACAAATAGATTTTTGTATCCCCAAGCTTCAGTTTGGCTTTTTTGGCAGGGTATTTCACTGTGGACTGTTTAGTTTTTTTGTCTGTGCATTTATGCTCCATTAGAAATATGCAGTAATCAAGAGTGATCTTTTGGTTAATTGAACAAAAGTAAGCAAGTGCTTGTTTATTAGATGAGTCTACTTATCTTCATTTGAATTGTAACATTACGTCCAGCTATTTATGTGTATATTCCAGTGAGGTTGGTAGATCTTTTGGAAGAAAATACTTACGTTATTTACATGTGAGAAAGAGATTTAATGGAATTATTTTAAAAACAATATTATTTAAAAAATGACACAGAGGAAGGAAGGATCCAGGCATATTATTTACTTCCTTGCCAAAATGAAATGTAATGCATAGGCTGTGCTTTACTTCATTGGTGTTTGTTAAATATTGGTCTCCTATGAAGTCATTTGTAGCTTGCACTTTTATTATGGTGTAAAATATTTCCTCCACTCCATTAATAATATTACATTTTTGAAATTTTATCTGTAACAAGGCTTTTTGCACTAGCTGTAGGAGGCAAAATGTTTTTTTTTATGGAGATATAAAATTACTGTTCCTCTGCTTGCATTTTAGAGAGCTCTTAAATTTCACAAAGATATCTTCAACTTGAAAATATGAGGAGAAACACTTGGCTACAACTCAAATCATTTTTGAACAGAAAATCTTCTGCACCTGACATTCTGTTCCTTTTCTTTGATAACTAATTCCATAAGTCACAGTGCTCAAGAGAATTGGGAGGAGGAGTGTATAAATAGCAAAAATAAAACTGAATATATGCAGTCGTTGCTTTTCCCCTGGTGACCATGACCGAGAGGAAGTAGAAATAATTTGCAAGAACAAAATGCAAAATGGAGG
Source organism: Anolis sagrei (assembly GCF_037176765.1). Lineage (NCBI taxonomy): Eukaryota > Metazoa > Chordata > Lepidosauria > Squamata > Anolidae > Anolis > Anolis sagrei. Next base: position 54,071,793 of record NC_090024.1, on the reverse strand, counting down.
GGAGGAATGTGGGGATTATAATGTGCTGAATGGGATCTTAACTTAATACTTCTAATCTTCAGATTTTTGTGTACTGCTGTATGTATAATCATAGTATTTTAAGCTTTGTGACTCACAAAGTAGACTGAACAACCCCAACCTGGTCAGCCATTAGGCTACTTAGTGAACGGGTACAGTTCCAATTTTAGAAGTGGACGGGGCAGTGTTGGCACTATACCTTGTTGTAAAGTCAAGTTGGGAACAAATACTTTTGAAATTGGTCTGGGTCAGGTGCTTGTAGCTTTTCAATTCTAGGCATAACTTAGTAATTTAAATATGCATATTCTTAGAATCTAGAAAACTCTGTAAGAGATTTATACTAAACTGTTAAAACATGTATTTAGGGCATAGCCCAGCCAAAATTAATCCCTTTTATACTGAAGCTCTATGCACATGAACCTGGAAATAAGCAATGTTGAAAATATTTGTCTTTATTTCCTAACTAAACATCCATAGGATTGCATTATTATTCCCACTCATTTCAGAGCTAAACAGATGTTTAACTCTTATTCATATCAGTGGAACATTCATCTGTGTTGTAGCTGGATTTTGCCAGAAGATTTTGCTCATACTTAAATGTATACTCTCCTTTCCTTCTGTGTATAACATACATAGGGAAACAGTACTTGAGCATACTCACATCTAGTGAAAAGTCACTCTGTAAGATTTCCTGGTTTCCTCTAATAGAGGATGATGTATGTGTCATGTATGTGCATATGGGATAGAGCAAATAGAGCAATGAGACTTTCTCAGGCCCCTTCCACACAGCTGAATAAAATCCCACGATATCTGCTTTGAATTGGAATATATGTCATTGTGTACTCAGATAACCCAGTTTCTGCCTTGATATTCTGGGTTATATGACTGTGTGGAGGGGCCCTCAGTCATTGGTGTCCAAATCCTGGTAAAGCCTTTCCAGAGCAGTATGCCTACCTACATTCCTTTGCAATGTTAGGTCAGTAGTGAAGATTTCTATTGAACCATACTTTTAATTAAATGTTTTGACTACATCCAGACAAGTTCCTACTGCTAGCAATAAAAAAGACATTATTCAGCTGTACTATCAATCCCTTTTTGACAGAAAAAAAGATAAAAGGGCAGGAAAACACATCAGGGTTATAAATGGAAGATACCTGAAACACCCTTCCCCCCAGCTCTGTGAATGAAGAGAAACAATTACACCATAAAGGTTTTATTTGGAAGTATCCTACTTCTTTTACAGTGTTTCAAACGGATGCTGCTTTTGTAATGTAATCATTTATTGTGTGTTAAAATCCATGGATTTTCTGGTTTAGCTAATCACATTCAAGCCACCTTGAATGTAGTTTGTTGTTTATATAACAACAACAGCCACAACAATAGATAATCATTTTCCTATACTGTATGACCACCATATCCATAGGGGATACATTTCTGGACTTAACAAAGTTAGTGAAAATAATCAATAATAAGGAACCCTATTGGATGAACTACTTCCAGTAGATATATAGTATAAACTCATGCTGGAGGACCTCAGAAATGCCTAGAGTTGACACCTCTTTGAAGATTGTCAGGTTGTTTAGCATGGCTCCATGATCAACTTCTAGTGGAAACAAACCATGGAGTCAGAATGCCCTTTATGCCTCATCTTGCCTCATCCTGCATGAAAAATACATTCTCTGATTCTGAGCTTTAGTTCTTTCCAAATCAGGAATACTTATGTGTTGTGGTTATAACTGCACATGATACAAAACAATAAGGAGATTGAAAGGAAAGATTGTCTACAATGTGCTAGGAATGCAGTGGGCGAATCCTACAACAAAACCAGAAATAATTCTTTCATTGACATGACATGTGAAGAAACATTAACTGCTATTCCTGTCAGAACATTCTGACTTTTAGAAAAATGATAAACAGGATAAACAAAGATATTTTTGTTGACCAACTGAGTTCTCTCCCACCCTACACAATGGAAATGCACTTCTTGAGTGTATTTTGCTTCTCTCACACTATTATTTGCCAGCTCTGCATCTGGCCAGTGTTACATCTTAAAGCTTTGGGCTAAGCCAGACATAGATTAACCAGCACTGACTGTACTTATTTCACAGGTCATTAATCCTGCCCTTTTCTGTTGTACTCTACTGTAGATTAATGTTAAACTTTGTGTTCATTGTAGCCACGTACTCAGTAAGGAAAAAGCTGGGAAATACAATCCCCACTTATTCCTGGAAAGGGAGAGTTTATAAAACCGTTTATAAAGGTGAAATGGTTCATATTGGTCCAGTCCTGCATATTTTTCTCATTTTCTTGGTTATTCGTTATTACAGTTGGCATGATTATGGCCACTGATATTAGTTGGTATTTTACAATTTTGTAACATCTCCATGTAGATAGAAAACATGAGTTTATTGTGTTTGCATTAAGGAATGTTTCCTCCTTTCTAATGATTTAACATATGATTTGTCATAATATTTCATTCTGAAGGTAATTATGAAATATTTGAGCATATATTTATCTTCATAACAACTTCCTAGTATGAATGTGATTCAGTTCATAGAGACAGTTGCAATATATCCCTTGTTTTTCTTGCCTGTTGTATTAGAAAGGATAGTAGCCAGTATTGATCTTTAATTCTATAAAAAGTGAATTAATTTCTTTACTGATTGCACTGACTTATTGCAGTTAATACAACTGTGAATATAGAATCATAGAGCAAATCTCCTACTTCGAGGACAGCACCCATCACTAATCTGAAACAGGAGCATAGAATAATAAAATCATAGAGTTGGAAGAGACCTCATGGGCCATTCAGTTCAACTCCTTGCCAAGAAGAAGGAAAATCACATTCAAAGCACCTCCGACAGATGGCCATCCCGCCTCTGTTTAAAAGCCTCCACAGAAGGAGCCTCCACCACACTCTGGAGTAGAGTTCCACTGCTAAACAGCTCTCACAGTCAGGAAGTTCTGCCTAATATTCAGGTGGAATCTTCTTTTCTGTAGTTTGAAGCCATTGTTTCATGTCCTAGTCTCCAGGGCAGCAGAAAACAAGCTTGCTCCCTCCTCCCTATGACTTCCCCTCACATATTTATACATGGCCCTCATCATGTCTCCTCTCAGTCTTCTCTTCTTCAGGATGAACATGGCCAGCTCTTTAAGCCACTTCTCATAGGGCTTATTCTCCAGACCCTTGATCATTTTAGCCGTCCTCCTCTGGACACTTTCCAGCTTGTCAACATCTCCCTTCAATTTCAGTGCCCAGAATTGGACACAGCATTCCAGTTGTGATCTCACCAAGGCAGAATAGAGGGGTAGCATGACTTCCCTGGATCTAGAACAGTGGTTCTCAACCTTGCTAATGCCGTGACCCCTTAATGCAGTTCCATATGTTGTGGTGACCCCCAACCATAATATTGTTTTTGTTGCTACTTGATACCTGTTATAAATCGTCATGTAAATATCCGATATGTAGGATGGATTTTCATTCACTGGACTAAATTGAGCACTAATACCCAATATACCCAAATGTGAATGCTAGTGGGGTTGGGGGGAGGATTGATTTTATAATTTGGGAGTTGTAGTTGCTGGGATTTATAGTTCACTTATAATCAAAGAGCATTCTGAACTCCACCAGCAATTGATTTAAACCAAACTTGGCACACAGAACTCCCATGACCAACAGAAAACACTGGAAGGGTTTGGTGGGCATTGACCTTGAGTTTAGGAGTTATAGTTCACCTATATCCAGAGGAGTGCTGTGGATTCATGCAATGACGGATCTGGACCAAACTTGACACAAATACTCAATATGCCCAAATGTGAACACTGGTGGAGTCTGGGGGAAATAGACCTTGACATTTGGGAGTTATAGTTGTTGGGATTTATAGTTCACCTACAATCAAAGAGCATTCTGAACTCGACCGACAATAGAATTGGGTCAAACTTCTCACACAGAATCCCAATGACCAACAGAAAATACTATGTTTTCTGATGGTCTTTGGCGACCCCTTTGACACCCCTTCAGGACCCCCTTAGGGGTCCCGACCCCCAGGTTGAGAAACACTGATCTAGACATTGTGCAGGATATTGTGCAGTTGTTATTGTGTATAATCTTGGATAACCAATGAGATTGTTTGTAGCTCTTTAAAAATCCATATTTCCAATGGCCTTATCTTTTTCCATACTAAACTCCCATCAAACCAGTTCTCTGAACTATTTCCACTGAGAATATGACTTTACTATTACTCATCGTAATACATGACTTTACTATTGCTCATCATATTTTGAAAACTATTCCTAATAGAGCCTTGTTTTATATCTGAGTGGAGTAGAAGCAGTATAATTGTTGAAATATATTTTGTCATCTTTCTTGATTAGATTCATAAATCTATAAGGATTATAGTTCATTAATGGTATCTACTAGGCATGGATAGAGTCACATCGGAAAACTCATTGTTCGTAATAATTTCGTTAAAATTACCTTTTTGAAGCGATATCAAAGTTTTTATTAAAAAAACGGAAGTCCTTTTGCCCTTCCGAAACTTTTTCCGCCATTTTTGTTACGACTCAGAAATGATCAAGCTTTTCCTCGCTTCTGGTCCCTGGCCTCGGCTCAAGCCAGAGAAGCCAGTTTTAAACCAGAAAAGGAAGGAATTTCCTGGCCTCAGCTCAAGCCAGAGAAGCCAGTTTTAAACCAGAGAAGGAAGGAATTTCTTCCACTTGCTTTTCCCCGCTTCTGGTCCCTGGCCTCGTCCCAAGCCAGAGAAGCCAGTTTTAAACCAGAGAAGGAAGGAATTTCCTCCGCTTGCTTTTCACCACTTCTGGTCCCTGGTCTCGGCTCAAGCCAGAGAAGCCAGTTTTAAAGCCAGAGAAGCCAATTTTAAAACCAGAGAAGAAAGGAATTTCCTCCATTTGTTTTTCCCCACTTCTAGAGTAAAACAACTAATTTCAAAGTAAAGACCACCCAATGAAACAGGAAATAACACTTTCAAACCATTAACGAAAGGATTTGGAAGTCTCAGAAGGTTTGAAAAAAATTCTGTGAAAATCAGAATTGACTTTAGAATCGAACCACCCCTACATCGAGTTCTGAACCATTTTTTTTTATCAGCCAAGCCCAATATCTACAGCTTGAAAACACAGTTTCAAAAGCAAAACTTGAATTTGCTATTTATATGAGGGACAGAATTTTATATCCATGGTGATGGGAGGGGTCATGGAACCAAACTCTAGCAGATACCAAGGACCCACTGCTCTAGCAAAATCATCCCATGACTCCTAGGATTCCTCTGGTTGATTCTGTTGGCACACAGAATATTGTAAATTTTGCATTTTTATATGAAATCTTTAGTTTCTTTGGAGGTATATATGTATGATAGGTGCTCATAATATATTTTCTGCCAGTTGCCATTGTGTTTGTGTTCTATTTTTTAAAAAAATTACCTGTGCAGTGCCCAGGGAAAGCTAGTAACTCAGTAATTTAAAAGTACAATAAATAAAAACAATTATTGCTAAGATTTATTAGTTGCCCTATAGCAAATAGCTCCCAGGCTATCATAAAACAAAAATACAGCAGAGATAAAATTGAAAATTCATATAAATCAAAAGCAGAAGAAGGTGGTAAAACAACAAACATACCATAGGGATAAAATGACTGAAAAATATGAACATAGCTGCAGAAATATATAGAGAGGATTAAAGTGGCAGAGAGAATACAAAGTTCTATCCTCTAAAAAAGAAAACCAAGTAGGTATCAGATAACCATCTATGGGAAGGGTATCCTGTTCCATGATTTAGGAATATATTGCTGAAAAGGGATTGTTTTGAATAACCACAAACTGCTGCTGAACAGGTCTTCTGGTGTTACTATTGGGCCCATATCAGTATATATAGGAAAGGGTTGCTTTTTTAATATCCTTTAACTCCCAAGTCATGAAGGGCTATGTAGGTGGCTAGACTAGTTGAGGGATGCTGGAAATTGTTAATTAATTGTTCCAGAATTTTTCATAAGTAAGATAATAGGTAGCTATAAAGTCCTATTGATGGTTCTTCCCCCACCCCCCGCCCCCACCCTTAAGATGTTCTGTTTAGCAAAAATGTGTGTTCCTAGATTTAGAATATGAGCTTTGGTGACTCCTAGATCATCAAGTGTGTCACCAGGATTCTTCTGTAGCTTATATTTTAATATGAGATAGGCATTAATAGGTTATGTAAATACGCTTAAGGCACCAGATCCTGTCTGATCATGGAAGCTAAATGCAGTTTAGTTCTTGGATGAGGGATAACCTACAAATACCGGTTACTGTAAGCTGTATTTTAGAGGAAAGAACTCTCGAGCCTTTCTTGCCTTAAAAAACCATATGACATTCATGAGGTTACTGTAATTCGCCAGGTGACGTGAAGGCACATATATGACCTTATCAGATGATGTAAAAAAAAATGTCTTCTCCTCGCTTCTCTGCGCTGCTGGCACAGAGTCCCCCAGAACCCATCACATGATGCAAGGCTATTTCCAGCAGGGCTCAGTGGGGCTCCTTGCTGGCGGCATGCAAAAGGCATCCCAAAAAGGCAGAGGAGCCAAAGAAGAAGTCAGGGACTGCAGGAAAACGTTGTGGGAAGGCAGAGGATGGATCCCGACAGTAGGGAATACAGATAGATGGGTTCGCTACGCTGCCCCACAATTTTCCCCGCTGTTCCCCGCTTTACAAAGGGCCATCTGATGAGGCCCTCAGACATCAACTGATGTTCTACCACTCACAAATCTTCTACCATGCTTGCATGCTGCTGTTCTGGGTAACTGTATAGTAGCATCACGCAGAACGTGATGCTACTATAGCAAAAACCATATTTATTTATTTATTTATTTATTTATTTATTTATTTATTTATTATTTGTATCTCACTTTAACTCTCCCAAAGGAGATTCATGTTGGAAAATTGTTGCCTTCTGCATGTTTTTTTCTTGCCATTGCTCAAGAAAATTACTAGCTAGAGCTTTTTGTGAATATCATCAGTTATAAAAACTTTGTTATCTTCAAAAAGTGTTATTTGGACAAAAATATGTTTTTTCCCTCTGGTCTCTTAAATGCACACCTTGAGGAGGTACAGTTAGAACTACCTCCATATTCTTTTTGCCACTAAGTAAAATAAAATTACTTTATCCAGGAATTTGAAATTGATTGATTTGTTGATAGAATAGTTATGCCTCTCCAATTTACTGCATTTATTGGATTTTTATTAATGCAGTTACATTATCTGTTTTTAAATTACATTCAAATACAAACAGAGATTTCAGATGAAGAGGTGATTTTAGTATTGGAAATATTTTAAAACAAATGAATAAAAAATTTAATTCATTGCCTTTTCTGGAGCATTTATCACTTTGTAAACCAATCTTTCAACATGAACTGTACACGTGCTTTAAGGCCATAGACCTCAAATGTTACAAAACATAAATTGGGACCACCAGAGTATCAGCTGCTAATAACCATATAATTTCATTACTATTGAGATGAGAGACGTAATTAAATCAGGATGGTTTGAAGTTACCATTACTGGGAAGAGGACGAAGAGGGGGAACAGTCTAATCCTTTCTACAATGCATTTGCATTGACCTACTTACAAGAACTGAAGAAAGAATGTCCTTTCCCCTTGTAGCAAAATGAATTTGTTCTGCAAATTGCAAAGCAAAATTGGCTTGCCTAACAATTTTAGGAAGAACTAGTAAAGTAGAGAAAACATTATTTAACTTTACTTCATTCTACAAAGTGACATCCATCTCAGATATTGCCCCCTAAGTTTATTGTAAACACCTTGATACCAAGAGTGTTGTGCCAAAGAGACATTCCCATGAACAGAGCACTAGTTTTCCCCCAGGATATTCTGTTTTAGCTTATAAAGTGCAACTATCTATCTACCTATACACAAACACACACACACACATGTATATATATGAGATAAATGTCCTCTGATACTGGCCAGCACTCACGGTACTTAACTTCCAAGAAGCATTCAAATGTGATTGCATTTTTTTAAATCGGTAGTTTAGTCTCTTTTTGTTTTTATGTAGTTTCAGGTTGGCTCTAATTCATGGTGAGAGATTCAGATTTGTTTTTCCTAGTCTGAATCACTGCAGCATGCTGGCTCCATCCACAATTTATTAAAGTATGAATAACTGTTGCCAGGTTGTCTTTCTTCAGGATGGCTTTTGTCTGTTGCGCCTGCCAAGGGTATTGGACATGTGAAGACAGGTGCATTTGTAACATGATATTTTAGAGGAACATACAGTATCTTCTAGAGCTAATTTCATTCTTTTCTGGATGGAGCTTTAGTTTATTGACCTCTGTCCTTGATTTAATCCTGGGATCTCTGGATGGAGCTGGAAAACCTCATGCCTGAAACCCTAGAATCACTGCCAGTCAGTGTCAACAATGCATAAGTAGTAATAGTCCACTCAATAAAAGTCAGCTTCATAGGTTAATGTGACACCTTGCTGCAAATCCCTGGTAGATGTCATTCTGTTTTCATATAGATGCTAAAATGCATGATATAAACAGTGGTTTGAAGCACCATAAGACAAGTACTGCAAGACTGAGCAATAATCCTGTGATACTTTCTTCTCAGAGTGTATAGGAGTGGAACCACAGTGCTCCTGATTCATATCACCCACAGCCAAGCCAGGAGGACATTGTGATTGATAGTAATGAGATCCAACAAGAAATAAAAGAAAATTGTCAGAGCTGCATTCTCTCTGGTCTTCTTCCAACATAGGTCAGACTATCCATCAAGGCAATCAAGATCATTTTAGTGCCAAAAATTATACAGAAGCCAGTTTGAAATGGATCTAAATAATAGTCATCCAAGAATGTTTTGAAGTGCAGATCCTCCATCTCCTCCTGACTTTTCCCTCAAAGCAGTATATTAACAAATAAAGTGTCTTTAAAATATATTTGAAGGCATTAGGATTATATGAAGATGTCCCAGAGTGCCACCTCAGGATCTTAATATTCTATTGCCAGTATCTGTTTTACTGATGAGTCTGTTGTTGTTGTTATATGCTATTGCCAAAGTGGACTAGAGTAAGATCATTGAAGGATCTGTGGATCTCTTTGAAATACCCAATTTGTATATAATAAGAAGGACTCAAGTTAAGATGAGTGCAAGTCGATGTGATGATGGAGTCTGAGATTGTGATTACAAGCTTGACTGGTTCATAAATCAATGGCTCATCAATGAGTGTTTTTAGTGTTTCATTCTTCAGTAGTCTAATCCCTCCCACCATGTTCAGTTCCCCCATGTTATCTCATAACACGGTTTTCTTGACAAGATATGTTCAGAGGGGGGTTACCCTTGCCTTTGTCTGAGGCTGAGAAAGTGTGGCTTGCCCAAGATCACCCAGTGGGTTTTCATGGTCCGTTGTGGATACAAACACTGGTCTCTTGGTTTCCTAATCCAACACACCAACCACTACACACGATCACTTTCTATCAAAATATGCCATTTTGAATTCTTGTTTTCTGATTAAGAACACTAGGAGATAGAATAAATGTGCAGAGAATCAACCATGGAAGAGATCTATTTTCCCCTTACTGTAAGTCTTAGGAATCAGGAGTTTGGGGATCTATGCACATCACCTATAGATCTATCAGTAGATTCCAATCTTCTTTCAGGACACCTCTATTTGTTAAAAAAAGGTTCCCTTATTTCTAACCAGACAGCAATGATTCCAGGTTGTTTCAAAACCTCCTGAAACCACACCTTGAATTGCATTTTCTCTTCTTAACCCAGATATTTTAATGAACATACCTGATTCTTATCTTTTGTGGTCTATAATTCCGATTGTTTCAAATTGAACTGTATGAATGTTACAGCAAATAGGAAGCTGTTTGAAGAGTCATCATATACAGTTCAGTAGTTTCAGTTATACAGTTTTAAAGCCAAGTGTTTAAATGGACTGAAACTTTTGAAAGCTTAGAAGGGGTTCAAGGCATTTGGTTGCCTTAAGGTGAAGAGGGATCATCATTATCCTCCCCCTGCCCTTCCCAGTTGGAATTTAAGGCACTTTACAATATTTAAAACAGAAACTTAACATTTGTATCGTACAAAAACTAACAATAGAATTATATTATTATTATTATATTATTCTTGGTAGACACGGATTATCTAGACCCGGCACAGTCTGGCTTTAGGCCGAGACAGCCTTGGTCGCCTTAGTGGATGATCTGCGCCGGGAGCTCGACAGGGGGAGTGTGTCCCTGTTGGTGCTGCTTGACCTCTCAGCGGCCTTCGATACCGTCGACCACGGTATCCTTCTGGGACGCCTCGCAGGGATGGGTCTTGGAGGTACTGTTTTGCAGTGGCTCCGGTCATTCCTCGAGGGTCGATCTCAGAAGGTGTTGTTGGGGGACACCTGTTCAACCCCACAACCATTGTCTTGTGGGGTTCCTCAGGGCTCAATATTGTCTCCCATGTTGTTTAACATCTACATGAAGCCGCTGGGGGAGATCATCCGGAGTTTCGGGGTACGGTGTCATCTGTACGCGGATGATGTCCAACTCTGTCACTCCTTTCCACCTGCTACTAAGGAGGCTGTCCAGGTCCTGAACCGGTGCCTGGCCGCTGTGACGGTCTGGATGAGGGCGAACAAATTGAAATTGAATCCAGACAAGACAGAGGTACTCCTGGTCAGTCGCAAGGCCGAACAGGGCATAGGGTTACAGCCTGTGTTGGATGGGGCTGCACTCCCCCTGAAGATGCAGGTTCGCAGCTTGGGTGTGACCCTGGACTCATCGCTGAGCCTGGAACCCCAGGTTTCAGCGGTGACCAGGGGAGCATTTGCACAGCTAAAGCTTGTGCGCCAGCTGCACCCATACCTTGGGAAGTCTGACTTGGCCACGGTAGTCCACACTCTGGTTACATCCCGTTTAGACTACTGCAACGCTCTCTACGTGGGGTTGCCTTTGAAGACAGCTCGGAAGCTCCAACTAGTCCAACGCTCGGCAGCCATGATTTTAACAGGAGCGGAGCGCAGGGAGCATACAACCCCCCTGTTGCGCCAACTCCACTGGCTACCAATCTGCTACCGGGCTGAATTCAAAGTGCTGGCGTTGGCCTTTAAAGCCCTAAACGGTTCCGGCCCTAGCTACCTATCTGACCGCATCTCTGCCTATGAACCCACCAGGACTTTGAGATCTTCCGGGGAGACCCTGCTCTCGATCCCACCTGCTTCTCAAGCTCGGCTGGCGGGGACGAGAGATAGGGCCTTCTCGGTGGTGGCTCCTCGGCTGTGGAACGCCCTTCCTACGGACATTAGACTAGCACCATCTCTAATGGTATTCCGCAAAAAGGTGAAGACCTGGATGTTTGTGCAGGCGTTTGAGTAATTTAGTGCAATCTGGTAATGGAACATAGGAATGGAACAATGGACGATGAACCTGGACTACGCTTGGATGATGAGAAGATTGGGTACGGTTGTTTTTTGTAATAATTGTGCATTGTAATTGCTTATTGGTAATTTATGGATAATGTGTTAAGTCAATTGTTATATGTTGTATGGAACCACTGCTGTTTCTACTGTTTTTACTGTTTGTGAACCGCCGTGAGTCGCCTTCGGGCTTGAGATACAGCGGTATATAAGCAAAGTAAATAAATAAATAAATATTAAGAATGTAACTAAAAGCAATTTCAGTATCTAGAATACAACAGTATAACATATTCAAAATGATCATTTCTTTCCTGAGCAATCAGTTATCAAAGACCTGCTGGGAGAGGTTAGAATGGCAACCTCCCTACTATCCATGAAGGATAGTACAGAGGTTGCCATTCTAATCTCTCTAAGACGTTGATTCCAGCATGTTCCTTCCAATCTACATGCAGGAGTGGTGGGATAGAGAGAAGGGCTTCCTCAAAAGATCTCAAAGCATGGGCAGACCAATATGATAAAAATCCTTCAGATAACCTGTACCTGAGTCAAATGGGACATCATAGGTTGTAACATAATGGTGCTTCACTCCTATCTTAAACAATAAGCCAAGGACAGGAAGCTGAACATTTCAACTTTGGATTGTCCTTCACACTTCCTCAAAGCTGCAGATACTCTCCTCCTCCATTGCCTTCCTGTTATCTCTCAGCACCAGCTCTCTGAGATAGCTGCTTCACTCTCTTAGTTCTGGGGAAAGCAAAATTCCTCATATAGCAAAGCTCATCTGAAATATGAATCCCTTCAGACAAAGCATGAAGTTCACTGATATATTTGATCTGTAACTGTCCACTTTGGATCACAGTGACTCTCCAGGGTCTTAGGAAAGGGTATTTCCTAGTACAAATACCTGTAGTTCTTTTCAATCATTATTAAGTTTATGTTACTCAAACCTGGAGTATTTTAATCTAATTAAAGGATGGTTTGGAGAGATCAGGGAGGCAGGCTTATGTCTGACTGGAAGGCGGAGGCACCCTCCTAGGAATGGTAGCAATGCCTTTCAGCTCTCCGGAATGCAGCTGCCAGCAAAGGAGCTGTAAAACGGCCAAACAATGCCTGTGGCAGTGCCTTTAAATGACTGTCTTATGCTTCAAAGCCTGGCTGATTTATGTTTCTCAATCCCAAATATTAATTAGTGTGTATAGTTGCTGAAGGACTCCATTCCAATCTTGCTTTCCTCCCACATCCACCACAAATTTCTACCATGAGCTTTTGCAGCACCTACAAGGGACCTTTCTCTTGCATGCACTGTGAGCATTAGACACCACTGTTGATCTAAGTTGGTTGTTGGATTAGCAGTGATAGACAGTGCTGTGTGGCAGCTGCAAAGATCCAGGTCAGTGCTTGTAAGAGGTTAATTAATAAATTTCCATATGGGCGTATTACAGATGTAAATCGGGCACAAGACAGGCCCTATGGAATATTTTGTGCCATGCTGAGTTTCTAAGTGGCAGTGAGGAGGAGCAGAACCTCTTGCAGATCAGGCCAAATTTATCTGGAAAAGAATTTTACATTAACCTCACCCCCACCCCATACAATACAACTTCTCGTTTGATGAAAAATTCGCCATAATAGTAGTGTTTGCCTCTCTGGTGCCACATTTGCTCACATTTGTAAAGTGGTAGAGCACACAACATGATTCTTAGCATTGCCTTCCAAATGTGTTAGTGTAATCTTTAAGTGGCAGACCCCTGGATAAACTTAGTCAGTTTTTTAAAAAGATGTTATTTCAATTGAAACCTTTTTGTCACATTTCAAATGGTGCAAGAACACTAAAAGTAATCTTTATGTTGATGGACCTTATCTGTTGAGAAAATTCCAACTCTAAATTGGGGTTTACTAATTCATTAATTCATTTTACTAATACTCCCAGAATACTAATCATCTTTGGGGATATAGTACAAAAATAGCATTCTTGATTTTGGTTTCAAATATTTCAAAGAGAGAAGGGTGTATACATATTATAAACTCTCAATATGCACCCACTGTTTTTTTAAAAAATAAAGGACTCAAACATTGCTAATGTAGTGGTAAAAATGAATAGTTTGATTCTTAGTAATTAGAATTGAATGTTGTAATTTTGCTTTTTGCTCCAGACTAATGACAATTAAATAAATCCTTTATAAGCCATCTTGGCAAATAAAGAAGCCCTTATAAAAATGAAATCTTCTATGAAAATTTTATTAAAATACAGAATCCATCTGTTGACAGTCCTGTTTATTTGCTTATGTAAGGCAGAAGGGAAGGTCAAGCAAAATTTGAGCCCTGAGCAAGGAAGTGTCACTTCATATTAGTCTAATGGAGGAGGGCACTATTGGGAGCAAGTGCAAATGTAGATAAGACTTCCCAGAATTCATATACAAATGTGGAAGCTGTAACCTGCTATTGAGTTTGATCAACATTATTATCTATTAACAACACAAAGAATGCATTTCCTGTGATAAAACAGCATACATCTCTAGAAAGTAATCAGCAGTAGAATTTGGGACATAGAAAAGGAAATAGCCTAATACATTTCACTCAACAAATAAATAATCAATTTATGGATTCTAGCCAGATGATAGGAAGTAATCTAAGGTTGCAGTAGCTTTAGACAAGGACTGACATGTTAACAGAGTAAGTCTGTTGTTAATCATTAGCAAAGTGATGTTTAGTTAAGGCATCCTGTAATATGAGATGCAGTGGAAAAACAACTGGGTGTAACTAAAAACCTCATCACACAGGGTGAATTCAGCATCCTAAGGTGCTGTCACCCCATCTAGAGGAACATTGTGTGAGTTCCGGTGGAGGCGCCACCATCAACCAGTGTGAAAGCATCACTGGGTGCTTTCCCCCCAACATGGGAAGCTTCCTGTTTGTACTGGCTCTCATCGAGTCAGCACAAGGCCTCACCACAAGAGCAACACTTTCCCCATGTGTTGAGAAGCAAGCTTGTTTACTGCTTCCATGGAGATTAGGACGTGGAACAAAGGCTTCAAACTACAAGAAAGGAGATTCCCTCTGAACATGAGAAAGAACTTCCTGACTGTGAGAACCGTTCAGTAGTGGAACTCTCTGCCCCGGAATGTGGTGGAGGCTCCTTCTTTGGAAGCTTTTAAACAGAGGCTGGATGGCCATCTGGCAGAGGTGCTTTGAATGCAATATTCCTGCTTCTTGGCAGGGGGTTGGACTGGATGGCCCATGAGGTCTCGTCCAACTCTTTGATTCTATGATTCTATGATTACAGAGAGGGAGCTTAGTACGAGGTGGCAGATTCTCCCTGCTGCTCCTTCTTTAGTCCTTCATGATGAGGCTGTAGAGTTGTTCTATTTTGATTAATTCAGGCAAAAAACCCAAAGTATAATAAAAACTTTGAGTGTCAACCAACACAGGTTTGTAACTACACACATACAGTTATGCTCTCTGAAAAGTGCGGTCTGAGACTAGCCCTCTGTTGAATTTACACTCAATGAAAAAAACAGAAATGTTGAATAAGGAATTTCAAATACAGCAGGCCCTTAATATTTCTATCAGTTTGATTCCAGAACTCCAAATGAATACCAAAATCTGTGGATGCCCAAATCCCATTATGTATAATAGTGTAGTAGAATAGTGACCCTTTGGGCCCTCCCAGGCAGGGCCTAAAATGCGAGCTGTGTTGGGCTTTTACCTGAGGCATCCAAATGACGTTTCTGTAATTTGAGACAAAGTAATTTGAGACAAAGCAAGCAAACCATGTCTTGCCCAAATTACTTTGATACTTCCTGAAAGGCCTGGATCTAATAGAATATAGGGCCAGTAGGGACTGACCCATGGGACTGCTTCTGCAGTCCTGGGGTCAGTGCCCACAGCCCACCTCGGTTCTTTGGGCTGTTTTCAAGATGTGGATGGTTACATAATCTGTGGATACAGAGGGTACTTAGACTGGAATCTATTCAGTCCCATAAATCACATGTTCCTCTCTCTGGGTAGACTAGCATTGTTTTTCTCCTGGCTCCACATGCTTGTTTCTAAGTAACTTGTATTCTGTATCCAGTTCTGTTCAAAAATAGAAGGGCATGTGCTTGTTTAAAAGTATCGTCTTTCTTGGCACTGATGTAAACCTCCATCTCAAATAGCTTTTCCTGCTTCCCTGGTGTTGTCCCACTAAGTTTATCTCTCCAGTCAGTGTGCCAAAGTGACTAAACTGTGGTGTCCTCGTGTGTGACCTTGAGAAAGTGTGCAAGTTGCAACTTTGTTCATCTTATATAAACGTAGAGTGGATTTTAAATGGAAGAAAATTGAAAGAACTGCTTGCTTTATCATATGCCCATTTGTCTTTAAATTTCTGCTTATCTGAAAAGTGTGGGATTCTATTCAAACTGAGCCTACAACCTAAGATTCTTGGATACCTTGTTCTGCTTTAGAGAATAGGGAAGGGTCACACTTCCACACACAACATGGAACAGAGCACTAATACTCGTAAATTTTCAAATGCTTGCAGTTCTTCCTATGCTGCTATAAAGAGGGACAACTGTATAATGATTTAATGTAGCAACAGTAACTTCCATCAAGTGCAGGTTTCGCCCAAGGAGTTCCAAAGATTTTATGTCCTTTATTTAGATACATTTTACAATGAGTGTGTAAGATAGTTACAGAATATATATAGTCCCTTTGGGAATAAAATGTAGTTTAATTTTACAAAAACAGTTATATATTTATTTATTTTTCTTTGGTGGGATGTAAATCAAGATGGTAGATACATTTCAAAATGTTTTGCAAAATCTCTAGATTTCTGAGATAAATATAGTTTCTAACTATGTAACAAAAAACTAGCATTCTCAAAAACATCAAAGCCAACTTACTCTTACCTCTTCATAGATTTCATTTTATGTATATTGTATATATCCTACCTCATTGGGTCTGCAAGACATGCTTTGCATGTAAGTAGCATGAGACAGAATAATTAGTAGTTGAATGGGATTTTCAGAAGCAAAAAACCATGGATAATATTGTACCTTGCGGAAGTGAATGAATTTGGCCCAGATGTTACCATAGATTCATATTGGAGGATGCAGCAAATTCCTAGAGAGGACATATTATTTTGGATGAGAGTAGGTATAAGCACTGGTACCAGTCCTACAGGTATGGTGGGGTGGCACTCTGTACTTAAAGATGTAAACATAGAGAAACATTATCTTTATTGAAAGTACAGTGGGTCCTGGGGATCTATTGGGGTTTGGTTCCCAGACCCACCATTGATACTAAAATCCAAGGGTGCTCAATTCTAATGGCAGTAAAAAGATATCTCTCATAAAATGGAAAAAATATAGATTTGGGGTTATATTATATATATATATAGAGAGAGAGAGAGAGAGAGAGAGAGAGTAAAATTTCATTATCCTCCCCGGATCCTCTAGACCAGTGATTCTCAATCTGTGGGTCCCCAGATGTTTTAGCCTTCAACTCCCAGAAATCCTAATAGCTGGTAAACTGCCTAGGATTTCTGAGAGTTGTAGTCCAAAACACCTGGGGACTCACAGATTCAGAACCACTGCTCTACAGACAAGTGTTGAATCATCCTTTTTTGGACAAGGTGATTGAGAAAGCAGTTGATCTCTAACTCCAGGCAATTTTTGGATGACACTTCTTTGACCCATTTCAAATTGACTTCAGAGCAGGTTGTGGAGTTGAGGCTGTTATGGTTGCCTTAGTGGATGATCAACACGTTAATAGTGACAAGGGGTGTGTGTCCCTGTTGGTGATTCTAGATATCTAGGTGGCTTTTGGTACAATTGACTGTGGTATCCTTCTAGAATGCCTGGGGGTTTGGGAATTGGAGACCCTGTGCTGTAGTAGTTCTGCTCATAATTGTCAGATAGGTTCAGATAGTGGTGCTTGGGAATACTTGCCCCTCAAGAAAAAATGTGGGCAAAGTACAAAGTGTTGGTTTTGACCTTTAAAGCCCTACATTGTTTGGGTCCAGTTATCTACAGGATCGCCTTATCCCGTACAATCCGCCTTGCACACTTAGGTCCTCTGAGGGCTATTTACTCCATTCAGCTAGCCAGAACCCGACTGGTGACCATCAGCTTTTCATTGACTGACCCAGGACTATGGAATGACCTGCCAGAAGATATTTAACAGCTAAATCAGATGTCAGAATTTAAGATGCAACTGAAGACCCAGGCCTTTCCAGTCAGTTTTAAGTTGTGAATTTTAAGTTGCATTTTATTGGAGGATGTTAGCTTGCTTAACTCTACTTATGTGTTTTAATACTATGTTATCTCTTGTTTTAATGATGTTTTACCTTGCCTTGAGCTGCAGGGAGAGGTGGGTAATAAATTCATTATTATTATTACTATTAGTAGTAGTAGTATGCAGCAGATGGGTGTATCCATGGATACAGAAACTAGATATGAAGGGCCAACTGTAAGTGAATGCGCCATGGTTGCATTTGCTCGTAATGTTCAATAAAATTCAGTCTGAGAGCACAAAACATTTCCTATCAAACTGTTGATCTATGGGGCAATCCTGGGGCAATTACATTCTCTTAGAACAATAGTTTATAGCAGGGGTCCTCAAACCTTTTAAACAGAGGGCCAGGTCACAGTCCCTTAAACTATTGGAGGGCCGGATTATAATTTGAAAAAAAAAAAGAATGAATTCCTGTGCACAATGCACATATCTTATTTATAGTGCAAAAAAAAAACCACACTTAAAACAATACAATATTTAAAATGAAAAACAAATTTAACAAATATAAACGTACTAGTATTTCAATGGGAAGTGTCGGCCTGCTTTTGGCTGATGAGATAAGATTGTTGTTGTTGTTGTGTGCTTTCAAGTCATTTCAGACATAGGTTGACCCTGAGCAAGGGCCGGGTAACTTACTTTGGAGGGCCGTATCCGGCCCCTGGGCCTTAGTTTGGGGACCCCTGCTTTATAGTAACAGAATATCTAAACAAATATAATTATCGATATATCTGTGCAAGGAGTCCATACATTTTGGATGACAGTTTTGGGACAAGTGCTTTCAAGTACTTGCCCCTCTCTTTATATTGTGCTTTTGAGAATAAGCACAGGTTATGAATGAATACCTGTTCCCTTTTCCAGTTCCAGACTTTGTATCTCGGTCTGGCTGTTTGAATTAAGGCTAGAGCTTTGAATCAGGAGCTATGCATGGGAGGACATCAAGACCAGAGCTTGGAAATGTAATTTTTGTACTGCAACTCCTCCTGCCAACTTAGACCCTATTAATTGTGCATGAACAGTCCAGAACTCAAGAAAGTCTTGTTGCTTAAGCATAGCATAACTGCAACAGGATGTTCTCTAGCATTGCAGCAACCTGTTGTCTCACAGCAATAGTGTTATTTAAACAAACAAACGTATCTGTATGGAAACAATTGCTTCCATGCCATATCTCCGATAGTGGTTTGCTGATGCATGTTCCTCCAATCAGTCATCTACACTGCCTTTGCTTGACCCCATGTTCATTCATACTCAACACTATTCTACATAAAGCATGCGTGCTGTTTCCTTCTTTGTGTGCCACAGTTGCAGAATTGCACAGTTTCAGTGCTTCTCTCAAATGAAGAGTGCTGATGTCATTACAGGATTGCATAATACTCCTAGAGATCCTGAATGTGAACTTTCTTCTGGCTACAGAGCAAAGGATTTACATGTTCTTGTTTTTATGAAGTAATCGGTTATCTAGTGGTGTGGTTTTGGATAGCAGCTGTTCTGGATTTTTTCTCTTTCTCATCAATTTTTCACAATTGACAACAAAACAGTGTGGGACATTTTTACCCCAATATGTCGGCAAGGATGAAAAGGTACCCCAATTTAAAAAGAGGTGGAGTCTTGTTGGAACTTTTCTTTTTACTCTCTAGCTACTTCAGTCTGTTTTTTTAAAAATGTATTTGGCAAACAGATGAAATTCAGAACATAGTTTACAATATTTTAAGTGACAATATTGTAAAACATCAATTTGTAGCTCTATATGAATTTCACTACAAAGTGTGACTCAAGGGGCACTAAATGGATGTTGGTGGGTTCATCGGGCTGGAAAATACAGTTCAGTGGTTCAGTCGCAAATCAATCCAAAGGCTTCCTATTCAGCCTCAGGAATTGTTGAGAAAACTAAGGAAGAAGTAAGAGATTCCACATATTATGAAAATAACATCTCAGCTCAGAGCTAAAAGAGGCTGTGTTGCATTTGTTTGAGTACCCATCAAGCACAGCAACAACCTGCATGTTTTCTCTCATCTTCCAGGTCAGAAGTCTTAGGAGAGGGAACTTGTTATATTCCCCCTGGATGATATAAATTGTGTCTACTCTCACTTGTATGTATTCCTCCGGCATCATATCACTTTAGGAGGATACTTGATTTATTCGTTCAGAAATATAACACAGTTTTTGTAGAGTTTACTAGCTTCATACATATTCCTTCTATCGTTGTTTTTCAGACTAAATCTGCAATCCGATACATAGTACTAGTGAATTTAATTGGATTCTCCTACTGAGTTATACATGTTTAGAACTGCATAACCTAATGTTGGTGTACTTCAGAAAAGTGTGTGGTCTGTAATATCATTTTGAAAGAATGCATAATCTATTCTTTCAAGAAATCATAACTGAGGAATTAAGGAGGTGTTGAGGTGTATGCGTCTTTATTACAGCCAGTTATTATGTAAATAAACCCAATTTTTCTACCCACAATAGAATGAATTATCTGCTCCTCACAAAGGAGAGCTTCTAATTGGGTTAGTAATGGGATTGATAAGGCCTTTGTAGAAAATCTTGTGTTTGTATTAGTTCAGTAATATAGAAAATTATGAATTTCATGGCAGAGAAGAGACAGCTTAGATTTGTTGGTGCCCCCTCTCCTTTTTTGGTGGTGGTGATTGTTTTATTAATCACTAGTGTCTCTACCTGGCTTTGCCTGAGTGTTAGAGGAGCTACTGCTCCCCTGCTTTCATACATTCTTTTCTTTTCCTTTCCCTCATACCTTTCCCCCTTTCCTTTCTCTCCCTTCCTACTCTCCTTTTTCTTTCTTCCCCCTCTCTCCCTCATTTGTTCCTTCTCCACTCCCTTATTTTTCTCTTACTTTCTGTCCTTCCCCTTCTCTTTTTTCCTTCTCTAGCGGTGAGAGGACCTACTTCACAATGTCTCTATGGCAGCATAATCTCATTGTGACTCATTCCCTCTTTATTTCCTTCCTTTCATACACATGTCACCTTTCTTTCCCAGTGACATGACAAAGGACCACATCACCCAGCAGCAGCCAATCCTTTGCCTGGTCACAGCCAATCCAGTGACATTACAAAGGGCCATTGGATCATCACATAGTAATATCCTTTGAGGTAGAGATAGGCATACAAGCAGACATACAGATATACAGACTTTTACATGCAGACACACACACACATGCATATGTGTGTGTGCGCGCGTGTGCATTGGTTAGACCACACCTGGAATACTGTGTCCAGTTCTGGGCACCACAATTGAAGACAGACATTAACAAGCTGGAAAGTGTCCTGGGGTGGGTGACTAAAATGATCAAGGCTCTGGAGAACAAACCCTATGAGGAGCAGGTTAAAGAGCTGGGCATGTTTAGCCTGAAGAAGAAAAGGCTGAGAGGAGACATGATAGCCATGTATAAATATGTGAGAGGAAGTCATAGGGAGGAGGGAGCAAGCTTGTTTTCTGCTGCCCTGGAGACTAGGGCGCAGAACAATGGCTTCAAACTACAGGAAAGGAGACTCCACCTGAACATTAGGAAGAACTTCCTGACTGTGGGAGCTGTTTAGCAGTGGAACTCTCTACCCCAAAGTGTGGTGGAGGCTCTTTCTATGGAGATTTCTAAACAGAGGCTGGATGGCCATCTGTTGGGGGTGCTTTGAACGTAATTGTCCTGCTTCTTGGCAGGGGGTTGGACTGAATGGCCCACGAGGTCTCTTCCAACTCTATGATTATATGATTCTATATTGCAAGAGACAAACTAGCTCTGCTCCTATATTTTATGTATGCTTTTAACTGCTATGGTTCTGTCCTATGAAAATATTGGATTTACAATTAAAAATTCTCAGGCAGAAAACTCAAGGACCTCACAATATTACAAACCCCAGGATTCTGTAAAATTCAGCCATGGTACTTAAAAAGGAATGAAGGATTTATTTTTATGAGGGTGAACGGGCTCACTGATAATACCAAAGTGTTTTGCATAGCCACCATTGTGTTGTTGTTGATTGAAATGGAAATATGGGGTACCTTAACACTGATCTGAATTGTTCATGCAATAAATGTAGTGATGTCTGTGTCAGAGGTATTTTAAGGCCAAAACAGTGCTGGAAAAGGTTAGTTCTTTGGCCACAGTTGCTGTGGGGTTCTGGATTTGCATTAAAAATTAGAACTTGTCTCAGTTCCAGAAGTAGGAATAGGGAAGAGGGTATCTCTTCGGGTTCATGTCATTTAAGCAGGGAATATCAAATTGATTTTGTCAGTGATAACTGCTTGCTTCTTATGATCATCTAAGCATCACAAGTTTCAAATCTCACGGGAGATGGATCTGCCATGACTGATAACAAATCCCATATAAAATATAAACTGTTCCATTCAGTAGGCTGAAAATCAGAATGAATGGACTCAAACTATTGATCAGAGGACATGGTTACCAAGAAGAAATCACATCTGTGTCTCTTGTTATATCAAGATATCAGTCCATCACTATCTCATCAGTGTATGACAAAGCTACATTCTTTGATTGTGGTTTGCCATGGATTTCCTTCAAAAATCCTTTGCTTTACAATCGAAAATTGTAAAGTTTTGGGTTGAATCCCTACATAGAATAGATATTTTGAAATCAGTAGGAAAAGCCTTTAGTCATTGATTTTAATTGGATGTTCTGTCAGTATGACCAGAACTCTTTTTATCAAATAGTTTCCTTGCTTGTTACTATAATCACTCAGCAGGTCATTACTTCAGACTTAATGCAACCTAGAAAGATAATTTGCTGGGTCATCTATTAGTAACAATGTTCTCTACAGAGCCAGCATGATAAAGTAATTTGAGCTTTGACTATGACTCATAGGACCAGGTTTTGAACCTCTGCTCAGCCTTGGAAACTCACTGGATGACTTTGTGCAAGTCACACACTCTCAGCCCTAAGAAAGGCAAAGCAAACTTCCTCTGAGCAAATCATGCCCAGAAACCCACCTTGATAGGCCTGCCTTGGGATCACTATAAATCAGAAAACAACAATGATTATTGGGTTACTGTGAGTTTTCTGTGCTGTATGGCCATTTCCCAGAAGCATTCTCTCCTGATGTTTCGCCCATATATATGGCAGGCATCCTAGATGTTGTGAGGTCTGTTAGAAACAAGGCAAGAGAGGTTTATATATCTGTGTCATGTCCAGGGTAAATGACCTTGGAGGGCCATATCTGGCCCCCGGGCCTTAGTTTGAGGACCCCTGTTCTAGAGAGGCTCTTGCAAACATCAAGGAGTGGAACAGATATTTGCTCTAAGATTGCAGAAGAGATCCCTTGTGTTACTAAGGTGGGATGCATATCAGATACATTTCTCCATCTCCATTACAATGGTTGTCTGCCCCATTCTGACCCCTTGTCTGCATCTACAATTGGATGAAGCCTGTGATCTGAAATGTGGTAGCACTGAATGGAACAGTTCCTTTTGACCATAACCCACTGGGAGTTTTGGGATCTGTTATTTCTCATTTTTATATCATAAGAGTTTATTGTTTCTTTGGTTGTTTTTAAAAACCTACAAAAAGCCTTTAGCAAGAAAATGTCATATCACAGCTTGATCGCATTCCAGAAAGAATCATGCTGGCAGCAGGATTTTCAGAATCCGTTACAGATTTGCTTTCTAAATCCATACAATTATTCACCATGAAATCCTGTTGCTGAATGCCAAACATTTTCTGTCTTAGTCTTATATGATTGTAAGCATTCCAGTGTGAGTGATTGAAGCCCCAATTGTTTCCAGATTATAGTACATGTTTTCATAAGGCTTTGTGTGTCACCACAATGTTCCCTACAGTCAAAAACCCAAATAATTCCTTCCAACTTGTACTCCTAGTTTCTTTGGAGAGCCTACTAATAATTGCTTTTAAGCTATGTAGATAACATTTCGATTTTTGCTATGTCAGACGTTTTGTTTGTTCGGTTATTTAAAAATTACTACTTTTTGTCTGAGGGCATAACTTAATTTGCAATGTATCAGTTTGCTATCAGAACACTGAACTAGCTATTATTATTATTATTATTATTATTATTATTATTATCATTATTTATAACCTGCCTTTCTCCCCGTAGGGGTCTCAAGGTGGCTAACAATCCACACTAGACAAGTTTAAAAAATGTCATACAAAAGTTTAAAAAACAAATAAATAACAACAGTGCGGTACAAACAGATTAAATTCCAATAACTACACTGTGAGTCACTCTGTATAAATGTTATTACATATGTCCTGTGTAACCAGCTGCTGCTGTTTGTTGTTCACATCCAGGAATATTTTTATTCATGATTATTATTTATCTGTGAACCACCAGCACATTTATTTCTTATTTTTTTATTGTTTATTTATGAATTGTTAGCACGTTTCTGCCCCATATCCTCTTGAGTTCTTCAGGGAGTTAGTAACTCTTTATGGTCCCTTAGGATGCATTGGTACCCCAAACACAGTTATAATGGCAATATAGGAAGCTGCCTTGTACAGAGTTATGTCATTGGTCCACCTAGTGACCTTCCAAGGTTTAAAACAGTATTTTCCTAGTACTACCTACTCATATAATCTTTGTTGGAAGTGATCTGATAGGCATCTCCTGCTCAATGAAGGATTTCCAGCTAGATCAGTGTTCTCAGCCTTCCTGATGCCACAAAACCTTAATATAGTTCCTCATGTTGTGGTGTCATCCAACCATAAAATTATTTTCATTGCTACTTCAGAACTGTAATTTTGCTACTGTTATGAATCATAATCTAAATATCTGATATGCAGGATGTATTTTCATTCACTGGATCAAATTTGGCACAGATACTGAATACTGGTGGGGCTAGGGGTTGGGAGGTTGATTTTGTCATGTGGGAGTTGTAGTTGCTGGGATTTATAGGTCACCTACCATTAAAAAGCATTCTGATCTCCACCAACAATGGAATTGAACCAAACATGGCACACAGAATTCCCATGAACAACAGAAAATACTGTTTGGTGGGCATTGGTCTTGATTTTTGGAGTTGTAGTTCTCCTACATCCAGAGAGCACTGTGGACTCAAACAATGATGGATCTGGACCAAACTTGGCACAAATACTCAATATGCCCAAATGTGAACACTGGTGGAGTTTGGGGGAAATAGACCTTGACATTTGGGAGTTGTAATTGCTGAGATTTATAGTTCACCTACAATCAAAGAGCATTCTGAACCTCACCAATGATAGAATAGGGCAAAACTTCCCACACAGAACCCCCATGACCAACAGAAAATACTGTGCTTTCTGATGATCTTTGGTGACCCCTTTGACATCCCCTCATGAACTCCCCCAGGGGTCCCGACCCCCAGGTTGAGAACCACTGAGCTAGATGAATTCTAGCAAGTAGCTGTCCAGCCTCTTTTTGAGGATATCCAGAGAAAAAGACCCCATTTCCTTTCTGGGCAATTGGTTCCATTGCCAAACCACTCTTACTGTCAATGTTTTCCTTCTAAATGTTCAATCAAAATCTAAGCTCTTGTAAATTCAAACCATTATACCTGATCCTACCCTCTGGGGCAGCAGAGAACAAACTTTTTCCCAGCTGTTTTGATATTTAAAGACTATAGTCGTTCCACCCATCAGTCATTTCTTCATCAAGCTAGGCATGCCCAGCTCCTTCAACCTTTCCTCATGTGTTGTTTTTCATACCTCTTATCATGATTGTTGACCTTCTTTGAACCTGCTCCAACTTGTCTATATTCTTCTCAAAATGTAACACCCAGAACTAAATACACCATTGCAGATGAGGCCTGACCAGCATGTAAAGTTCTGGGACCTTCAACATGCAAAAATACTATAAAGCTATTATCTCTCCATACTTGAATTATTTGCAATTGTCCTGGGATAAATGTTAGATACAGCCTGGGGCTACCTTTGAAGACTTTTTCAAAAATTTCAGGTAATGTAAAGACCAGTTGCTTTGTGACTAATGGAAACTTGCTATAAGTACCATTTTTCATGGAAACTTAAACAATCAATTTGAATGAAATTCAATTCTGGATATGTTTAGAGCTCTAGAGGTCTTGGATGTAGGTATCTTGAATGCCTATCCAGTTTACGATTGTATGGGTGATACACTGTAGACCAGGGGTCCTCAAACTATTTAAGTAGGGTTGGTTCACAATCCCTCCAACTGTTAGGCAGCTGGACTATAGTTTGGGGGAAAAATGAACAAATTCCTATGCACACTGCACATATCTTGTTTTTAGTGCAAAAACATAAAACAATAATACAATATTTTTAAATGAAGAACAATTTTAACTGTCATAAACTTACCATTATTTCAATGGGAAGTGTGGGCTTGCTTTTGGCTGATGAAATAGTCAAGTTAATTAGGATTGTTGTTGTTGTTTATCATCAAGTCATTTCAGACTTAAGTCTAAAGTTTAGGGCAGGGCCAAGTAAATGAGCTTGGAGGCCCACATTTGGTGTGCAAGCCTTCGTTTGGGGACCCCCTCTGTGGACTAATACAGTTTGATACCACATCAACTGCCACAACTCAGTGCTATGGAATCCCAGGATTTGCTCTTTGGTGAGGCACTGGGATTCTGGCAGAGACCTTCTAAAACTACAACGTCCATGGTTCCCTAGCATTGATCGGTAACAGTGAAAGTGGGGTCAAACTGCATTAATTCTGACCTTCACCTCTGAAGAAGATGAATATATTGTCGCAAGCCCCTTTGCCTTCTGAAATTAAGCAGAAGGGGAAAATTACTCAACTCTGGCATCACATATCAGTACTCCCCTCTCTGAGGAGACCACTGCACCAAATTTGATATCTTTTTTGTGTTGATTTTTGTTTTATGTTACTTTTTAAATCTAGAAATAGCAAATACTTCTGGAACATTCTATGTTTTTGCTTTATTTTCTAGCTATTGCTCTTACTATTTTCAGGTTATGCTTCCTTGGAAATGTTATGCTGAAAGCTAGCTAATAAATCTAGCAATTAAGTAAACATGAAGTTGGCTCTTACACTGTATGTTCTCTAAATCTCTGAATTTGACCCCAGAGCCATGGATAGATAGATGCATTGTATTTGTATGGTGATCCAATATCAGTGCTTGGCAAACTCAAAAATAATTTTGCATTCAAAAAGAACCTAAAAGAAGAAAATCCCATAGTTGATGTACAAGTTTTGCCCACCCAATTTTGAAGCAATCACTTACATTGATGTATTCAGTGCTCTTACTTGCTGCAGATATATTTCAAATAACAACAGCTAATATTCCTCTCCAAAAATGGTGTGATGTAGTTAATGTTTATGCTAATAAATAAATAAAATATTGCTGAAGTAACTGTTAGTATGAGATTGGACAAATTATCTCAGGAACTCTGTGTAGAAAGAAATTTATAAACAGGACAACAGTAAGAGAACTTACAAAGACCTTCTTTGCTTGGAAGTGTCTCTCACTGGTTTCAGTAGTACTTATTCCATAGTAAGGTTGCAGTCTTTGTGATGGAATAAAATTTCATTGGACTCAAATGTCCAGCAGAAGCATCATATTTTAAAATATCTCTTCTTGCAAAAAAAATGTACAAATCTACTAGAGTGTTTACAACAGGCATGGGCAAACTTCAACCCTTCAGGTGAATTCCTAACACCTAGTAAGCTGGCTGGGATTTCCAGGAATTGAAGCCCGAAACACCTGACGGGCCAAAGTTTGCCTTTGCTCGGTTTATAAAGTGGTTCTGAAAAATAAAGTCTTCATAAACAATGTTCATATTTAGGAATGCTGAAATACACATAGTTCAAAACAAATACAATAAATAAACAAAAGATTATTGCAGATACAATCTGTCCTTCAAATACCCTGCTTTAGGGTTTACCATACTATTAATGGTTGATATCTGTCTCAGAGCTTTTTTGCATAACACCCAAGTAGATTCCCCATGCTTATGAAAGCCCTCTCTGGTTCCTCTTTCAACCTCATCACATTGAGAGGGTAAAGTATGGATGACTGTCTCTTTAAGGTAGAGAATTGTCCCTCTTATATTGTCAGCAGCCCCATCTTACATTCATCACAAGGTCAGTATTATTTTTTTAAAAAAAATCAGGAGAAACAACAATATTCCAAAGCCAAGAGATCCCCTGATCTGCGCAAAACCCCTTACATTAAAGGAGACTGACACCAGTTTTAAACCACTTTCCATGCCCCAAACCCTGTGGGATACAAGAGACAGTGGTCCAGGTTAAAACCATTCCTTTCCATGGGACCCTATTGTTCTGCACCAAATCCCATAGGATACAAGAGACTGCTGATGGTTGGGCAATGAAACAGGATGAGAAACTTTGATGGTTCCCATTCCACCTATATTTGGGTTGTAACCATGGGAGAAAAGCGAGACAAGAGATAGGAGCTCTGAACATGATTGCTGGCCCATGTGCAGAGTTCCCTCCTTTCAAGACATTTCTGACTCTTTTCAGCCCTGGAACATGTGATGAGGTGCATGCCTCTCCCTGCTAGAAAATAAGATGAAGTATCTTACAGGGGTGAAATTTCTCAATATGATGAGGTCGATTTCCACAGTTGCCTTCTTTCAGGACACTTCTGCCTCTTTTCAACTATGGAGGGCTATGCATAACAGCAGGAAGTAGTTTATAACTCATGTGATGTACACAGTGCCTATCCATGCTTGAAAAGAGACTGAAGTGCCCTACGACTGGGAACTTTCTAAATGTGATAAGGTGGTTTTGATTAAGAGGGAAAGTAATCTCCAAGTGAGTGCTGCTTTGAAAAATATGTATATTTTTCTCATTACTTAGATTTTGTAATTTTATTTTGAGTGATCTGTTTTGTATACCTCTGGTTGATGCTTTACATAGCCTGCTTAGTGATACCACTAAGGGATGCCTGCCACTTCTTGTGACATCAAAATTGGGGATTATCCCAAGGTCTCGGGTTTTGATTCTGAAACCTCATAACTTGGCAACCTTGTAGATCACCCTTTATATTGTCTGAAGGGGTTAGGATAGCTTTGTCGATTTGTTTGTGAAATACTCAGTCCTTGATAGCTCAGTGCTATTGAGCTTTAAAACTATATTTTGCCTTCTGCTCTATTATAAGCTATGTTCTTTTGTATGTGTTAAGGCTTAAATTTTGAATATCCTCTTCGAATATTTCATTTTCACTCTGATTTCATCTTAATTATTCTATTTATTAAGTACCAGGTCATATTACTGACAGCACAGAATTTTAAGAGACCATTGTGAACTGGAAGATGCTATCACTCACTTCTGCAAAGTAACAAACAGTGAAGTTGTTGAAACCATCTCTAAACTTGTTCTATAACCTAATATGGGTATAAAATGTATCTGGCCTCAACACTTCAAAGCACTGTGCTTGTCTGCCAAAATTTCACTTTTGCCTGTTTCATTATGCATTTACTCTATCATGGTCCCAACTGGCTGCTCTGTATTCTGGGCTGAACTCGAAGTTCAGCCCTTCAAAACTACAGATTGTATTTGTTTCACAAGATCCTATATTTTAAGACTAAGAGATGACAAATGCATGATTCACTATTTGCCTCATTCATTTTATATTCCAAAAGCTTCAAGTCTTTCCCTGCCCAGTCAGCTTCAAAGCTAGGCATGTACAGTAACTATATTTTGAGATTTAGCAATGCTTTCAGAGCCAAACTGCATGTGACTTTAGCTGCACTGATGACTCTGAGGTGCAGGATTTTTTAAATATAAAATAATGCAGATAGTAATAACTGACAAGACTTGGATCACAGAAGGCATGGAGGGGAAAATTAACCCTTTAATCTCTTTCTCTGATCCTGCTATTTGTTTGTAGTTGCTTTGAAGTAAAAGCACACAGGGTTGCCAATGATATAGGAGCTGAGATTTTCTCCAAAGGAAAAAATCAGCTTCAAAAGAGAGATTTTCCCAGCAGGAAAGGAGAAAGGAGTAACATTTTGCATCCATGCTTCCTGTGAACTCAATAATTATCTCATACTTATCTCTCTCACGCACCCCAGTTGATGGTATTTGCCATTGAGAATTGAATCTGGCATTTCCAATGTAAAACCACTTTTTGACAACATTGCTGTAGTTTGTCCCCCAGGAATTGTTGATGGAAGAAAAACAGTCTTGCTGAGACAACTGTCAAGACCTCCTTTGCTTCTTCAGAAAACAGACAGGAAAATCCCATTTGCATAAAGTGTAAATGATAGGGTAGGCTGGGTCATCTGAAATAAATGAATACCCAATTTAGAATGCAATCCTACATATGTTTACTGACACAGCAGCCCTGTTGAGTTCAACAGGATTTATTTGCAGAGAAATCAACATAGGACTGCAGTTTAAATATACTTTTCTGAGGAAGTACTGTGCATTCCTTAACAAACATGTGACTTGCTAAGAATTATCGTTTCCCTGTGGATTGGAATACAGTCTTGGGTACATCCTTTGGATACTTTTACAAGTAAACAAATCTTAAACTATTTGATCCTAGTTTAGAGGTCCTCGCATTTTGAGAGGTACCTTGTCCCTTTAATACCTCATGGCAGAAAAGATTGGACCTATTTTCTGAGGATGCAGAAAATTAGTCCAAAGGACTGCTCCACCTTCTGAATTTCTGCCTAAAAGAAAAATGCTTTATCAGAAAAAAGTCAGTCTTAACCTATTCCAATTTACTGGGATCCTGTTTAATTGTCGAAGTTGAACACAATTAAACAGGAGCCCACCTTTTCCCCATAACTCTTTCAGGAGTGAATTTCCCTTCTTATGGGTTGATTCCTTTCAAATCCCTTCTACACATGCAGTAAAACCCAGAAGTAACTGAGATAAAAGGCTTATGTGTGGCTAAACGATGTGTGGGTGGAATCAGATTAACAGTGGAAAAGCACATTTAAAAGGTGCACTTAAAATCCAATTCCAATCCCAAAATGTGCATCTTCACATGACTGTATATCCCTGCAGTCATTGAAAACACATGATTTCCTTCTCATACCCCTGTGTGGACTGCTCCAGAGCACATGCACATTTTACACCGCCGTGAATGTTGTACACCGCCGTGAGTCGCCCTAGGGCTGAGAACGGCGGTCTACAAGTGCAGTAAATAAATAAATAAATAAATAAATAAATAAATTAAAAGCCTGAAACAGCTGATTGGGCTGTAAAAATTGGAGCCACGAACACACAGGCAGCTAAAGGGAAACACAATTGGAAAGCAATTAGAACTCCCAGAAATAATTCCTTTCTTTAGATCTTTATAATACTAAACAGAGCTCGAATTTAGAGTTGGGTGAAGAGAATAAGAACTGTACTTTAGGATCTCTGCACGAGTGCATATGAGATCCAGCACATCTCAGGGATTTTTTTAAAAAAAAAAACTTCTGCCGGATGTCCCCCGTCCGTCCTCCATCTTGATCCACTTAAAAGGAAGGCATGAGGATGGCAGAGGAGCATTCTTCAGAACTGATAGTTCTGTGTGTGGACTTGCTGTCAGATCCTGAGATTTTTTGCCCCACTTTTAAAACCCACATTTTGACGCTGACTGGAAGCACTCTCAATTCCTGTTGTTTCACCCCCATTTATAACTATGAGTCATTTGTAAGTCGGGTGTTTGCAGCTCAGAGATTGCTTTTACAGTAGACTCTTGCTTATCCAACCTTCGCTTATCTGACCCTCATTTCCTCCAGCATTTCCCCTTTAGAGGCCATTTTTTAAGTTTCCTTTCTTCCCTATTTTGGCTGGTACCACTGTGCAGACTCTGAAGGAGGAGCCAGAGCATAATGGTTCTGCCTCTCCTCTGCCCCACCCTCCTCCGTGCGTGCAACAATGGTTCAGTCCGAGTTGGGTGGAGGGGCCGTGGCTACATGAGAGTTTGTAGGAAAAAAGAGAAAACAATGAAGGTGGGAAGTTGTCTTGAGAATTTGTGCAAGTAAAAGGTGAAAGATTTATATGACCTGAAGAGAAACCAGAAATGGGAAAGACTGATAGAAAAAGTTGAAGGAAAGGAAAGATATAAAGAGCTAAACCATTCTCTATTCACAATTCAATTGAGGATGGGGGTGGGGAGAGGAGGTGAGGGAGAGGAGGTGAGGGGTGTAAAATCGTTAGACACAAGGGAGATGTAAAGATGGGATTGATAAGATCACTATGAAAACAATATGTGACATGTATTTATTATGTATTTCAATATTTCAAAATGGTGATGGATTGTGATGTTATTCTACTGGTATTGCAATAAAAAAGACATGGAGGGGGAAAAAGAGAATTTGTGCAAGTGTACTATTTAACTTTTCATTACAATTCCTTGTTTAATGTATTGTTTGTTGTTCTTTTTTCCATCAGTGGTGAGTGAGTTCTCTCCTTGTGGAAAACACAAACAGAAGGAGAATTCACTCACCACTGATCTCTGCCAGGATACATATATGGACTTCAACTCCCACAAGGTTCTGTATTATCCAACATTTTCATTTATCTGATATCCTGCTGGCCCATTTATGTCGGATAAGTGAGACTCAGATAAGTGAGACTCTACTGTACTTTAAAATTTAAGGCTGTAACACAATCTCTAAGACACACTTGGTCCATCAACCCTTTTATCTTCCACCATGTGTATTCTGACATAGAGCACCTTTTCTGTTGATGGAAGCTCCATCTGGAAATTCAGGATTCCAGATTACAGGAAGAACCACAAAGCATAGAAGAGGTTCCCACTTCCATTTAAAGAAGGTAATTGAATGTTTTCAGAGAAAAAGAGAAAAGGACAGGTTTGTTTGTTTTTTAGATAGGAAATGTGATTTTTTTTTTTGCCCCCTGGAAATGTTGCTAGAGGATCCAAAAAGTTATAGATTTCCTCCCCCATTTTTGTATTTTCTGCCTCTTTGAGATCTTCTCCTCTTGTGCTCAGTAGCTGGCCTACTCACACATCCAACCATCTATTGGAAAGCAGACCCAAGGCACCTTCTCAAAATTAAAGATTTAACTGAGGGAAAAGTTCCTAAGTCGCCTTACCTGCCACTGCCAAGTCTCAGAACATAAATTCAGGAACCCTCTCCTTCACCAGAAGGGTGCCAAGGTATGCATCATAACCAAGATGTGAGATAGAAAAAAAAGTGGGGGGGGAATCCTACCCGGACCCAAGGTTACCAGAAAAGCTCATACTGTACTGGATGCAGGAGGGTGGGTCAAACCATGATTTCAGGAGGGGATAAGGGGGTGGGGCAAACATAACCTAGTTATTTCCTCACTCTGGTCTCACAGCAGTCTATGCCTAAGGCAGTCATTGCTGAACCCTCCTTCATTGTAGACCTGTAAAGTGGTGTCCCCTCCCACACACTCACACTCACACACAGCACCTTGTGCCCACACATCTAGGTCTACATTACAGGCTAAGTTTCTCATCTCATTGCCAACAGATCATAGAATCATAGAATCAAAGAGTTGGAAGAGACCTCATGGGCCATCCAGTCCAACCCCCTGCCAAGAAGCAGGAATATTGCATTCAAATCACCCCTGACAAATGGCCATCCAGCCTCTGCTTAAAAGCTTCCAAAGAAGGAGCCTCCACCACACTCCAGGGCAGAGAGTTCCACTGCTGAACGGCTCTCACAGTCAGGAAGTTCTTCCTAATGTTCAGATGGAATCTCCTCTCTTGTAGTTTGAAGCCATTGTTCCACGTCCTAGTCTCCAAGGAAGCAGAAAACAAGTTTGCTCCCTCCTCCCTGTGGCTTCCTCTCACATATTTATACATGGCTATCATATCTCCTCTCAGCCTTCTCTTCTTCAGGCTAAACATGCCCAGTTCCCTAAGCCGCTCCTCATAGGGCTTGTTCTCCAGACCCTTAGATCATTTTAGATACCTCACTATATACATTTATTATTTAGAGAAAAGACTTATGGCTTAGAACAAAACATTGCATTGTATGGTGCTTTTGCTTCACTTATGGTGTGTTTTATTCTCCCTTCCCCTAAAATCCCCCTCTTCAGCAATCACTTAGCATTGTATAGTCACTGAAAATGCTCAGTACAAGAGCTTTCTTCTCTTTTGAACCTTTTGGTACCACCATCTTGCATCTCACTCATGCAAACATATGGGGTTTTCCTTACAGGTATATAACCTAAATATGTTGAGGAAAACCTCAGTCTTTATTTAGCTTGAACCATGTTTTGCATGTTATTACATTCTTAGCAAAGGTTGCCAGTGGTGTCTGTGAAGCAGAATGAGTAATCCGTATCTTCAGACTTCTTCTAGAAACATGGTATTGTCAGGGCTGCTAAATCAGTGCTTATAAGCGACCATGTTTGCTGTGGTGACAGCTTGGCAGCAGGCCAGCACATGCTTCCCACAATCTCCAAAATGCTGACCTTATAATACCATCAACATTCCTTTCTCTTGGCTTTGATGACATGCTCAGCACTCTGGAAACTGTTTTCAACACAGCCTACATAATGAAGTATTGTGCTTGTAAGAACAATTGTGTTTAAAGTCTGTCAGGGTTGTTTTAGTATCTAGGAAAATGCAGAGCAGAGAAGCAATTTCAGTGAGTGCTCATCATTTCTTAGGATATTTTTTTAACAGAAGCAATGGAAATCAGCATCCTGTGAGATCAAGATTGAATAGCAAGGTGGTAGGCTTTCCTCTGTATTTTCCTATTAAATATGTTGAGTCACAATATTGTACATAAAAGGTCATGTGCAATGATATGTCAGTACACATTGCTATGCAAACAATGTGATGAACAAGCAAAGCCCAGGAGCAAGGAAATGTCTTGATTTATCATTTGCAAAATCAACACTTCTTCCTCTTTTGCATAATCAAATATGGGGGAAGAGGCAGGAGAGCGGATGTAGAAATCACTTTTCTAAAATAAGCTGTTTTGTTTCCAGAACCATCATGAAATCGATAATAGTCTGTCATTTCAAGTCCCTCAAACACTTTCAGGAGAAAGCTATTCAAAGCAGAACTGCTCCAGTGTATCCAATTTAAATCGTGTGTGGGATTACCAAATGTCCCTAATAGTTTAATGAGCTGTCCTTCATTTCAGATTATTACAGCTACTGCTACTTTAATGAATGTCCTTTATTTTACTATTCCCTTAGTTCTCTAGCATTACATTGAACCAACCATAAGCTTAGAATGTTCCTCTATTTATTTATTTATTTATTTATTTGCAGTATT
The DNA here is from genome assembly GCF_037176765.1 of Anolis sagrei. Lineage (NCBI taxonomy): Eukaryota > Metazoa > Chordata > Lepidosauria > Squamata > Anolidae > Anolis > Anolis sagrei. Next base: position 54,036,936 of record NC_090024.1, on the reverse strand, counting down.
TCTATCCCGCCGTACTCTGCCCAAAGTTGACTCAAGACAGCCTACAATTTGGCAGTAATACCACTGTTCTAGACTAAGGGGCCTGTTGCTACACCAGAGGTTTTAAAACTTTTTCCACCTCTTTCTCCCCAAGAAATTGTATGCAACCCCGAGTATATGTGTGTGTGTGTATTTGTTGTTGTTCATTCATTCAGTCATTTCCAACTCTTGTTACCTCATGGACCAGCACACACCAGAGCTCCCTATCGGCCATCACCACCCCCAGCTCCTTCAGATTGAATCCAGTCACTTCAAAGATGCCATCCATCCATCTTGCCCTTGGTCGGCCCCTCTTCCTTTTCCCTTCCATTTTCCCCAGCATAATTGTCTTCTTTAAGCTTTCCTTTCTTCTCATGATGTGGCCAAAGTACTTCATCTTTGCCTCTATTATCCTTCCCTCCAATGAGCAGTCGGGCTTTATTTCCTGAAGTATGGACTGGTTGGATCTTCTGGCGGTGTGTGTGTATATAGGTACAAAAATCAAACATTTTGTTATAATAAATCAATATTTGCAAAGCTTGCTAAACAGGCTGATTTTCCTTTTTATGACATACAGCCGAAGCATTTTCTGCACATTGTTGCCAAAGGATTCATGTTGCCAATTTTTGAGACCCTCAATGCTGAGCTAGAGGGGTCCCATTTGGGGTCAGAACCCATAGTTTAAAAGGCAATGACCTGTGCCAGCAATGACCTCTGGGCTACATTCACCTATTTCAGATTAAAACCAGGACAGCTGTATCAAGCTATGAGAAAATATGGGGGGGGGATTCTTCCCAGATTTTCCCCTTTACCAAATTTCCCATTTCATTCATCACTGGGATTAAACAGTAACTCTAGATGCTGTTGACTTGAATATTGCCAGGTTCTGTTGTCAGTCTGCCAACCTTAAATTTAACCATTTCAAGACAACCTAGACAAGGATATTACAGATCCCTCTGTTCTTGTTAGGCAGTTAAAATAATATTCAAGGAACTGTCTCTTCCATTTTGGAATTTATGGTGAAGAGAGCTGTTCTGCTTTTCATACAAATGGCTCCTATACACAAGGACAATAAATAATCGTATTATAAGTTATGAATAATTTATGGTTCATGTCTGTGTGCAGTTTATGCAAGAATTCATACCAATTATTCTCAACTCTCATTAGACAAAGGGAAGAGGAATAATTCTCAGTATCACTCTTGTCTGTCAAGTTCCAATGCAGAGCAGAAACTAAGGCCTAACCATGTTGCATTGATTATATCAAATAACAATAATTTTAAAAAGCCTCTTTGTCTGTATCAGCTTGCATTATGATTCTTATCACACTCTTGATATCAGTGACAGGTTTCCTATTGTTTAAGATTATGTAGAACTAGAAACAAATATCGTTTGATGTTCATAGAATTTGAAAATTAGAATTAGAAAACTGAAAAACAGCCTTAATTGTATAGATTAGTCTACAGAGTTAAACCATAGCATGCCAGACATCTTACACATATATCTTAGCCAGGGAAAAACAACATAATCACAGCAAATTACTTTGAATGGCCCAAACTAGTTAGGCTACGAAGAAATATAGACACAGGAGTAGGGCAAGAATAAATAACGTAAACTGAGAGAGAATATCTTTTCTTCATCTCTATTCTTTTTAAAATGTGTATGAGCCCAAAAAGGTTTCCATTTCTTTCAATGGAACTAACCATACCAGTGTCAGATACATAGATGATTTACCTAGGAAAGGTCTTCTTGGATAACTATACGCAGCATTCATAAAATCATCTATCACCTCCTCCTTCTGAGGAAGGGTGACTTTTTCCTGCTTTGTAGAGACACAAATGTATCACAATTTATCATACAAACACACATATGTATTTATACTATTTGTTTTTAATTTGAATATCTCTTCTTGCCTAGAAACCAGCACAATTTAGGGCCCTCTCACACAGCCATATAACGCAGAATATCAAGGCAGATAATCCACAATATCTGCTTTGAACTGGATTATCTGAGTCCACACTACCATATAATCCAGTTCAATGTGGATTTTATACAGCTGTGTAGAAGGGGCCTTAGAAAAGAGGCAGAGACAGTCGTGAGTGATGGTATGCTGACTGTGTTGTGACATCACAAAGCCACTGTTTTATCCAGAACAGTGGTTCCCAACCATTTTTTGGCCAGGATCCACTTTGACCAGGAACCACTCTCTAACATGTGGTACCAAAAGGGGCAGGGCTGGTTAGCTCTGTGGAAAGGAGAGGAAATAAAATAAAATAAAGAGAGAAGAGGTTCGCAGACTAGATTTTTGTTCTCGTGGCCCACTGCTGGGCTGTGGCTCACAGGTTGAGAACCACTGATCTAGAATTATGCTGAATCCCACCCAGTGTAGTGTTCAGTTTGGATGTGAAAATGTCTAGCAGGAAACTGAAATGGTTCTGTAAATCCTACCATTCTCTTCTGAAAAGGCTGTACTTTTCAGAGGTAATTAAAGTTGTAATGCAGAATCCAGGTTTTGGCTGTTCAGTGGCTGAAATTAGAGTAGAAATTACTTATGTGTAGCTGCTATAGGTTAACAAGGGCACAAGTATGGTTTTCTGTGCAGGAGTTCTCTAAATGGAGTATGCTCTATACAGAGATGACAAATGGATATTTCAAGACTGTGCTAATTTATTAAAATCATTGGCTTCATCACTTCATCACTGCTGAAGTGATGAAGGGCTTGCAAATCTCAACACTTGTTCATTTGAAAAGGACAAAAATGGACAATGAAAAGTCTTACACAACTGTCAGGGTTGGAAAAGTACTACCCAGAGATATTGGTAAGGCATGGCTAGTCAGAGTGGAGAATAGTGGACTAAATAGATTAATGATCTGGTTGTATAAATCTTGGCAGCTTCATACATTCACTTGGTTATGGCTGCATAATCCATAACTATGGCATGCAGGCATGTAGCCGGGGGGGGGGGGGGGCTTGAGGGGCTTCACCCCCCCCCCCCCCCGAAATTCTCATGGTGGTTTGCGAAAAGGCCTTACTGGTGCATTATTTAAACTGTTATGTTTATTCATATCATGATCTGATCACCATGCTCAATATATCCCATATGCATGGGAGTATTGGGGTAACAATACAAAAGGTTTGCTAGGGTAGACCCTCTTTCACTCAGACTCAGCCCCCCCCCCTCCCGGAATTGAAATCCTGGCTACGGGCCTGATGGCATGCAATCTGCAAGATTAGTTTTGGCATACCCATTTCGGAGATCATGACATTTTACAAGACAAGATGGACAAGATGAAAGCTTATAGGAAAGGGATATAAGTGTATACATTCAATCAAAAGAAGACTATAGCCCTGAGTCTGCAAGACTATCAGAACTTTTAATAATAGGGTGCCTTAAAGGGGTCTCATTCATGCTGAAAATTGAAGCCACGGTAGGTGACAGGAATGTTGCAGGATTGCAAACGATTGATAGGTGATGTCCATTAATATTGCATGATGGGTTAATCGCTGGGAGGAAGATGTATATGGCGATGTGCAATTAGAATGGTCAAACTTCAGTGCTGATTTGTCTCTTGCAGTAAAGTCCATAGTTGTACTTTCCTAGTTTGTATTTGAGTGCATGTAAAATTTCTGAGCTCGTCTAGTAGATCATAAGGCAGTCTTTTCTCCAACAGAATAGAGCTAGGGTCCAAAGGGAATGTATTCCCTTGAAGCACATTTCATTCCAGGCATTTTAAATCTTTGAACATAGAAAAATAATTTGCAGATGTATGTAAAGATATATGACCTGAGTAAGAGTAATAATAAATAAAAGTAAAGATAAAGGTTTCCCCCGACATTAAGTCTAATCGTGTCCGACTCTGGAGGGTGGTGCTCATCTCCTTTCTAAGCTGAAGAGCCAGCATTGTCTGTAGACACCTCCAAGAACATGTGGCCAGCATGACTGTGTGGAGCGCCATTACCTTCCCACAGAAGCGGTATCTATTGATCTACTCACATTTGCATGTTTTCAGACTGCTAAGTTGGAAGAAGCTGAGCCTAACAGTGCGAGCTCATCTTGCTCTCTGGATTCGAACCGCCAGCTTTTCAGTCAGCAAGCTCAGTAGCTCAGTGGTTTAATCCAATGCATCACTAGGGGGCCCTGTTGAAAAAATTGGAATAAATAAATTAGAAATGACTTTTTCCTCTTTTATGGTCTTCAAAATGAGGTACTAATTTGCAAAATATATTCTGGAGGATATAAACATATGACCACATGGACTCTTGCTCTCCATCTAGTTATTTGTTGCTGTGTGTCTCAAAGTCTTTTCTGACTTATAGTGATTCCATTGCAGGATCTTCTTTGCAGAATTTGTTCAAAGGGGGTTGACTTTGCCTTCATATGAGGCTGGGGCCCATCCAGACAGTACCTTTGTCCCAGGAGCTTCTGCAGCAAACAGGAGGGTGGCCAGATGCCGTTCCCTGTAAACGCAGAAGCAATCGCTACAAAAGGCAAAAAATGCGAGATTTCCAGGTGAGGAAATATCACAATTTTGAGCCAAATATGCAGATCTTCGCATGTCTGTATGTCCCTGCAATCGGAAATCATGGGCAGAAGTGGTCCTGCCCAGTAAACTTTGTTTGTATGGCAGATACTTCATGAAATGCCCAGAGGGCGCAGTTTCTCTGGCCAGAACAAAGAATAGAAATTTTGCAGTAATTTGCTGTTGTGATTCCCTTCATATCTGCATCTTGAGTTTTTTGTTTGTTTTTTTAAAAAAACACCAAAGTTTCTGGTGGAAGTCCCGCAGCAGCCATCTTGGGAGCCTCTACATCTCACAACAAAGCATCAAGTCTGGACTACGGAGACAGAAATCCCAGGACCAACAAGTCCTGGGATTTTTTGCCTCTGTTTAAAACCTGTGATTTAGTGCTATATGAAAGCGCCCTGAGAGAGTATGACTTGCCCAAGATCATCCAGTGAGTTCCAACTGCCAAATGGGTATTCAAACCCTGGTCTCCTAATGTCCTAGACCAACACTAAAATCCCTACATCATTGTGGCTATGTACAGTTCTAGATAATGGTAAATTCTAGTGTCATCTCAGGATGAACCTTTTTGAAAAAATCTTGTATTCTATCAGTAAGTTATGCTATTTAACATGATATAAATGACAACACTTGTTTTTGAAGTATGGTATCATTTTGAGTGCCCTTTTTCTTAAAGCCTACATTTATCTAGAGTAAGATTTGGCCACTATTCCTTAAAGCTGTTGCAACTGGGTGATACTTTGTTTATGTTTTATGGGTTGAAGGTTAAGTACTGTTAACAACAAGACCCGATTCTTTTGCATTTGTATTTAAGGTGCATAGGAAAAGGCTCAAGTTCTGCCTTGTGGCTCACCTGATTTATTGCTCAATTACTAGCCTGTGACTTATCAGCTCTCCATGAGGATCAGTGAAAGCTATAGATTTCTTTCCGATTTCTATTTGCAGTCGATCTTCCTAACTGGTTTTGCCCCTTTGTGTCTAAGAACATGATGTTCAGAAGCTCTTTCTGTGAATGAGAGGACTGGGAAAAGATACACGGGCGCTTAGTTTGATAGATGACACTCTACTTTATTTTTGGTCACTTATGTTTTGACAATCAATCAACAATAAAATCCAAACCAAGCTGTTAGGCTGGCTGATGTTCTTTAATCTCTTTTATTTATAACCTGCTTATAGAAATACTATTGTAGTAATAACATATAGTGTAATAAAGAACTCTGTATTCAGGTAATTATTGATCCTTTTGAGTCACGATCGCTACAATTTGCATGCCTCATATAGGTACACATTGCATCATTTATTATATTATCCAGTGCTACTCACAATGAACTGTACTGTGTTCAGTAGGTCTTATTGCCATATCACTGTGTACAAGATGGGAGATAAATTTATTGAAATGATGCTGTCATTTGAAACTTCATAAGAGATTCCATCTGTATTCCACTGACAAGCTTCTGTTGATCTAAAATGGTTCTGAATGTGGAATAAAGGAGCTAAATGACATGGAGAGAAATATGCTGCTTGCCATCAGCACAATTCTAACCATTTTAAATGTCAACATCCATCTTGGCTTAGATCTGCCTCTAAACTGAAAAGTTGTGAAATTCCAGATGTAGAGAAGCCATTAGCACATCTGGAATGTGAGAAGTACATTCTTTATGTGAGAAGCAATTAACAACTTTTACCCCAAGCTATCCGATATCTACAGTATTTCTGTAGATATTGGATAGAATGGGAAAACTGGAAATAAAAGTGACCCTGTTTTAAAGATTCTTCTAAACTCCTACTGAATCAGTTTTCTGATTAGTATATTTGCTGTACACATTGAAAACTTACACATTCATCCCAATGGACTATTGTTTCCTTTATTTTGCATGTATTTATTTGTGAGAACTTAACCCCAAAAAACCAATTGCTAATTCTGCTAATTTTCCAGATTGCTAATTCTGGGGAAAAATACCTTAAATATGTATTGACAAAGGATTTCATGGCCGGAATCACTGGGTTTTGTAGGTTTTTTCAGGCTTTATGGCCATGTTCTAGAGGCATTCTCTCCTGACGTTTCACCTGCATCTATGGCAAGCATCTTCAGAGATAGTGAGGACTGTTGGAACTAGGAAAGTGGGTTTATATATCTGTGGAATGACCAGGGTGGGACACAGAACTCTAGTCTGTTGGAGCTAGGTGCCAGGAGAGAATGCCTCTAGAACATGGCCATATAGCCCGAAAAAACCTACAACAACCCAATATCATAAATGCTTGTTCAGCATCCTAATAGCAAATTAGTGTCAGAAAGATATTAGAAAGGTTGCCTTCTCATATAGTTTTTGACATTGTAACTGTGTAATATGCCTCCAAGTCATCTGTCAACTTATGGTGACCTCATAGGATTTCCTTAGGCAAAGATACTCAGAGGTAGTTTAGCCAGTTCATTCCTATGGAATATAGCCTACAGCACCCGGTATCTCTTGACAGCCCTTTATCCAAATATTAACCAGAACTGACCCCCCTCCCCCTTAGCTTCCAAATTCAGATGGGATCTGGTACCTTTAGGTTATCTCTTGGGTATTTCAAGTCTGTTTAAGTGGCAGCTTTGCTAATAAGTGACATGACTGTAGTTTGTATGGGCACTAACTTTCTGCAGTTTATTTTAACCTTCTCTCTATTTCCAAATTATATTCCCAATAATGCCTTTATTTTAAACTTTGCACCTTTCCAATTACTATTATTATTCCTTTATTGTCTGCTATTTGGAAAAAGTGGGACATAAAATAACTAATATGTTAGCTTTTTTAAATGTACAAGCATAGCTCAATTAACAAAACTTCTAAGAAAGGAGCTTCTTTTTATAAAACTAGGATTCCATTTCAGTTTAGGAAGAAGAGTGTGTTTTCCACCAAGAGCCAATGGTTTATATGATTCCACTGTGGTTATTTTTAAAATAACTATTTTAATGGGTTGTTGTAGGGGGTTTTGGGGCTATATGGCCATGTTCTAGAGGCATTATCTCCTGACATTTCACCTGCATCTATGGCAAGCATCAGAGGTAGTGACCTTCATGGATTTTAACCTAGGGATAGAGGTTATTTATTTATCGTGTCATCCGCAACCAGAACATTGTATTACATTTCTAACAGAACAAAACAAGCAAACAGGTAAAAAACAAAAAACAAAACAAAAAAAACACACAAATTTTGCAAACTTGGTAGCTGATTAAATGTCCTTTGACCAGTATCTGGCCACTTGGAATGCCTCTGGTGTTGCCGCAAGAAGGTCCAGAAGCAACCAGGGATATTTATTTATTTATTTATTTGGGGTTCTTGTACCCCGCCCTTCTCACCCCGAAGGGGACCCAGGGCGGCTTACAGCTGCAAGGCGCACTTAGACGCTTGCTACACAAACAATCATCACAAAAAATTTAACAGTACAAATTCCCACAATTCAACATTATCCAATAAAATCAGTAAAATGATAAAATCAGTAAAAACAATACAAACCTGGATCTTCCTCCTACCCATCAGTGTACAATTAACTCAAAGATCTGTTTTGGTTCCATTTCGACAATCCTGCCGATCTTACACATCTGATTGTCTTATTTGGTTGTCATTGTCTAATTGCCTGGTTGCCCAAAGGCCTGGTTCCACAGCCATGTCTTCACCCTCCTCCTGAAGGAGAGGAGGGTTGGTGCTGTTCTGATTTCCCCCGGGAGTGAATTCCACAGGTGGGGGGCCACCACTGAGAAGGCTCTGCTTCTCGTCCCCACCAGCCTCACTTGTGAGAGTGGTGGGGTCGAGAGCAGGGCCTCCCCAGAAGATCTCAAACTCCGAGGTGGGACGTAGAGGGAGATACGTTTGGATAGATACACTGGACCAGAACCGTATAGGGTTTTGTAGGTTAAGACCAGCACCTTGAATTGTGCTCGGAATTGAACCGGCAGCCAGTGGAGCTGGCACAACAGGGGGGTGGTATGCTCCCTGTATGTCGCTCCGGTGAGCAATCTGGCTGCCGCACGCTGGACTAGTTGGAGTTTCCGAACAGTCTTCAAGGGCAACCCCACGTAGAGCGCGTTGCAGTAGTCTATCCGGGATGTAACAAGAGCGTGGACCACCGTGGCCAGATCAGACTTCTCAAGGTACGGGCGCAACTGGTGCACAAGTTTTAATTGCGCAAAAGCTCTCCCGGCCACCGCCGAGACCTGGGGTTCCAGGCTCAGCGGTGAGTCCAGGATCACTCCCAAGCTGCGAACCTGCGTCTTCAGGGGGAGTGTAACCCCATCCAGCACAGGCTGTAACCCTATACCCTGTTCGGCCTTCCGACTGACCAGTAGGACCTCTGTCTTGTCTGGATTCAATTTCAATTTGTTAGCTCTCATCCAGTCCAACACAGCAGCTAGACACCGATTCAAGGTCTGGACAGCCTCCTTGGTGACAGGCGGAAAGGAGTGACAGATCTGGACATCATCTGCATAGAGATAACACCGCAGTCCGAAACTCCGAATGATCTCCCCCAGCGGCTTCATGTAGATGTTAAACAACATTGGGGACAGAATAGATCCCTGAGGGACTCCACACGACAATGGTTGTGGAGCCGAACAGGTGTCACCCAGTAACACCTTCTGGGACCGTCCCTCAAGAAATGACCGGAGCCACTGCAAAGCAGTACCCCCAAGTCCCATTTCTGTGAGTCGTCCCAGAAGGATACCGTGATCGACGGTATCGAAGGCCGCTGAGAGGTCCAGGAGAACTAACAGGGACACACTCCCCCTGTCCAGTTCCCTGCGCAGATCATCTACCAAGGCGACCAAGGCTGTTTCCGTTCCATGTCCCGGTCTAAAGCCAGACTGTGCCGGATCAAGATAATCAGTGTCTACCAGAAATCCCTGGAGTTGAGCTGCCACCACACGTTCCAGGGGAGATTGGAAACTGGCCGATAGTTGTCTAATTGAGTGGGGTCCAGTGATGGTTTTTTCAACAGCGGTTTGATAATAGCCTGTTTTAGGCTCGCTGGAATCTTGCCCTCCTGTAAGGAGGCATTAACCACCACCTTCACCCACTCCGCCAAACCCCCTCTGGCTTCTTTTATAAGCCAGGATGGACAGGGGTCTAGGATGCATGTGGTAGGCCGCACCTCTCCAAGGATCCTGTCCACATCCTCAAGCTGAACTAATTGAAAAGAATCCAACAAAACTTGACAAGCAGATGCTCTCGTTACATTCTCAGAGACTGCAGGTAAAGTGGTGTCAAAACCCGACCGAATCCGCCCAATTTTATCTGCGAAAAATCGAGCAAACGCTTCACAGCGAGCTCCAGAGCTGTCAGGGATCTCGCTTTTCGGCGGATTTAACAGACCCCTGACAACTCGAAAGAGCTCAGCTGGACGATTCTTCGCAGATGCAATATTAGCAGCGAAAGATGTTTTTTGTGCTGCCTCTATTGCCACACCGTAGGACCTTAAAAAGGTATTCAGATGTGTTTGGGTTGATTTAGTCGGGTTACTGCGCCACACGCGCTCTAGCCACCTCTTCTTTCGCTTCATTGCTGCCAGCTCCTCAGTAAACCAAGAAGCCGGGTTAGCTCGGTTACTCGAGAGGGGGCGTTCTGGAGCGATTGTGTCGATTGCCCTAGTCATCTCGGTGTTCCAGTGAGAGACCAAGGCATCGACAGGGTCGCCAGCCAAGGAGGTGGGAAATTCCCCAAGAGCCGTCAGGAAACCACTAGGATCCATAAGTCTCCTGGGGCGGACCATTCTAATGGGTCCACCACCCCTGCGGAGGTTGGGAGGAGCAGTCAGTCTAAACCTAATCAGGTGGTGATCGGTCCATGACAAAGGAGCGATGGTTAGCTCCTCCACCCCGATACTATCACCCCATCCCTGCGAAAAGACCAAATCCAGTGTGTGCCCAGCGGTATGGGTGGGACCAGATACTAGTTGGGACAGGCCCATGGTTGTCATGGTGGCCATAAAGTCCTGAGCTGCACCTGACAGAGCGGTCTCGGCATGAACATTGAAATCCCCCAGGACTATAAGCCGCTGGGAGCTCAACGCCATGTCCGAGACCACTCCTGCTAGCTCAGGAAGGGAGACTGTCGTGCAGCGGGGTGGTCGGTACACTAACAGAATCCCTATCCTGTCCCGGTCACCTAACCTGAAGCCGGCACACTCAAATGTAGATGATTGTGGGATGGGGCACCTGATTAGGGGAATACAAACCTTATAGACCACTGCCACTCCTCCTCCCTGCCCTCCGGGCCTTGGCTGGTGCTGGACAGAGTAACCTGGCGGGCAAAGCTGGGAGAGGTTCACACCTCCCCCCTCATCCAGCCAGGTCTCCGTTATACATGCCAGGTCGGCCTGTTCCTCCTGAATTAGATCTCGAATAATGGAGGACTTCCCATTTACCGACCTGGCATTGAACAGCACCACCCTTAGCCCAGAAGGACCACCATCCTGACATCTCAGTTGTATCTTGTCGGGAGGATTTTTTTTTGGAATCGCCAATATATTCCTATTATTTTCAGGCCGAATTGATTGTGAAGTTGTAATATGGGTAATCTTTGGAATTGCCAATGTTCTATTGTGAATTTTGGGCCGGATTTGTTTTTGTCTTACATTCTTAGAGCATTTTAGGTTTGCCAAATTATTGCTGAAAATTTTGGATCGGATTGAGTAGTTTGTTCTCCCTTTCCCGTATCTTCCTCTACCTGTCACCACCTCTATAGCAGCCCCCACACCCATAGAACCATCCGTCCCAGGGGAGTTCCCTCTCACTTCCTCACTTGCAGTATCAGATGTTAATGCATAATAATCATAACAGACATTGTTGTGGTTATAAAACTCTAAACCCCTAGGGTCCGCCCCGTCCTTGCTTCCAGTAAAGTGCATTTGAGTAGTATTAACAGAGAGGACTATCAGCGTGGCAGTGTTGGCAGATGTCGAATGTTCCTATGAGTTCGATGGCAATGAATAGTATTGCTGTTCTTTACACCTCCAGCCAGAGATGGCAGTGTTGGCAGATGTCGAATGTTCCTATGAGTTCGATGGCAGTGGATGGTATTGCTGTTATTTACACCTCCAGCCAGAGATGGCAGTGTTGGCAGATGTCGAATGTTCCTATGAGTTCGATGGCAGCAATAGCAGACGCTGACCAAAACGCTGGATCCAGAGAGGCGGGTGGGCGGCCTCGTGGTGATGTAATGGAGACTCCTCTTCTGTAGGCCAAGCCAAGCCTCTTTTTAGTGGGCCCGCGGAGTGCTTCAAGCTTCGGCTGCCTCTGATGGTATGGGCCCGACAGGAAGGAGGGCCAAATGGAGGAGCGTCACCTCGGCAGGCCTGTGGTGTGTCTCAACTCCCCTGATGGCGGATGAAAAGCTATTCGCAGGGGCTAGCGGGCATTTCTCCCCCTCCCTGCGATGTCAAAGGAGAAGCTGCCAGCCGGAGTACTGGTGCAGGAGTTTCCCTTGGCTCAGCAGAGGCAGCAGTCGACCTGAGCTCCCCCCGCCTCCTCCCTGATTGAGGCAGATAGGCAGGGAGAGCTTCAATCTCTGGCAGAGAAGGAAGCTAGGACCCCGCAGAGGCAATACCAGGGTCCTAGGTATCAGGTAGGATATTATTTCTGAGGGAGCTTGCCGAGATGTAATGGCGGCGCTCTACCTCGTTGCCCCGCAGCCTCTTTCCCTTCCCTCAGGCCGATTTGGACCATTAAGGTCTCATTCAAGACCCCTAGTTGTTCCAGATCCAAATCTCCTTACACTGGGAGGGTTGGGGAATTGATCACCTTAGATTTCGCTCGATTAACTCCTCAGCTGGCACAGCTTGAGATCTTACAGCTGTTTGCCCACCGGAACCGGAAGTCATCTCCCTATAAGCACTCCTGTGTATTAACCAGTTAGGGGTGTATTAACCAGTTCTAGATGGGGTTCCAATCCCCCTGAAAGTCTGTGTTTGCAGCTTGGGAGTGCTCCTTTTTCCAGCTCTCAATATGTCAGCGCAAATAGATGCAACAGTCAGGAGTGCTTATTATCATCTGTGGCTGTTATGCCCCTTCCTAGAATTGGATGATCTAAAGATTGTAGTGCATGCATTGGTAACCTCAGGGTTGGACTTCTGTGATGGGCTTCCTCTGTACCAAGTTCAGAAACTGCAATTAGTTCAAAACAGGGCAGCTAGGCTAGTTATAGGAACATTTAGGAATTAGCATAACACCCCCATACTAAAGTCACCCCACTGGTTGTCAGTTAGTTTCCAGGCAAAGTACAAAGTGTAGATTTTGATCTTTAAAGCCCTACATGGTTGAGTCCTGGTGACCAACAAAATCACCTTCTCCCATACAAGCTTCCCCAGGCACTCCATTCCATCCAGCCAGAACCTGACTGGCAACCATCACCCAGATTACCATTTCATCAGCCACCCCAAGACTGTGGAATGACTTGTCAGAAGAGTTCCAACAGCTAAATGAACTGTTGGATTTTAAAACACAACTGAAGACCTATGACTTCTAGAAGCCTACCCAGTCTATGGCTTTTAAATCACATTCTATGTTTATTGTTTTAACTTTTTTCTTAGGTATTTTAATATGTGCATGTTTTAATGGGTGCATTTTAACTATGTTTTAATATGTGAATTTATAGATGTTTTAAATTATTTTGTGTCCGGCCTCAAGCCAAAAGGAGAGGTAAATAATATATTTTAAAATTTGTTGTTGTTTTTGTACATTAACTTGTGGATAAGTCAATCCAGCTTTTTAGGGTGACAGTTTGATGTAAATGTGTAGATTTGTATATAAGTATTGTAGCTAGTAGGCCTGGGTAACAACGGAAAAAATTGTTTCTAAAATCGATTTGTATTTGGGGGGTTTTTTTGTTTCGATATTTAAAATAATTACAAAATTTTCCTTTTAAAAAGTTCGATATTTACGAAATTTCGTAAATGGTAAAAAATTAACGAATCGATTTCTGAAACAATAACGAATCGATTCGTTAATGGCGGACGCGACCGCGAAATACGCTAAAAAACCTCCAAAACCTTCTGAAGCTTCCCTCTTCCTCTGTTGTTGACTGTTGGTGTGATATTATAATTTTTTTTCACTAATTAAACCATAAAACTGGCCCAGACATGCGGAAATAATAACGAAACGACCTCAAAACAATAACAAAACGAATACAATATCGAAATACGAAGCATTTACAAAACGTTTTTGAAAATTCGTTTTTTTTAATAATTGCTCCAGAATGGTTCGTTATCGTTTTGTAATTGAAAAAATTAACGAATTATTAACGAATTACAAATTAACAAAACGAAACCGCCCAGCCCTAGTAGCTAGCTAGTTTGGGAACAAATGGACTTGGAACTAAAACTATAGCTAATTATGTTTCAGAAGCAATTTTCCAAGCTTTGCTGGTTTTTTCTATTGTTTTCTTGCTCTGTGTCTAGAATTTGAAGAATGCAGGAAGTTGGAATATCAAGAGTCAGATCAATGGTCCATCTAGATCAGAATTCAGTATACGAGCAGACTATGTTTTTTCCAGGTTTCAGACAGAAATCTTTCCAGTTGTACCTGCATGTGCCAAAAATTGAACATTTTATGCAAACCATACCACTAAGCTGTAGCCATATTTGGTGATTTCTGGTCCTAAAAAAGCATTTGCACAAATTTGATGAAATATTTTAAATGCTGACAATTTCCTTCTAATGCAGTCACATATATTTATAATACAGCTTGAGTGCTCACTCAACTGAGGATAAATGTTTACTTTAGTTAATGTTAAGAATTCATTCATACTAGGGGTAGACATTTATTTCCAGGTTGAAGGGTACAGTCATCCACCAAGCTGCTCATTCACACAGTAAACAGATGATGGGTATGGTTGAAACCATCAATTGAAGAAGGCAGAAAGGATAATCCTGGCCTCTTTCACTCTGTCTGCCACTTCTTTCTCTCCCCACATAACAAGCTGCTTGGAAAGGGATGACTCATACTTACAGAGATCTAAACCAATCATTTGCATAGGGCATGAGTAGTCACTTTCAAATCATTTGCAGAAGGCTTAAGTAATTAGGCCAATAGATGTTTCTGAGAAAGACTGGAGAGACATGTAGTCCTGTGGATACTCAGCCCTATTTTAATGTCCCAATGCACACTGTTCTGAAGTAGCAGGATAGATTGGATACTCATATTACAGATTTTGGGATTGTAAATTTATTGTCCTGACATGTCAGAAAGACAGTGTGAAAATGTTGGAGAAATGTTTCCATAGTCTAAATCACTCAAGATTTTATACATGATGAGGGCAAACCAGCACTAAACGACATCATATGCATCCTATTACCATCTGCCTGCTCTTTGTGATAAATCTGGCCCCACATTAATGGGAAAACCTGTCAATAACTGGCAAGTGTGTTATGTTCCCATCGCCTACCTAGTGCAATGGGTTGTTTTACTACTCTGCCAGCATGCCAGCCCTAAAGTGATGTCTGAGGTGGGATTCTCCTCGTTTCCCAGATTTCCTCATACTATTCCCAACACATTTATAAAAAAATAACCTTACAAAATTACTTTAAATTATATAAGAAGTTACAAAGTAGTGGAAGTGTGGTGCTACAAACTTATATTGGACCACAGATCAGTAAACCAGTGCAGTTACACGAGTGCAGAAATGTACAAAAGCAAGGATGCTCATTTCAGTATTTTGCCACTGTCATGATTGTACAACTGCTGTGAAATATTGACTTCATGTGATAAAGTCCTGAGACAGTATAGATCAACATGACCAATTTGATTTGTACCTGAAGGGCATATAGGTTTCTCTACTTTAAACCAATTATTATGGACTAGTATATTAAAATGTCCCGATTGAAAGTGTACATATAAGCAGATTTAGAAGAAGATACAGTACCTGCAAGATATTCCTGCCATTGCTGTAGACTCAACTGAATTTGGAAGTGCTGCTTCTTTGCTGCTAAAGCTTATGCATAAATATTTCTTTATCTGAAGCATATTTAGGGCATTACTACTTCATGTGAAGCCTTCATCTTAAGGCAAGGTTCTTGATCTGTTTCATTAAACATCCTTTCACCACAGTTGAATGATCTGTCATACTCCTGTTAGTCATGGTTGTTTGGTGCAGTGATGCTTTCTGATCTGCATATTTTCAGAAAGGGAGCAGATTTCCTAATGACCATTGCAGAGGAAAGAAAAGCAAAATATCAGGAATGCCAGAATTCTGTCATATCTGACAGGGAAATGCTTCATTAGTGTCTCAACCTCCAAGCTCTTTTTGTGTTTCTTTCTAGTTAAAATTAAGCTGTTTTCATTGTCTGTTTCACCCCAATCTACAGCTTCATTAATTTACCCAGAGATTCCTTGGGGTATAAAGGCAAAACTAGAATGATTATCTAAATCCAGTGCAAACAATATTTGGATTGATGTAGATAAATTTATGGAGGCAGTGTTTTTGTTCTAACAGCTGTAATATGTGTATGTGGTGCAATTAATTGTGAAATTCTTCTATCTTGTCGCTATGCAAGATGGATTTACTTGGAGGTTGATTGGATGAATGCAGTATTAAACTTGTCTATATAAATGGTTAAATCAAGGCCAGAGACAGACTTCTAGAGATATGGCTAATTAAACTTTGAAGTTCCTTGCAAAGGAGATCCTTTCAAAAACAAAACAAACTGTGATCAATTTAGTAGGCTTCTCTTTTGGGTATGATAATTATAATGGAAATCACCCATGTTTCCAAAGATTCTGGAGTAGTTATTAATAACTCTACACACAAAGCTGGCATACATTTTGCCAAGTGTCTAGAATTAAAATGAGACCTCATTGCATTACATCATATGCATGTTAGAATTAAACTACTACCCACAATAAAGTGTCATCATATATTGAAATGTTTGTATTTTTTCTGTAGTTACTGCTTATCACAGTAGTAGAAGTAGAAGTAGAAATGAAGGCATGACCTATCAAAATGAATGCTCTTGGAAGACTTGAAAGAACATTTACTCTGTGCAAATAGTGGTTGTGACCAAACTAAAGTTGTCCATAAGTTTTATGCCACAGAATAAAAGAGATTATTAAGCTTGTGGTGAACTATTCTATTTAAACAAGCAAAATGTAACTTTTAACTTTAACTAGATGTCACTTGCTGTAATTATTTCAGTCTCTGTAGTTAGATTTCCCACAAATCTTCTTGCAAGCAAAGATATTACAGTCATCAAGTTCCCTCCGTCATCATCTTCCTCTCATTTCCCATGCTAATAGGAAAGTAGTATGGTAATGAGAGAACGTTTTTAATCATTGACCAGCAGTGGCTCAAATATTTCATTATGTCACTTTTTTATCATTGTTCAAAAATAGATTTCACGTTTATTAAATAATAAATGTGCCTTTTCCCCAAATAGAATTTGCTCATCTTCTAATAGTCCACATGTTTTAAAAAGTGAGGAAAATTTGGAAGCTTAATTAGTGATTTACATTTCCATCTGTATTATTTTTCTGCTTATTTAAAGTTTACTTAGCTTTAGGTAAAAACAATGTTTTCCTTGTAACAGTCAATGTAAAGAGAGAGAAAATTTTCTGAGGCTCTCTGTCTTGTAAATGTGAGGGGCATAAATGCAAATGCTTCAGTTTACAATTGCACCGGATTTCTCCTGTCTGTGCTTGAATCTTATTGCATGGTGATGATGGCTTACCCAGTGCTGTCCCACTGTTGGGTCATTTGGAAATACAGTTAGCCCTCCACATTTGTGGAATTAGTTTTGTGGATTTGAGTATTTCTTGGATTTGATAAGAGTTGGGGCTCTTCCAGACAGGCCCAAAATGTGGGACCTGTCTCGGTTTTACCTGAGACGTTAAAATGACACCTCAGGTAAAACCAAATTAATTTGGAGAAAACTGGGATTTTCCAGTTTACTCTGGGTTAATTAAACATCTGGAAAGATCCAGACCGTAAGCTGAAATCCAGATTTTTCCAAGTGTGGGCCTTATGGGGATTGATTCCCGGGACTGCTTTTTCAGGGTCAATCCCTACAGTGATCCTGGTTCTTAGGGCTCTAAGAGCCTGAAAGAGCAGAATGGCATCCCCACCCTACCCTCCCATCCCCCCCCCCCCCGAGAGCTCTCCTGGTGCTCTGTAAGTTTGGGGAGGTCGGGGGGTGCATGTAGCCACCCTCTAAGGGAGAACCCAGGGTTGTGGGAGGGTGTGTGGCCTTAATCCGAGAGGAACCAGTTCCTCCTAGGATTAATGCCTGTCTGGGGGGGGCTTAGCCTTGCTGAGTTAAAAGGCATAGGACCCCTTAAATGCATATAAAGAATGTGATATTTTTGTACATGATAGGAAACCCCTCAAAGAATTTCTAGGTCTTCCAGAATGATTCTGTGGTTGACTTCCTGTGGGAGCTAAATGTAGAATTGCACTGGAAGACTCAGAGATTCCTAGAAAGGTTTTTCTCTCTTGAAATCTCTAGGTCCTCCAGCATGATTGAAGAAGTAGACCATGCAGTCACAATAGAGGACCTAGAGATTCAAAGAGAGAACATTTAAAAATAAAACCATGAATAATAAACTCTGCAAAAGTCAAAATCTTAAAAGTGAAGGGGCAGCTGTAGTTTCTTTTCCTACCTGAAACGATATATTAATGATTTCCTATCCCCACTGTGGTTTAGTAGTTTCTTTGGTTGTGAATGTCTTGTTCTTTCTCATAATTGAGAACACAGTGGAGTGGTTTTATTGCTGCTCCCTTGGCAGTTCCCGTGGGATCTGCAGCAGGAAAATCCCAGACTGTTTCTGGTGGCCGAGGGAAGATCTGAATTCCAAAGAATTCCCAAGAGAACCACTGTATATTCTCCCTTTTCCACTTTTTGACATTTTTTGTAAAAGGGAGTAACTTAATAGCATAATTTTGGCATGATCATTTTAAGAATTAATGCCCCCAGAAACCAGGCAGTTTTCAGAACAAAGAGTAAATATACCAACATTTGAAGGGTATTATGCATAAGCAGAATCAGACAACTGTTGATTCATGGGGAAAACTGCCGGAAAAATTGATGGATGTTAAGTGGCCTGATAGATTTCAGATTATTCCCTCATTACAGCCTTCTGGGAGAGTTTCTTTTTCAAAAAAAAAAAAGGTAGGAAGAGGAGCAATAGTGTGGTACAAATGGCATTGTCATGTTTCAAGTATAAGAAAGTAAACATGGCAATTAATGCTGTTGAAGGACAAATGCAGTGATGATGTGGAAGAGCACTTTGCCATTCTGCTACCTTTTCAAGTGCAGGAGAAGTGGTTTTTCAAATGGAACAATCTGAAACAATCGACAAGTATGACAAGTATTGGGTCAACTGCTGAGCAGTAAATCAAATCAATTGGGTAAATTGCTTGAATGGTAAGTCAACACATAAATTCCAGTGGGTTCTAATCCTTTGGGAATAGCAGTTGGCTTTATGCCAAGGTAAAGTGAAAGTATTATGGGAAGCATATTTATTTGTTTATTTAATTAATTTCCAGCCATTGTTTGAACTGTGGGTAGAAGAATGTAATGAACTGGCTTTCATTTTTAAATTGGTGATGTTGCACTTATTCTAGGAAATACAATCTGTCTTTGAGTATTCTTTTTTTTTTAATGTTCTCCTGTTCTGGGTCAAATCACTCAGAAGCAGAATCACACATGAGATCAAGCAGTAGCTGAGCAGAAGAACTGAGGGGCTAAGCTAGGCAGTACATTAAATGCATTCTATTCAGTGCAAAATCTCTTGATGTAAACATGCAGATGTAATGGCCAGTGTACAGACACTGTGCATGGGTTGTTGCTGTTGTTGTTGTGTGTGTTCAAGTCATTTCTGACTCATGGTGACCTTAAGGCAAACATATAAGAGGTTTTCTTGACAATATTTGTTCAGAGAAGGGTTACCTTTCTACAAAGATGAGAGAGTGCACTGCAATTTGTCCAAGATCAGCCAGTGAATTTCCATGACTGAGGAAAGATTCAAACCAGAAACCATGGGCTCTTCCAGACAGGCCCAAAATATGGGACCTGTCTTGCTTTTACTGGAACCGTTCAAACTACAGCTCCAGTAGAAGCAAATTAATGCTAAGTTTACTTAGAATCAAGTAAATACCTCATTAGATCTGGATCTTTATGAAAGATCCAGGTCTAATAAGGTATTGAGCCTGTGGAAACTGACTACCGGGAGTCCTTCTACAGTCCCAGGGGTCAGTCTCCATAGCCATCTTACTTCTTTCAGCACCAAAATGCCCAGAGGAGCAGGGTAGCGCCACCACTTCCCCTCAAGCCCCAAATTTTCCCCTTGAAACTTACTAAAGCCTCTCCTCTCATTGTACTGAGTGGAGGAAATTACACATGAGGAGACAGGGTTTGCAAAGCGATTTTCCTCCTCACCTCCCATCTCCTCAGGTATTATTTCCTTCACTCAGGACGTCTCGAGGAGAGGCTTCATACCTGCCAGGGACCCTTTTCAATAAATCTTAGGTGGTAAATTCAGGGCTTGGAGTGGCTTCATGTTATCCTGATTTCAGTCCCCAAGGGAAAGCCTGGAGTTTGGCTTGTGAAGTTAGGACTAGAACCTACGCCGAAGCAGGTTACTTTAACCTGTTTTGGCATGAATTTTAGGTATGTCTGGAAGGGCCCCTAGTCCAACACTCAAACCACTACAATGTGCTGCTCTCTTATACATGAGTAAAAAGGCTTAAATCTTTCCTTCCTCTCTTGTAAATTCACCTTCTTTGTACAGAGACACTTAAAAAGAGGAGGAAAATCAATTGCACCAAAGCTGAGGTTCTTTTTATTTCTTAGCTTTATCAGAGTTCTTCCCAAACTACATCAAGTCCTTAAAGTATACTTGAAGTAGAAAAGAGAGAGGTCACAACTTTAGGGGTATATAGTTTAGAAATTATATTATTTTACTCTAAAATGGAAACTCATTTGGCAGCCGCTACTTGAACTGGGCATGTCAGATCTCCTTTGACTACCTTTGCTCTGTATAATCAATTATGTCTTAAGAGTTGTTAACATACATCAGAAGTACCTGCATTTTTCTGTTAAAACATTTGCTGAGGCACCAGTTACATTCCAATATTTTATTACAAGATTAGATATCATTGAATGACACTGAGGGGTTCCTCATAAGGAATTGAATTCTTTTCTTGCAAGAGTCCCCAGTCTAAAGCCGAACATAACTAATGGAAAATACTTAATGCCTAGACTATTTTGATACCATATGCACTGTGGTAGGTCAATAAGGAATGGTTAATAATAATTACCACATACAGGAAATATACCCATGATGTCATGTATGCATTTGCACTAAAATGTGTGCTTAATATATTTCAACGTATATGGAAATACTAATAATGGCCTTCAAATTACCCATATTGTATATTTTACTTGGGAAATATAGAGCGTTGACAAACATAAATGAAATGAAGGAATTGCCAGAGGTGTTAAACTGCAATAAGAATAGGAGTCGCTACAGCTATAAACAAAATGCATAAATGTTGCTCAAGTAGAAGGCTTATAAAATACATTTGCTGAAAAATTAAATAAATGGTGACAGATTTTGCAAACACACAGTAAAGTTGTTCCTCCATAGAAATGTAGAGCATATCAAAAGGAAATATGTCTACACAGAATACAGCTATGGAAGGCAGTTCCACAAGATGTAATAATGTAGAATCTGTGAGAAGGCTTTAAAGCAGGTTAGAAAAATTACAGAGAATAAGGCTAAGGGCCCATCTCCATTGCTAGAAAGTGCAGTGTAGATGTTGCATTAGCCTGGGTGTCCTATGGAGTAAACTGGAGGAGCCCCCAATGGCGCAATTAGTTAAACCAGGGGGGTCATGAGGGGGTGTTAGAGGGGTTGCCAAAGACCATCAGAACACAGTATATTCTGTTGGACATGGGGGTTCTGTGTGGGAAATTTGGCCCAATTCTTTCATTGGTGGGGTTCAGAATGCTAGTTGATTGTAGGTGAATTATAAATCCCAGCAATTACAGCTCCCAACTGTTAAGGTCTAATTTCCCCAAACACCACTAGTGTTCACATTTGGGCATATTGAGTATTTGTGCCAAGTTTGGTCCAGACCCATCATTGTTTGAGTCCACAGTGCTCTCTGGATCTAGGTGAATTACAACTCCCAAACTCAATGTCAGTGCCCACCAAACCCTTCCAGTATTTTCTGTTGGTCATGGGAGTTCTGTGTGCCAAGTTTGGTTCAATTCCAGTGTTGCTGGAGTTCTTTGATTGTAGATGAACTATAAATCCCAGCAACTACAACTCCCAAATGACAAAACCCCCACCCAACCCCACTAGTATTCAAATTATGGTGTATCGGGCATGCGCCAAATTTGGTCCAGTGAATGAATATACATCCTGCATATTGGATATTTACATTACAATTCATAACAGTAGCAAAATTACAGTTATGAAGCAACAACGAAAATAATGTTATGGTTGGGGGTCACCACAACATGAGGATCTGTATTAAGGGGTCACAGAATTAGGAAGATTAAGAAACACTGGGTTAAACCCTTGTGCCGACAGGACTGAAGACCAACAGGTCGCAGGTTTGAATCTGGGGAGAGCACAGATGAGCTCCCTCTGTCAGCTCCAGCTCCCCATGCGGGGACATGAGAGAAGCCTCTCACAAGGATGATAAAAAAATTCAAAAACATCTGGGCATCTCCTGGGCAACTTTCTTGCAGATGGCCAATTCTCTCATACCAGTAGGGACTTGCAGTTTCCCAAGTAGCTCCTGACACACACATACACACACAAAAAAAAACTTGGAGTAAGCCTTTTAATGTGGTTTACACCTGGATTAAAAAATACCTGCAAAGACCTTAAACTTCTTTGCATATCCAAATCTTTGCTGGTATTCAGGCAGTGTAGACTGCTGTCTGGAATCACCATTCATGATCTCAGGTGGCATTCTCATAGCCATCCCATGCTCTCTGGGCTCAGGTAGCCCAAGAAGGTGGAATGGCAATGCAACCTTATCTTCCCTGCACGTTGTTTTGGCCTCAAAACAAAGAAGAAGCCACCATACTGTTGCTGGAGGCTGTTTGTTAACTTGTTCACCCACAGTGATGATGTGACGGAGACGGGAGGGGGAGTTTGCACCTGCGTGTTACCACAAAACATGGCAGATGAACCTTCAGTGGATGTTGACCATAGAATTGTGCTATAGATCTAGAGAGGACTTCTATAGACATCAAATTTTGACTCAATAGAGCATTTGAGGTGATAACTTTGAAAAACTGTGAACTTTTTAAATCTAGGAAAATCTGCAAGAATTTGTTGGCTTAACATCTTTTAGTGAGTGAATGTACATGCTCGCATGTTATGAACAACTCATTGTTCAGCAAAAATTTTAAAAATCTTATTTAGTTACATTCTGACAGCCATTATTTCCTTACTCTTACTATATTTTGCATCACAAAAATGTTCAAATCACACAGCATAAGAAGCAAATACCATATATAAGAGTGTTACTGTATATATTTTGATTTTATAGTTACCAAAATAAAGTCTTAAAGAAGAATAAAGAAGAATAAAGTTTTAAAAACCTCTCCAGACAGTACCTATGAATGACACCCAAGTCTGCCTCGATTCCTTGCATACCAGAGTAGGAATAAATAATTCAAGGGATAGCTCTATTCATCTTTCTCTTATCAGACCATCTGTAAAGAACCAGCAGATGCTACATTTCTAACTTTGCTGCTGTCTTGAATAGCCCTGCTGCATATTTATTTACAGACTGGAAGTTTTTGCGTTGTCCTAGACTTCACAGCAATCCTAACATCTAAGAGGATTTTCCCCCCGGCATGCTGTTTATCACAGCTATAAGAAATATTGCTATGCATAACATTTATGGTATATATATGTTTTTCTGTTGCCATTGCTGACCCTTTAATATTCTGTTACATTTTCTAAATACCTTTAATTCTGCATTTTCCATTTTCATGACCCCATTAAATATAGATATAAAAGGCATTAAAATTAATAATATGGCTTCCTTGGGAAATGCACTTTGCTTGTAGCTTGTGCATGATAATCCATTGACAGTCTTAATGAAAGTATTGCAAAAAAAAAACTTATGACAAGTGCATTTGAATTCATTTCTTTAATTCATGCCAAAACTCCTCATAGGTACCTGACACCATGGATAATAGTGAACCCTATATTTTGACTATACTTGATGTAGAACCACACCATAGAATAGAACTGGAGGACCACCCACAAGTGCTTCTGGGAGGAGCATGGTATTATTTTAACCACTATTAAGATTAGATATGGATGTATTTGGTTGGATCCAGGCTTTTTCATGGTTAGAATGATCTCTTGAAATCAATATTCATTAAATTTGCCATTACTTTCATGAGTTTTAGTTAAATTTTCCTTAGTGAGGATCTAGCCCATTCAATATTTCTAGGATTTGGCACAATCCTTTTATCCAAGGAAGTTTGGCCACAGTGTTGGCATTAGCAAGCAGAATTTGAACACTGATGACAGTCTGGTTTGCCAAATTTCCCCATCTTGCTTCTACTCTTGCTGTTGGATATAAAATGCCTGGTGTGGAAAACTAGTATCCCTGTAGTGTATTAACTTTGCAGAAAGTCCATGTTTTAAACTATCGACTAATTCCTATGCTATTATTATTGGGAGAGAATGTCTATCCAATCAACAATTAATATGCAACAAGTTTGTCCATAATTTTTATTTTCATTTTAGGTAGGTTTCACTTGTAGTATTTGGTTTACCAAGCTACATTATACTACTGGACCATTTAGTCCAGTTTTTTGACTGAAACTTGGACACCTTTATTCAAGATGTTGGGGATTTCTGTATACAGAGCATAAGCACTAAATCAAAGTAATGGCCCTCCAAGTCTCCCAATTTAGTGAAGGCAGTCCCAATTAATCCTCTGTTGTGCAGTTTTTTTCAGCTGCTTTTAAAGGACGTTTCCAGACAGTGTCAAAATGTGGGACAAATAAGTTGGGGGGGGGGGGGGTAGTGGGACCTGAGGGCAAGTCCAAACACAGTCCTGTCAGTCCCAGTAAATGGTCCCCTCACACTTTCATTTTAGAAATCCACAAGATGGACAGGGAACATCAAGCAGATGTTTACTTTTATAAAAATGAACTCTCCGAAATGTGCTGGACCTCACATGCGCTCATGCAGCTATCTAAATGTACGCACATGCAGATTTCTTATGTCTTCTCACCCAACTGTAAATTCAAGCTCTGTTTAATTTCATAAAGATCAAAACGAAGGAATAGTTGCATAGAGTTCTCATTGTATTTGCTTTCCATTTGTGCTTCCATTTACCCCCCTGTGTGTCCATGTCTCCATTTGTTTACAACCCAGATCAGCTGTTTAGAGATTTTAAAAAGTGCATATACACTGGAGCACTCCACATCAGGGTTTGCCATTACTGCAGGGATATATAGTGGTGCAAATATGCACACTTTTTGGCTGAAATCAGGTTTTAAATGCAACTTTTTAAAATGTGTTTTTCAGCTATTAATCCAAATCAGCGTACACTTTCATGAAATGTCATTTAGCCACGCCCCTCCCCCCTTATCCTGTTTTCTTCTGCATTTTAGGGCATGTGTAGAAAGACCCAAA
Source organism: Anolis sagrei (assembly GCF_037176765.1). NCBI lineage: Eukaryota > Metazoa > Chordata > Lepidosauria > Squamata > Anolidae > Anolis > Anolis sagrei. Next base: position 54,011,745 of record NC_090024.1, on the reverse strand, counting down.
ATGACCTTCTTTCCCTTTTCCACTTCCTCCATTATTGTCAGCTTTTTTCAGTTGCTGGAAACTGAGCTTAGAAAAATAGTTTGCTCTTAACTCAGCAAAATGGAGATGGGAGGAGGATGCAGAATTTATCCTTCTTTATAGATGCAGAGCAAGCCAAACTGCTGCGGCCTCTCCTATCTTGTGTCTTTCTTATTAACAACTTTATCCATCACATTCAGACATTTCACCTTTGAAAATTTGGAGGGTTCACCATATGTCTCCTTTTTACATTTTTCTGCTTCCAGTTCCATACAACTGAAGAGTGCATCTATGCCAGAGGTCCTCAAACTAAGGCCCGGGGGCCGGATATGGCCCTCCAAGGTCATTTACCTGGCCCTCACTCAGGGTCAACCTAAGTCTGAAACGACTTGAAAGCACACAACAACAATCCTACCTCATCAGTCAAAAGCAGCCCCACACTTCCCATTGAAATACTAATAAGTTTATATTTGTTAAAATTGTTCTTCATTTTAATTATTGTATTGTTTTAAAGTGATTGTTGCACTACAAGTAAGATATGTGCAGTGTGCATAGGAATTCATTCATATATTTTTTTCAAATTATAATCCGTCCCTCCAACAGTTTGAGGGACTGTGACCTGGCCCTCTGTTTTACAAGTTTGTGGACCCCTGATCTATGCTATGAAATGGAATGCAATTTGACTGTCATCTACACTATGGAACAGAACGCAATTTGACACTACTTTAACTGTCATAGAGCCCCCAGTGGCACAGTGGGTTAAGCCACTGAGCTGCCAAACTTGTTAACCAAAACAACCAGGGAGTGGGGGAGCTCCAGCTGTTAGTCCCAGCTTCTGCCAACCTAGCAGCTCAAAAACATGCAAAT